>NC_077239.1:68244633-68574633 GCF_947179165.1 Solanum dulcamara
TGTAATGTGGTTACTACTGGCCTACTATCTGCAAAAATGCCCATGATTTGGCAAAAATCTGCGATCAGTGCCAAATACAGGAAACATATCTAGGCGTTAGGAGCAACCTATGTCACCATTCCTGGAAGTAGAGTTGTTTAATGTATGGGACATCAATTTTATGAGGCTGTTCGTGAGATCATATGGGATGAGTACATTCTTGTGGTAGTTGATTATGTCTCAAAATGGGTGGAAGCTGTAGCCCTACTAGATAATGAGAGTAAGAGTGTTATCAATTTTCTATGAAAAAAATATTTTCCATATTTGGGACTCCTAGGGCTATCATCGATGATGGGGGTTCCTATTTTTGCAATAAGATCTTTCAGACTCTACTGGAAAAATACGGTGTACGACAACACAAGGTAGCAACTCCATATCATCCTTAGTGTAGTGAACAGGTTGAGGTGTCAAACTGCAAAATCAAAGAGATTCTAGCCATGTCTGTGAATGCTAACAGGATTGATTGGGCGAGGAAGCTGGATGATGCTCTATAGACATATTAGACAACTTTTAAAACACACATTAGTATGTCCCCATACCATTTAGTATTTGGAAAGGCATATCATTTGCCCGTAGAGCTGGAATATAAGGTGTTGTGCGCCCTAAAAATGTTGAACTTGAATTGGAGTGCAACTACGCATATGACGCTAGATCAAATCAATGATATGGATGTGTTTCACTTGCGTGCATATAATAATGTTGATCTTTATAAAAAGTGGATAAAACTATACCATGATAGGCATATTGAGTAGTGCAAATTCAGCAATAGGGAAAAGTGTTGATGTTTAATTCCAAGCTGAGGTTGTTTCCAGGCAAGCTACAGTCAAAGTGGTTTGGACCTTTCACCATCACACAAGTATTTTCTCAAGGAGCAGTTGAACTTGAAGCTCAAGATGGTCATAGGTTCAAAGTGAATGGATAGCGGGTGAAACGGTACTTGGGATCTCCTGATGAAGTGAAAGTTATTGAAGCGCTACAGCTTGATAAAGTCTGAGTAGTCAAAGAACCTGCGTCATACCGCAACATTAAATCAGGCGCTGCATGTGAGGCAACCCATAGACTATTTTGCCTTCCATGAATCCCAAATAAGGTCCCTCACTTTTTACCCAAGTCAATAAATACGGTAGAGATTACAGACCATTTTTCCCTCCGTGCAACCCAAGTAAGACCATCTCTATTTTTTCCAACTCCCATGTCAATAAAGAGGAGTATAATCTGTGTTTCTCTTCACGAGTACCCACCTTGGGTCGTGAAGCCTAGTTGGGTAAGTGATATTTAGTCGACCCGACTTCTACCCGAATGCATATTAATTAGGGCTATTGGATTATAACCCATTTCCACCAAAAAATTGGGTCACCCTTCTTCTCTCTGACTATGAACCAAAGCAAAGAGGAGACCTCTAAACTCTTATCATGAAAACCTTTCCACCTCTCATGAATTCAAGTTGCAAGGAGTGATATGTGTGTGTCATCGAGTGTCCTAGTCCCTAGAACTGTGAAAATCAACGGTGTGAAGCATACATTGAACGAATTTAGTAAGTTTCTCTTTTTAATTCCTTAGGTTGATGTAAAATGGGAATTATGTTGTAGTTCAGATCATGTGTGCATAATTATTAGGACAATTTGGACAATGTTGTATCTGTGAATATGCTTAGTATGTTGGGATAGGTTAATTTGACTTCGAATATTAGTAGTTAGAATGTCTAGTTGATGCATACTTGTATTTGCTTAATATGAATGCCTAACTGTTGAGTTGTGTGTTTCAATATGCTAAATATTCTTGAATTGGTGTAAAAATTAGGTTGTAACTGAGGATTTGTTCGATAATGGCTCTATTGTGAGGGGTTGGGGATGATAACCTTCACCACAAACTGTATTGCACTTAACGAGCCATGGTGGAGGCCCGTTGTCTGCACTTCTAGAAAATTCTAAGTGTAGGATTATGGAATGCATCATGGAATGTGAACTTCCTCACGGCCCATGATGTTGTTCCGTGGTCCCAACACTTAGAAATATTTTCAGACTACCCTTGAGGCTTAGGTTCTGGAAGGCACCACGGAAGCCTTCATAGTCCGTGATGAACTTTATGGCTCATGAAGGTCTACCATACTGAAACACTTTGAAAATTTTCTGAGAATCTAAAAACATAAAAATAGTTTTTACTTTTTCAGTTTCTGCTTGTGATTACCCTACGATAGATTGAGCGACGTCATTTCATAAAGGTTATTGTCATGATAGTATGAATCATGAGAAAGTCTGCATACCCATTTAAATCCATCGCATTGTCTTATTTAAATACTCACCATTTGTTGTTTTCGTAGGTACCATGGTACGACCACGCAACAAGAATTCTTCCCAATACAAACTCTACAACTTCACATCCTAAGTATCAAAGCATGAATCAAATCATGGGATGGAGAAAGGGTCAAGAAGCGATGCATATAGTGGGTTTGAGATATAAGTGGAACTATTATCTTTCCTCATAATTCTCCCATGACTAGATCCAAAGTGGCTACCGAGGCTGAGGCCTCCCTCTTTGTTTGAAGAGGAGGTAGCCGGATCAGCTAATGAGTCAAGAGAGGACGTTGCACAATCAGGTGAGGAGGATAGTGCAGCTGGTGATGAGGATGACAAACTAAATCCTATAGAGAGTTTTGCCCATGCAAAAGAAAGTGACCCAATTGCACGCTGCAATGTTATTACTTTTATAAGAAAAATATACCTTGTTCTGGGTCAACATGATATCTTTGAAAATAGCTTAACCAAAAGGTTCAAAGGCTTGTGTAAACGAGCCATTATGCCAGAGGTTTGAGTGGTCCTTGATAATCTCTTCTCTTTACCTGAGCTCAAAGAACTTTTCTACAAGCATCATTTTGGGTGGGTAACCAATGACCTGCGATATTATGGTGAAAATCTAGTTTGGAAGTTCTATTCTGCCTATGCCACCTCAATGATAATTGCTATGCCCGCGGAGATATTGAAAAAGAAGAAAAGGGACTTAAAGTTAAAGAAACCACCGTTGGATGAAGTCACAGTTTGTGGAAAGGTAGGGGATGTCTTAGAGACTACACTCAACAGGTTCTTATATGGTTCAAAATTCCAAACTGATGATCAGACAGGTCTCTATGAGCACCGACACCACGAGGTTAGTGATGGAAAAGATAAATAATCCTATGGTACGAAAACTAATTATGGGATAGATTGCAAAGCATATTGCTATTGAGAGAGAAAATGCGTCGTGGGTTACTAATGCCAGGCAGTTGATTACTAAGGCTATACTCACATTTTTGGCTAAGTTTTGGTGGACCATTATTCGCCCCCATCTCTAACTAAATGAAAATGACAACACCCTTTACCGTACATAGGTATCTCTAGTAGCTTGTATGGCTCGATTTAGACTACACATCGATAGGCTAATTGCGGTTAAAATTCAGGATAGAGCATTTAATGAACGGGCTGGACTGCCATTCCCTATCTGATCATAATATTATATGAATTTATGGGGACAATGGTAAATCACCACTTTTACAAGTGCATCCTAGCAATGAAGACCACAAATGCGATACTAATAAAGGGTTTAGAAAACCAGTTGTGCAAGACCAAGTAGGGACGACTAATTTGGAGGGAGACATCATTCCCTCTAATGGAGGATGCCATAGAGCAGCTCGAGGGAGACACCATGCCTATGCCTTCCACGCCTGCAGTTTTAGGTATGATGATCACTGTTCCTTATCTACTCCTTAAGCAATTGCTACATGATCATTAGCAAACACGGGTGTTGGTTAATTAGGTGATTGTGTGACTACCTTGGGTTGTCCGGACACAGATACAGGAGAAGGCAACTCAGATTTGCACTGAGCTCAAATAGAAGGTTACATTGATAGAGGGCCGTATTGATGGCCTTGAGTTCCACATTTCTACACAAAGTGGTCATTTAGGTGATGAGGAGACTGCATCCTTATGGGCAGAGTTGGCTACCTTATGAGAGGCTGTGGGTAAATTGGAAGCAAAGTCATTCTCTAGTATTTCTGCTAGTGCTATAACTGATACCTTGCTACAATTATTGTTAGCACCGCCTATACCTGTTCAGCTAGATGGGGTGTGGGACTCTATTTTGGTACTCGAGTCTAATAAAAAAGGAAAGGGAAAGAAATTGCGCTAGAGAGATAGCTCCCTAGATGAGGATGATAAGAAAAGAAAAGCTGCAAAAAAAGCAGAAAAGAGAGCAAAGCGTATCTCAGCAAAGCAAGCCCAGGAGAAGGCGGAGCTATTGAGATAGCAGGTTGAGGCTACTATGGTTGGGACATCCTCTAATGGAGCCTCCTCTTCTGAGACTGGTGTGATCCTGGCTCTAGTTGTGACTATGAGTGAGGTGCCTCCTAGCATGCTTACTCCTACTATAGGCGATAATCCTTTCGGGTAGCCTACATCATTGAGTGTATCAACCGATGCTGGTGTCACTTACCACCACCGACTGACGCCTAAGGGATTACAGATATGATCACTTCCCTTGTAGTTATTATTAAGTTCTTTGACGTATAATTAAGGATAATGCATACTTTTTTGATAAGGGTAGGGCATCCCGATGCTTGAAGTTTTTGTTGCCATATTTCTTTTCTTGCAAGTATATATCTAGTAGAACTGACATGTTTAGGTTGTTTCTGTGTAAATACAAGAGTCTTAAAAGTATATAGTAGCCTGTGAAGAGCATGAGTTGAAGTGCTAAAATGAATCCCAATTTAAAATTATGTGAAATACTGTATGATTGGTATGGCTTGTGAAAACTGACTTGTTACGATCTTTATAGGACATGTACGTATTGACTTGTCAATCAAATGCTAGCTAGGATATGACTGGGTTGATTAGCGCTGAATAGTATAAATTATGTGCCATGTGTGTGTGAGTCTAACTACTTAGTTTGAACAATGCATCTGTAAGCCAGAAGTTGCCTAGTTTGTCTCACTGAAATGATAGAATAGCTTGATTAGGATATGATTATAGGCTATTTTTGAAAATAATTCACTTAGCCTAAAAATAACTGACCAAATGAAAGCATATCCTTTGAACAAAAAGTTTGAGCCTGAATAAACCTTTTCTTTGATTAACCACAATTCACCTTCCCTTTTTGTCTGTGAATCTTTATTTTGGCCTTGGTCCCTCCAAGGACAATATGTTCGTCAACTCAGGCTAAAGCCTAAGTTGAGGGTGGCTACTATAAGGAGAACCAATCTGTGAGCCTTTATATTGGTCCTGGTCCCTCCTAGGAGATTATGTACTTCAACTCAGGCCAAAATCCTAAGTTGAGGGTGACTATTATAGAGAGAAGAGAAAAAGTGGGTTATGAAAAGGGTTGGGTGATGAGAACAAAAATAGGCATGAGGGTGTGGCCGCTGATAAAATAAAAGAACAAGTGTGACGCGTAATAAAAATAGGTGGAAGCTCATATCGATTTCATAGGGTTGTTTATGAGCTCATATGGGATGAAGTACCTTCTTGTGGTAGTCTATTACATCTCAAAATTGGTGGAAGTTGTCTCCCTACCAGATAATGAAAGCAAAAATATTGCTGGTTTTCTATGAAAAAACATCTTTTCTAAGTTTGGGACTCCTAGGGCTATCATCAGTGATGGGGGTTCCTATTTTTGTAATAAGTACTTTTGGACTCCACTGGCGAAATACAATGTGCGACAACACAAGGTAGAAACTCCATATCATCCCTAGTTTAGTGGACATATTTAGGTATCAAACCGCGAAATCAAAGAGATTCTAGCCAGGTCTGTGAATGCTAACAGGATTGATTGGGTGAGGAAGCTGCATGATGCTCTATGGGTATATTGAATAGCTTTCAAAATACCCATTGGTATGTACCCATACCAATTTATGTTTGGAAAGGTATGGCATTTATATAGAGCATAAACATAAAGCATTGTGGGCCCTAAAAAAGTTGAACTTGAATTGAAGTGAAGCTACGTATATGAGGCTAGATCAAATCAATGAGATGGATGTGTTTCACTTGCGTATGCGTGAGAGTTCTACTTTTACAAAGAGTGGATGAAACTATACCATGATAGGCATATTGAGCAGTGCAAATTCAATAATAGGGACAAAGTGTTGCTATTTAATTCCAGGCTAAGGTTGTTTCCAGGCAAGCTACGATCAAAGTAGTCTAGACCTTTCACTATCACACAAGAATTTTCTCATGGAGCAGTTGAAATTGAAGATCAAGATGGTCATAGGTTCAAAGTGAATGGACAGGGGGTGAAACGGTACTTGGGATCTCCTAACGAAGTGAAAGTTATTGAAGAGCACCAGCTTGATGAAGTCTGAGCAATAAAGGAACCTGCATCATGCCATGACATTAAATCAGGTGCTTCATGGGAGGCAACACATGGGGAAAAGCTTCAAAAATTCTGAGTAGTGGAGTGACCCACCTCGTGCCGCATCTTTAAATCAAGAACTGCTTGGGAGGTAACCCAAGGATTGTATTAGTATTAGATAGGTTAAATTCTGTTATTGGATGTTTTTGTAGTGTCATAGCGTGTTCAGTGAGTGAAGGGTATCAAAGAGGAGAGAAACATTAAAAAGTGGCCAAGGTTCCTCACCACAAGCACCTATACAGACCATGTAAGGCACAATATCTTATGATGGAGTGGCGTAATGTGCAATGTCTTAAGGAACTCCAGGATTACGGGAGAGATTACGGTCCGTTATGAACTTTGCGGACCATTTTGCCTTTCGTAAATCCCAGTTAAGGTCCCTTACTTTTTACCCATGTCCATAAATACGGTATGGATTACGGCTCGTGATGAACTTCATAGACCATTTTCCCCTCCGTGGTACCCAAGTAAGACCACCTCTATTTTTTCCAACTCCCATGTCATGAAAGGGGAGTACGATCTATGGTTCTTTTCATGAGTACCCACCACGGGTCGTGAAGCCTCGTTGGATACGTGGTATTTAGTCGACCTAAAATTTACCCAAATGCAAATTATTTAGGGCTATTGGTTTATTATTCATTTACACTAAAAATTCGAGTTTCTTCTCTCTCAATATGAACCAAAGCAAAGAGCAAACCTCAAATCCTTTATTGTGAAAATCCTTCCTCCTCCCACGAATTCAAGTTGCAAGGAGTGATTTATGTGTCTAGTCGAGTGTCTTGTCCCTAGAACTGTGAAAATCAATGGTGTGAGGCATACATTGAACGAATTCAGTAAGTGTCTCTTTTCAATTCGTTGGGTTATTGTAAAATGGGAATTTTGTCATAGTTTAGATCATGTGTGCATATTTGTTAGGATAGTTTGGACTATGTTGTATCTGTGAATGTGCATAGTATGTTGGGATAGGGTAATTTGACTTTCAGATAGTAGTAGTTGGAATGTGGAGTTGATGTATACTTGTAGTTTCTTAACTTTGAATGCCTAACTATTGAGTTACGTGTTTCAATGTGCTAAATGTTCTTGAATTGGTGTAAAAATTGGGTTGTAATTGAGGAGTTGTTCGATAATGGCTCTACTGTGAGGGGTTGGGGATGATGACCTTCACCACAGATTGTATTGCACTTAACGAGCCATGGTGGAGGACCGTTGTCTCCACTTCTAAAAAATTTTGACTGTAGGATCACTAAAGGCATCACAGACTGTGAACTTCATCATAGGCTGTGGTGTTGTTCCGTGGTCGCAACACTTAGAAAAAGTTTTAGACTACCCCTAAGTCTTAAGTTCTAGAAGGCATATCGAAAGCCTTCACGGTCTGTGATGACCTTCACGGCCCGTGAAAGTCCACCGTACTGAAACACTTTAAAAATTTTCTAAGAATCTGAAAAACACAAGTATTGTTTTTATTTTCAGTTTCCATTTGCAATCACCCTATGATAGATTAAGCGACGTCATTTCTTAGGGGTTATTGTCATTCTTGTATGAATAATAGGGAAGTCTGAGAACCTATTTAAAGTCATCGCATTTTCTTGTTTAAATACTAACCATTTATTTCTTTAGTACCAATACGAACTCCACGCCTCCCCATCTGAAGAATATGAGCATAAATCAAAGCATGAGATGGAGAGAGAGTTAATAAGAGATATATCCAGTATTTCTGAGGTAAAAGTGAACACCACTATCTCTCCTCATGCTTCTCCCACGACTAAATCCAAAGTGGCTGTCGAGGTTGAGGCCAATCCCTCCCAGTCTGAAGAAGAGGCAGCCAGCTCGGCCAATGTGGCAAGTGGGGATGATGCATAATCTTGTGAGGAGGGTAGTGCAGCTGGTGATGAGGATGACAGACTGGATCCTATAGAGAGATTTGCCCATGCAAAAGAAAGTGACCCAATTGCATGCTGTAATGTTATTACTTTTATGAGAAACAAGTGGCTTGTTCTAGATCAACATGATATCTTTTCAAACGGCTTAACCAAAGGGTCCAAAGGCCTATGTAAGTGAGCCATTAGGCCAGAGGTTAGGGTATTCCTTAATAACCTCTCCGCCCTACCTGAGCTCAAAGAATTTTTCTACAAGCATTATTTTGGGTGGATGACCAACGACCCGGTATATTATGGTGAAAATCTAGTCAGGGAGTTCTATTTTGACTTTGCTGTCTTAATGATAAATGCTATACCCGCAGAGATCTCGTAAAATAAGAAGATGGACTTTGCGTTAAATAAACCACCATGGGATGAAGTCACAGTTTGTGGAAATATAGTGGATGTCTTAGAGACTACATTCAATAGGTTTTTATATGGTGCAAAATTCCAGACTGATGTTTGGACAAGACTCTATGAGAATCGATACTATGAGGTTAGTGATAAGGCAAAAATGAGTGATCCTCCAGTTCGAAAACTAATTATGGGATGGATTACAAAACATATAGCTATTGAGGGAGAAAATGCACCTTGGGTTACTAATGACCGACAGTTGATTAGTAAGGCTTCTCTCACATTTCATGCTAAGTTTTGGTGGGCCATTATCCGCGCCCATCTTTGACGAACTGCAAATTACAACACCTTTTATCCCATATAGGTATTTCTAGTAACTTGTATTATGGCTTGATTTGGACTACCCATCTATAGGCTAATTCTGGCCAAAATTTAAGATCGAGCATTTAATGAATGGGCTGGACTGCCATTCCTATATCTGATCACGATGTTATGTGAGTTCGCTAGGACAATGGTAAATCACCACTTTGATAAGCACATCCCAACAACGAAGTCCACATATGCGGCACTGATAAAGAATTTGGCCAACCTATTGTACAAGATCAAGCCGAGCTGACTATTTGGGCCAAGCACGATGCCCACAGGTCCACCTCCTCCTACTCTAACTTTAGAGGGTACAACTTTATTTCATCTGACGGAGGAGGCCATAGAGCATCCAGATGGCGACTCCAGGCCTACCTCTTCCACGCCTACAGTTTCAGGTATGATGATCACTATTTCTTATGCACTTCTTGAGCGATTGGTGCAGAATCAGTGACAGATATGGGTGTTGGTTAATAAGGTAATTAAGCGACTACCTTGGGTTATCCAGCCACAGACGCATGATGAGGCGACTCAGATTTGCATTGATCTTATATATGAGGTTACACTGATGTAGGGCCGTATTGATGGCCTTGAGGCCCATATTACTACTCATATTGGTCATCTAGGTGATAAGGAGACTGTTTCCTTATGGGAAGAGCTAGCAGCCTTAAAAGAGGCTATGGGTAAATTGGAAGCAAATTCATCCTCTACTATTCATGCTTGTGCTACTGGTACCCTTCTATAGTTGTTGTCAACACCACTCGTATATGTATAACTAGATGGGGTGTGGGGCTCCATTTTGGCACCCAAGTTAGATAAAAATTATAAGGGAAAGAAGCAATGCTGGAAAGATAGCTCCCCATATGAGGATAAAGAGAAAATGAGAGCTTCTAAGAAATCAAAAAAGAGAGCAAAGCGCATCTCAGTAGAGGAAGCCCAAGAGAAGGCAGAGCTATTGAGATAGTAGATTGAGGCTGCTAAGGTTGGGGAATCCTCTAGTGGAGCCTCTCCTTCTGAGACTACTGCGATCCCCATTCCAGGTATAACTATGAGTGAGGTGCCACCAAGGACACTTACTCTACTACAGGCGATAATCCTTCAGGGGAGCCTACATTATTAAGTGCACTAGCCGATGCTGGTGTTACTACACCATCACTGACAGACGTCTAGGGCATCATAGGTCTGATCACTTTCTTTGTAGTTATTATTGAGTTCTTTGACGTGAAATCGAGGATAATGCACACTCTTTTGATAGGGGGTAGGGCATCCTGACACTTGGAGTTTTTGTTTCCATGTTTCTTTTCTCACAAGCATATATCTAGCAGAACTGGCATGTTTAGGTTATTTCTATGTAATTACAAAAGTCTATAAAAGTATATAGTAGCCTATGAAGTGGATGAGTTTAAGTGAACAAAAATGACTCGCAACTAAAAATTTTATGAAATACTATGTGATTGGTATGGCTTGTGAAAACTCATTTGTTAGGATCTTTATAGGACATTTTACATACTGACTTGTCGATCAAATGCTAACTAGGACATAATTGGTTTGATTAGTGCTGAATAGTATAACATATGTACCATGTGTGTTAGCTTAAATACTTAGTTTGAACAAAGCATCTGTAAGCTAGAACTTGCCTAGTTTGTCTCACTGAACTGATTGAATAACTTGATTACGATAGGATAATAGGCCGTCATTGAAAACAAGTCACTTAACCTAAAAATAACCAACCAAATGAAAGCATATCCTTTGAACTGAAAGTTTGATCCTAAATAAACCTTTTCTTTCATTAACCACAATTAAGCTTCCCTTTCCATTTGTAAATCTTTATTTTGGCCTTGGTCCTAAGGACAACGTGTATGTCAACCCAGGCTAAAGCCTAAGTTAAGGATGGCTACTATATGGATAATCAGTCTATGAGCCTTTATATTGGCCCTGGTCCCTCCTAAGAGATTATGTACTTCAACTCAGGCCAAAAACCTAAGTTGATGGTGCTATTATAGAGAGAAGCAAAAAAGTGGGGTATGAAAAGAGTTGAGTGATGAGAAAAAAATAATAATAAGTATGAGGGTGTGGCTGCTGAGGAAATAAAAGAATAAGTGTGATGCATAAGGAAATTCAAAATTGCATTAAGGAGATACACTTAGAAAAAAATAGAGAAGAAGAAGAAAGGAATAAAGGCGAAAACCACATCCAGGCGAGAATAGAGAATTAAACAAGGGGATGAAATATTTTGGGGAGTGGAAAATAAGTAGCTAAGTCAGAGTAGTGTCTGGAAGGGCAAAGTAGTCATTGTTACCCTAAATGTATCCTACCTGAGTCTGAACCTACGTTACAAGCAAAGAAAGTCCTAATTTGATCCTAAAAGAGCTATTCAAAATTGTCGTGTAGAAAATAAAGGCAAGCCTATGGTCTTTGTATGTGCTTTGATTGAACTTCATTTGTGAGTGTTGATTGAGTTTATCCTAGTCTCTGTTCTATTTGTGCATACTGTGCAAAAGACTTCTTTGTTGTGAGGGTACTGTAATTATATTATTGAGTTACTATATTGCTTAGTACACTGTCATTTGCATTTGTTTGGTTGATTGTGAGTAGTGCTATGTTGTAAGTCGATCCTTGTGAGTTAGTTGGACTACCAATGTATTGCGTAGTTGAGAATGAGTCATGGTTGATGTGATGAGCTTCTATATATCTATCCTATAGTCATTTGTATTTATGTGCTGTGTTGTTTTATTTTATATAATTTCTTGAGGACAAACAATGGTGCTAAGTTAAGGGTGTTGATGTGTCTCTTATTAACGATACTTTAGATGCCCAAAATGGTGAATTAGTGTGCGTTGCAAGTATGTTTCTATAGATATGATGTATGTTTTGTGTATGTTGCAGGAAAACTAAGTCGCACATGAGTTTAGATGATTTTTGTGGGTCTGAGTGCTGTTTTGTTGGGGACTGAGGAATACAAGCCTCATCACATATCGTAGTTCCTTTCACGGGCCGTGGTGGTTGGCGTAGTGTTAATAAGAGAAGGAAGTTGTCTGGAGAATTTGATGAAGTATAAATCCACGGAACCCACCACGGACCATAGTGCCTTGCACGGGCCATGCTGGATGTCGCAATGCTAGCCTTGTGAAGAGGCTATTGCTATAATTTATGCCAAGTATAACTCCACGGAACCCATCACAGGCCGTGGAGTTAATTACTGACCATATTGTCTGATCGTAAAGGATGATGGAAAAAATTGGAGAATTGTCAAAGGCTATCACCACGGACTTCAATACAGATCGTATTCATCACCACGGGGCGTGATGATTGTTCGTGAAGAGATCAACGTTTACACTGGTGAAGAAGACAAGTTAAACGCCACGGAAGCAGGACAACAGACTGTTAACTCCAGTACGTTTTGTAATGACCCAGCGTGAAAAGTGCCGACTTAAATTTTCCTAGTTTGTTTAGGATTTGGTTCTGTATTTCTATAAATAACTGAATTTATTTTATTTTAAGGGTTCTGCATGTTATTAATTTTTTGAGTATTTTGTGAATATATTGATTCTTGAAATATCCTTTAGGTTTTCATTTTTGATTCATGGTTCGTGTGTTTGATTCAAGATTTACTTCTTCATCCACATAGGTATTTATTTATTAATTTTACACAAATTCTTGTTCTTTTACTTAAAATCATGAGTAGCTAATCGCACAACTAGGGTTGTGGAAACCATGATGATTTAACTAAAATAGGCAAAACATAGGATTGATATTTGTGATTTATTTTTTTGTATGTATTGTGATTTCTTTATTTAAAAGTCTTTCTTAGTGAGTAAACATATTAAGAACTTTCCCACATATATTTCTTATCCGGGAGGGAGTGATTAAGAAAAGACTATCACAATATTAATTCGAAGAGCCTGACTTCGAAACAAGGGATAAACTTCGTCTAAGTTACTTGAGACCAGGAGGAGATAGTACTCTGAGATCTAGAGTAAGGCTTAGTAAATCATAAATTCTGAGATAGGGAGGAGATGAATGAGATACGTCTAAGGAGGACTGGGAGGTGAATTAGATGTTACCTAACTCGCTAGATTTTGCATGCAATGCATTGAACAATATCATGAATACAAATTGTCTATTAAGTTACATGTCTGGGGAACACAATCCTAGCTAAATTTTCATATTAGTCACAATTTAATTGTTAGTTACTTTACTGAAACATCATTGTGTTAGTAAATTAAATAACAACCCCCTCATTTTATTTTATGTACTTTATTTTTGAGAAATAACTACTACAACTGAATAAGTCATAGCTAATAGTCTTGTTTTGACTTATTCTTTGTGGGTTCAATCCTAACTCTTAGTTGGATAAAACAGACTACTAACGATCATCTTTATCTCTTTCGAGAGGTATAATTGAACGTTATCATGGTCTAGGTCAATCCGTAATAGATTGAGGATGATTTTTAGGCTTGGGTTGGATTTTATAGTAGCCAAGACATTAATGTCATGACCCAACCCTGTGGGTTGCGACTGGGGTCCGACCTGGACCCCCGTATATGTATCTATCAACTATAGTCAAGTTGAATCATGTGTGATGTGATACTATACACAAAAACCCCAATGGGTCAAAACTTTTTTGGGTATATGTAGCCCCTTTTATTCGTACCATATCATGAAAGGGAACACAAGCCGAAAAGGCTATTGTAACAGAAAAACATTTACAATGCAACATACAGGCATGGCTAAAACAAACCTATAAACAACCCACATACACATGTATATAGACCTCTAAGAGTTATGAACGATAACTATGGCGAGACAGGGCCTCCACTGTACCCCTGAATAATTAAATGCCAATATCAAATGACCAGCACCAAGAGCTAGGCTCCAGAGCAGTGGATCCCTTCCAACATAGCTGAGTGGAAATCCTAAGCTAGAGGATCTCCGAAATGAACATCTATATCTGCGGGTATGAAATATAGCCCCCGGAGAATGGGGGGTCAGTACGATATATGTATTGAGTATGTAAAGCATAATACATCATAACTGAGACAGCAACTGAAATAGGGATGTAGGAAATAAATATAACATTTAACAACTCACTGTACCTGCATCTAAGGATGTGTAGTCATATACATTCTTATACACTGTACCCGACTGTCTAGTGAACTCAGTGTCATAACCGTTTTATCATCTTAACATGTCATCATATCGTCATATATATTACTTCATCATATCATCGTATATGATATCATTTCATCATATATAGTATAATCTTATCGTATATGACATCATATTACCTCAGGTTCATTATAGGGCTCTGGGTCATAAATGTATCACTATATTTTCATATGCATGCCTACATAAGGTATCTGTCCCTTTAGTAAGGGACTCGATGAAGGGAGTGGTGTACGTTATAGTGTACCATCATCATATATACATACTGTACCCATCCCTCTAGGGAGGGACTCAGTATTCCTTATTTATTTCTCCACACATACCATCACACACATACCATCATATTACAACACATACCATCATATTACAGTCGCCCCGGGACTCGATGAATAATCGTATTGTCATAATATATTACCGTGCCTCACCTATGGAATCGTCTCCTTGTACATGGAACTATATGTACTCGGCCCGAAACTCGGTGAAAGAAGTATTAAAGCTATGCCCGACATAATATTTGGCCCATCGTAGGATGTAGAGAAAGAAGGGTTACAACATGCACGAATAGAGTAGTGAGAAACTATATGTAATTAAGTCACCCTCTGGGGCTCAATGAAACAGTCAAGTGTACCATCACTTGAAGACCAGGGAAGTAATTATCCGAAGTTCCCTTTAGATGTCATTAGGAATTACATCAATTGGGGCCTCAAGAATCATAGACATGCATCAAGACAATATCACATAGCTTATGCAAGCAAAGAAATAACTTATGCAATCTGAAATATTTATCACTGCAGAGCCTATAGGAAGAGGAGCTCGAGAATAGTAATTTAACTACTTTCAGACTTTTAATGCTTAGAAGTGACTACAAGTCACGAGTTATATTCGGAGCTCATAATTGGAATTACCTCTGAACCCATATCATGTATGATTTCACTTACAATTAAGCCATTCCAAATGAAAGAAGAGATAGGCTTTACATGTACTACTTTTCATCACATAGAAGACTTAAAGGCAATAACTCAGTTATTGCAGGAGTTCTAACATCAAGAAGTGGATAAAACTTATGAATCATACTTGGAGTTTTATGAGTGGAATTATCCTCACATTTCATATACACATCAATAGTAACTTACATCTGAGACATCCCAAAGAAAAGAAGGGATAACCTTACATACCTGTTATGGATTAATCTCATTCAAGATCGCTTCGATACTCCTTTAACCTATTTAACATGAAAGTAATACTAATGTTAGAAACCTTTGACCTTCCAGCTTCTAAATCCACAACCAAGGACCCATAGGAATCAATTCCTTATTCGCCTTTCTCGACTAGTCTATTAGTTAGTTAAGGAGTTAACGGAAATCAAGCAGCATCTCCTCTATAACTTGCGCTATCCAAACTTTCAATTTAACCCCCAAACCTTAGTATACAAACAACAACAACAATCAAAAGCATATATACAAGTAAATCACTTCAATATTACACAACACAAACTCCAAACAACTCACTTAGAACCACGATACCAAAATAGGGTTTTTAATCTCTATTTTGTAAAACCTATAACCACACGAACCGGAGTGTCCTATGGCTTCAACCAGCAGCATATAAAGTCATTTTTATTCATGTTACATCCCTTCAACACTACAAAATAATTCCCAACACAACACCATAATAATAACGACTCTAGCCAAACTTTAACCGTTAAAATCGCGTCAAACCAGCTCCTACATGACCTGTAATGTTCTTTAGTCATACCATGTATATTTTCATGTTTCCAATCCGTATTTATATTTTCATAACATGTCCAAACCCTTGACAAAATATGGGAGAAGATAACCAAGCCATACCTTGCTAAAACTCGCTAAAACTTGCCTCAGATGTTCTCTTAACATGCTGAAAATTGATGGGCTGTTCGCATCCCTTCTTCGATGCCCCAAATAGTAATTTTACGCTATTAAACACCATCAAGTAGCTGTGTAATAACTTAAATAATTAATTCACAGAGTAAAATTCAGAGCCTTACCTTGAATTGGAGCAACCCGTAGCCACTCTTTATTTTCTCTCATATTTTTGATCTCAATTTAGCTAAGAAATATTATTGAAAATAAAATTTACTTCAGCATAACATACACATATACACCTCTTTAGGATGTGACATGTGGCAGCCCCCTAAGGTGCCACCTCATGCCATGCAGCCATCCATATGCTGCCACATGTCACGTGGGGTCCACACCAAGTAGGTGTGTCACCTACTTGGTCCAAGTAGGTGCATCACCTACATGGTCCAAGTAGGTGCATCACCTACATGGTCCAAGTAGGTGCATCACCTACTTAGTGCAAGTAGGTGCATCACCTACTTATTTCCGAGTAGGTGCATCACCTACTTCTGCCTCTTCTATGGGTTCGTAATCTCATCTAACTTTAAGAACCTATGTAATTCTTGCTACGTAAGATCGACATGTGCTTAAGCAGCTTAGTTATGCAAGACTCTAAGTTGGTAGCTTATGTAAGTAAATTGAGTCCTACGACTCATTACTCGACCTCCAACTCCTTCCGGATTCTCACAACTCTATTTCCAACCTTTACTATTATGGGGCACCACATCCTCCCTTCCTTAGAGTTATTTAGTAATGTTATAGATAATGTGGATCACATGATAGCTTTAGAGAAGCTAGATAGGTGTTCCCATGTACCAACAGTGCGGGGCATAACAATTAAGCAGTCCATAGCGATTTTCAAAATTGAATTCAGGTGAGTAAAACTCCTAAAATCGAACTTGGCGTGAAAGGGTTGGTTTGGAATGTCTATCATTGAAGATATATTGTAAAATAGGATCCCTTAGGGGAGTTTTTGAACTGTCGTATTCGTGCAAGCCGCTATAGTGGTGCCATATCGATATAGTGAGATGCTTTTGCAGGTGCTACATCAGGGTAATCAAGCGCTATAGCAAGAAATTAATGCGCTATAGCTAGTCGGACCGATATAGCAGGGTAAGTCAAGTTTTAGCATAGAGAATTTTCAAAACAATCATTAGTTGGCTATCTCATTTTGGGTAATGCAAGGACGACTTTGGACTTTTTTCACTAGTTTTTCATCGTCTTCATCAATTAAGATAAGTTCATTACATTCTCAACTTATATATTCAATTATTAACTTTAGAATTCATGAGGGTAACCTTGGAAAAGGATTTTAACTTAAAATTGATGGTGGGAAGCCCTAGTTTGGATGGAATTATCATGAATTAGCCTGGAATTAGGATTTGAGTATAATCTGGGTATTGTTAGGCCACTATTGATTGATTAGTGTATTTAAATATTTTATAGACCATGAACAAGCTAGGATTCATAACAAGGAGAAAGCTTAGGTTGCATATAGTTTTAAAGGCTTGATTCAAGGTAGGTGATGGTTTGTATGTTTTCAAGTTGTGTATGTATGCATGTCTACTGCTTTGTAGTATTACTTGTGCAATACATGTGTTGGAAACTAAAAGGCTAAATTGAAATGGCACCATGTTGATAATCTCATGAAATGAACTTATTTATTTACTTTTGGTTTCAAGTTTGATTGTTCATTGTGATTGTGATTGTGCATATTGTTGAAAGGCTCAACACTGGTACATGTTATCTCTAGGTTGGCTCGGGTACTACACCTTGTATGATTCATTGATGGTTGGCTCCGATACCACGCTTGATATGATTCATTAATGGTTGACTCGAGTACTATGATGGTAACACTAATAATTTTTATGTGAATTCCATAAGAGGACTGGGTATGTGCATTTTATGATCATGTGGGACATGTATTATGTATTGGTTGATTTAGGATATTGTGATTGGAAATTGGTATTATATTGTGACTATAGGTTTATGTGTTGACTTGTTTTACTATGGTGAAGTAACTTGTTTACATTCATGTTTTGAACTGGCCGTGTGATCCTACAAGTACACTATAGTTGTGTACTGAATCTTCACTTGCTCTTTTTTGTTGAGTACAAGGTATATTTTAATGACTTATCTAAGACCACCATTAAAGGACGCTTGGCATTCAAATCCAAGGGCGAGTTATTCCTTCCAGGTTATCATGGATTCCTCTTAGTTCTTAGTCTTTCTTTCCGGACTCAGACAATCTTAGACTTTAGTTTTATGTTTATTCTTTTGAGATTGCATCTGCATATTCTAGAATTTGTTAGAGTTTTGATACTATGACTTTCAGATTCTAGAGAAATGATTTTATATAGCGATTAAGTTATGGGAACTTGATCCTTTTTGTTATTTTAAACTCTTTATTTCATAATCCACTTGATGTGTTTATACATATGGGTTAATTGGTTGGTGTTGGTTATAGTTTGGTTCTCCCACATAAAGTTTAGTGTAGGTATCACCCATAGGGGATTAGGGTTGTGATTGTGATGTATTAATGCATGTTGGATCGGTTACCACATTGGTATATTTAGATCAGGTACCACACTGGTATAATTGAATTGGGTACCAGGCCGGTACATTTAAAATGGGTACCACACCGATACACTAACTATTGAAATGGGTACTATGCGAGGAAAAATAATTTGGGTATGGATTCTGTGAGAGGACTAATGTTGATTATTGATTTATGATTGAGTGTAAGACCCCAAAAATTGAAAAGTTCGAATGGATGTGTTAGAAAAAAATTCAGAGGAAAAGTTGTAGGGATGATCTCCATGTGGCCATTAACAGGCTGTTTAGAGCTCCATGTCTTGTGGAGATCAACCTTTAAGGGAAGTTTAAGGAGAAGTATTAGGAGTGACCTCCATGAGCCCCTAAATGGCTTGTGGTGACCACCACGACCTATGGTGGGCTTTGTATTGGTCATTCCTGAGGAAGCCCAAATCCTTCTCCTTCCACAGGCTCCTATATGGTCCATGGTTCCCTAAATGGATCTTGTAGGGGTCTACGAAGGGGTTTTCGACAGTTAATTCCTAGGGTCATTTTGGGTATTTCACATCTTCTTAATATTAAATTTATGTGGTTGTTGGGATTTATCTGATCCTATGACTACCCAAACCCTCAATTGTTACCTTATTCCATCTCAAATACTCAATACAAAAAATTCTGTCTCTAGATTTCTCTCCCAAGCTATCTTTTTCTCTAAGCTAAAGATTCCAAGGATCTTTAAGTTCAATTCTCTCAATTCCAATTGAATTTAAGGATTTGATTAATCAAGGTATGTGGGAATTCATCCATTGATCTTCTTCTATCCATGGAGTCCTAAAGGTTTTCTCAATTATCTCTTTTATGAAATTCTCCTAAACCTACTTCAGATGCTTTTGCATTGGATCAATTTAGTTATGCATTTACTCAATTTCAATGATCTACTCATGCATGATTCAATCTCAATTACATGTTTTCAATGAATTTTATAAGGACCCATTCATTTTTCTATGAATTTTAATTATGAACTATGAATTTTGATTATGAATTTGAAGAAAAACTATGCATGTTTTCATATAAGTTATGAATTATGATTCAAGTATGTTTTTAAGAAAGTAACCATAAATTGTGAAAGGTTTTCTCACAATATGAAAGAAATCATGATGTAGATGTTTAAAAAGGTAAGTAGCTATATGTTTATGCTATGATCATAACTTTCAAGGAGCTATTCTTATGATCTGGATTGGTTGATTATTGTCTTTCCTAATGACTATGATTTACGTATTCTATTTGGATTAACTTAGCACCAAGAGAACTTTATTGTTGAGACTTAGTAAGGGAGTCAATATATGCCCTTGTAGGTGCCTTAATGGCCTAGCTAGTAGATCTACATATAGATCATGTTCATGTTTATCTGGAGTCTACCTTAGCAAGTAGCCTCTCCCGTTTTGGTGTGGGAGTTACATCATATTCTATGTTATAGCTCACATGGTATTAAATATCGGTTAAGGTTAATATCCCACAATGTATGTTATGTTTTACTACAAGTCTTCCTTATGTCTTTTAAATGATGCTTTGACCATATCATATGGTTTTATAATTTACTCTCATGTTTTAAAGAATGTTGGTCATGCATCTCATGTTCATACTTATCATATTGTCCTAGTCACGTTTTGCATATTTCTTAGATACTTAGTGCATTCCATGTAGTAACGTATACTTTTTACCTATATTGTATCATAATGTAGGGTCTGACAATCATTCTATGTATACCTCAACCTGCTAACTAGCTATGTGGAGGTATCCCTTCGTGGCCAGCTTCTTAGAGGCGACTTAAATACGCAATGGGGTATTGTAAGTGGCAGAGTGGCCTTGCTGCCACGATCCACTGAGATTCAGCCATTTGTCACTCAGATTCGCGTCGTTTCTAGCTCGGATTCTGACTTAGAGGCGTTTATTCATAATCCAGCACATGGTAGCTTCGCGCCACTGGCTTTTGATTAGTCTTTCGCCCCTATACCCAAGTCAGACGAATGATTTACACATCAATATCGCTACGGGTCTGCCAATCGACTCTGAGCGTAGACCAGCGTGGATTGGGGGGGCGGCCAAAGCGAAGTCCGAAGATATCGGCGGGAGGCTCAAGAAGAGTTATCTTTTCTGTTTAATAGCCTGGCGCGGGGATAAGCCGAGTACGGTTGAGCGCCGGTGGCCAACGCGGGGGGCGTGGACCAGCATGGATTGGGGGGGGGGGGGGGCAGCTCAAGCCCAGGCTCTCGATACGCCCGTGAAACACCGTCTCCCCGATTATGGTAGGCAGCGTGTGCCGAAGGCGATGCAAGCATGGGCGGTGTTGGGCGTAGGGCGCTGGGCCATTATCTCGCTTGTTGCTAGATTTTGGAATTGCTATCTGCTTGTTGGTGAATCCTCATTCTTCGAGGATACAACATTTATGATTTCCTTTATGTTCCTCTTTAAATTTACTTCCTTATGCTTAGGGTGAGCTAGGACTTGTCCTAATGCCCCGTCTAGTCTAGTAGAGGTATGTTATATTGTTATGTCTATGTTGTCTTATTTATTCTAAGATTTATCTTGATTTCTCTTATATTGAGATTTTCATATTGAGACTTATATCTACATTCATTATAACTTGTTGATGTATTCTTACTTATCTTATGTATGCTCATGTATGATATGCTAAGAGGCTTGGTTGGCATCTCTCGGGATCTTAATCACTGCATCACATCTAGGGCGTAGCTTGGGTCGTGACAAACTTGATATCAGAGCACAAAGTTTTAAGGTGTCCTAGGGATTCTAACATGCCATATCAAGTAAAGTCATATTTATGGGTTTGAAGCATGCCACATCTATGAATGAGAGTATATAAGGCGTTTTAGGAAATTCCACTTCTTTTCATCATTCTTAAGTCTTGCGATAGAGTTGAACTCAAAGGTATTCCCTTCTAAAGTTTTCTCTTTGTGATTACATAATCATGCCTCCACGAAAAGCTCTAAAGAAATGTCGAAAAGAAGAAACAAGCTCCAAATGATCCTTTGGTCGAAAAAATATCTCATGCCAAATTTTGAGCGGCTTTTCAAGTGCTTCCTCAAGCCATGGCGGCTTAAGTAAATCAAGAGGTTTTTGTTCCCTAAATCCAAATATGGGTATGATGGTGACAAGGGTCTGTGGTTTCACAAGGATAAATGCTCGGAAGTTTCATAGCTTGAAGTTAGACGAGGATCCTCAAGAGTTCATTGAGGGGATCGATAAGATTATTGATCATAGGACTGTCACTAGTAGAGAAGGTGTACTTGGACGCCTATCAACTCAAAGGATTTGCACAAATTTGGTTTGATCATTAGAAGAGCGAAAGAGCTAAAGGTACAGATTCCGTTACTTGGGGAGAGTTTAAAGATGTTTTTCTTGAATATTTCCTTCCTTTAGAGTTGAGGGAAGATAATATCCAAGAGTTTATAAACTTGAATCAGGAAGTATGAGTGAGAGGGAGTATGCCCTCAAGTTCACGCAATTGTCAAAGTATGCTCCGTTCATGGTTGTTGATTCTAGAGCTCGTATGAGCAAATTTATTTTGGCTATTTTGGACTTGGTGTCCAAAGACTGTAAAACTACGACGTTGATTAAAGAGATAAATATCTTGAGACTGATGACTCATATGAGTAAATCGAGAAAGATAAGCTTAGGGAGAAGGCCAGAGAGCAAAGAGGGCAAGGACCAATAGTGGTGACTTTTCACATGCTAAATCCAAAAATGTTAGTCGTCAACAATTTAACCAAAGGTTCTTTGATCAAAATTCTTCAAGCACTCCTTCTCCAAAGTTTGATAAGGATAGGGTGTCTAACCCTAAGTTTCAAAGAGGAGCTCTTAGTGGTCAGAATATCCCCTCATGCAAGAACTGTGGGAAGAGGCATCAAAGAGAGTATTTGGCAAGATTGGGTGCTTGCTTTAGTTGTGGAAAGATGGGTCACCAAGTGAAGAATTGTCCTTCGAGCGCTACTAGAGGTGGAGGTGGTTGACTCGAGACTCAGACATAGATTATTGCAGGTCTACCAGCTCAGCATGGTACTATTTCAGGTTCTGGTAGTGATTAGCGCCAACAAAGATTCTATGCCTTATATACTCAATAAGATTTTGAGGATTCTCCCGATGTGGTTACTGGTATGTTACGGGTCTTTACTTTTATGTTTATGCCTCGAAGTGAATCTTTCTTTTGTTACACCATATCTTACTATGAAACTTGATGTCAGTCCTGAGATCTTGTTAGAGCCTTTTTTGGTGTTGGTTTTAAGGTTTAGCTAAGTGGGTGTATAGAAATTATACTGTCTAAATTTTTCATAAAGTTACTTTTTGTGATCTCGTAAAGCTTAATATGACTGATTTTAATGTTATCCTTGTTATTAATTAGCTTATGCATGTTATACTTCTATTTATTATAGAGCCTGAGTGGTTAAGTTTCTATTTCCTAATGAGTCAGTCCTAGAATGGAAGGATAGTAATTCCGTGTTCAAAGGTCAATTCATCTCGTGCCTTAAAGCTAGGAAAATAATTTCTAAGGGCCGCATCTATCATATAGTTTAGGTTAGGGATATATTCTGAATCCCCTACTCTTGAGTCAGTCCTCATTGTTAATGATTTTTCAGAAGTGTTACACGATGAAATACTCGGTATATCTCTCGAAAGGGAAATTGACTTTGGCATAGATCTCCTTCTTAATACCCAGCCTATCACTATCCCTCCTTATTGAATGGATCCAACAAAACTTAAGGAGTTATAAGATTTGTTAGATAAAGGTTTTATTAGACCAAGTATCGCTCTGTGGGGTGCTCTGGTTCTCTTTGTGTGAAAGAGGATGGTTCTCTGCATATGTATATTGATTATCGATAATTTAATAAGGTTACAATTAAGGATAGGTGTCCCATATCAAGGATCAATGACTTGTTTGATCAACTTCAAGGATCAGCTTATTTCTGAAAGATTGCTCTTCAGTCGGGCTATCATTAACTTTTATTAGGGGATTGTGATATTCTGAAGATAACTTTTAGAACTTGGTATGGTCATTTTGAATTTTTAGTTATATTTTTTGGACTAATGAATACTCATGCAACTTTTATGGATTTGATGAACAGGGTGTTCAAATAATAATTAGATATGTTTGATATTATGTTCATTGATGATATTTTGGTCTATTCTGGGAGTGAGGAGAAACATGCCGATCATTTGAGTATCTTCTTGCAAATGCTTAAGGATCCTCAATTATTCGCTAAGTTTAGCAAGTGTGAGTTTTGGTTGAGGTCGATTGCTTTCCTTGGCCATATTATTTTTGGTGAAGGTATTATGGTTGATCTTGGGAAGATCGAGAGTGTTAATAATTGGCCTAGACCTCTATCTTCTTTGGATATTTGGAGTTTCTTGGGTTTAGCCAGTTACTATAAAAGATTTATAAAAGGGTTTTCATCAATTGCTTCACCTTTGACTACTTTGATCTAAAAAAAATAAAGTTCCAATGGTCGGAGCATGTGAGAAGAGTTTCCAAGTTGATTTACTTCCACTCCGGTGTTGACTTTACTAGAAGGGTCCGATGGTTTTATTGTGTATTGTAATATATCAAGGGTTGGTCTTGGTTATGTTTTGATGCAAAATGATAAAATGTAGCCTATGCTTCTAGGCAATTTAAGGTGCATGAGAATAACTATCTGACTCATGATATGGAGTTAGCGGCGGTTGTGTTTGCTTTAATGAGTTGGAGACACTATCTCTATAGTGTCCATGTGGATATGTTCACCGACCATAAGAGTTTTCAATATGAGTTTAAATAAAAGGACTTGAACCTTCGATAAAGAAGATAGTTTGAGTTGTTGAAGGATTATGATATGAGTGTGTTGTACCATCCGAATAAGGCTAATGTGGTTTTTGATGCTCTTAGTAGATTGTCAATGAATAGTGTTTCCCATGTTGAGGATGAAAAGAAGGAGTTAGTTCGTGACGTCCATAGACTAGCTCATTTGGGTGTTCACTTGGTTGATTTAGATAGTGGTGTTATTGTTCAAAATGATTCTGAATCATTTCTTGTAGAGGATGTTAAGGCACATCAAGATAATGATCCAATTTTGATTGAGTTAAATAAAAAGGTTGCTAAAAATGCCATTGAGGCTTTCTCCCAAGAGGGAGATGGTGTGCTTAGATATAAAAATCGACAATGTGTTCCAAATATTGATGGTTTGAGGAAGATGATATTTTCTAAAGCTCATACTTCATGGTATTCTATTCATTCGGGGTCCTCAAAGATGTAATTTGAGGAAAGTGTATTGATGGAGTAGCATAAAAAAGGTATTGCAGAGTTTGTGGCTAAGTTTCGTAACTCTCAATAAGTGAAGGTCGAGCATAAAAACCCGGAAGGTTTAGCTCAAGACATTGATATTCCTATTTGGAAGTGGGAAGACTTGAATATGGACTTCATTGCAAGTTTGCCTTGAACTCTTAGATGACATGATTCGGTTTGGGTTGTAGTTGACTGAATGACTAAGTCAGTGCATTTTTCCTTGTTAAGACTTTCTATTCAGCTGAATATTATTCCAAGTTTTATATCCAAGAGTTGACTAAGATTCATGGTGTTTCATTATCTACCATTTCGGACTGAGGTACTCAATTTACATTCTAATTTTAGAAGTTATTTCAGAAGGGTCTGGGTACTCAAATTAGGCTTAGCATAACTTTTCATCCTCAAATCGATGGTCAAGCCGAGCATACTATTAAGACTTTGGAGGACATGTTGAGAGATTGTGTAATTGACTTTAAAAGTAATTGGAATGATCAATTGCCATTGATCGAGTTTTCCTATAACAACCGTTATCATTAGAGTATCCAAATAGCTCTATTTGAGGCTTTATATGGTAGAAGGTGTAGATCTTCTATTGGTTGGTTTGAAGTTGGTGAAGTTGCTTTGATAGGACCCAAATTGGTTTTTGAGGCTATGGAGAAAGTTAAACTCACTAGGGAAAGATTGAAAACTGCCCAAAGCCAAAAAGGTCCTATTCAGATGTAAGGAGAAGAGAGATTGAATTTGAGGATGATGATTGGGGTTTGTAATAGCATGTTCCCATTGTTATGAATAGGCCAATGGAGAAGGAATTTGGGCTAGGAAACTTCAAGTAGTAACTTCAAAAAAATTGAGCCTAGGCCAGGCTTAGAAAAATTTTGAATCAGGTGAGGTCTAGAGTGATATTTTGATAGGTGGGGGATTAAATCAACAATCTAATTAAGTTAACTGATAGCCAAGACGATACAGAGTATTTACAGCTTCAAAAAATCACATTTAGGTGAGTAAAACTTCCAAAATTTGTCTTGTTATGAAATGTATATTTTAAGGTATCTTGAAATGAGGGTATGTTGTGATATGGGAGACTTGGGGACTTTTCACAAGCTCATTGTACCCGCATATCCTGCTAGAATGGAAATAATCCCACTAGAGTAGGATGGTCCTGCTGTGGTAGGACAGTCGCAAAATAGTATGGGGTAAAAGCCGCAAAAATAGTTTTCTGCATAGAAACTATTCTTACGATGTTAGGAGGTAATCCAGGTCTCTTTTGACCATTCTTCCACGAATTCTTGTGCCAAAGGTAAGATTACTACTCCCTAAGCTCGTAATTTGATTTCTAGAATGCATAAACTATGGTGGATGATCATTAAGGGAGGGTTTTGGCCTGAAACTAATCGTGAAAATTAGCCCTAGATAGGTTTACGATCAAGGTTTAGTCTGAGAGGGAATTATACTATAATTCGATTAAAGTAGATCATTTGTATGTATTTATCGTCTTTAGACCAAGAACAAGCTAAACGAACCTGGAAAAGGAAATCTCTTGCACTTAGATTAGTTGAAGCTTAAATTCGAGGTAGGTGATCATTTTGTTTCCCATATGTGTTTCATGTACTTGCTAAATTACTTCATTATGTATATATATGTATATGATTAGAGAAGCATGCTATGAATTGTATGAAATGATAACTTACTGGAATGACTTATGGTGAATATGTTCTTGGTGATATAATGTTGACTATTGATTATAATTATGGCTGCTTTATATATTTGGATCGAGTGTCACAATCTAACACATAATTAGATCGGGTGCCAAGCTTGATCTCCAATCGAGGAATTACCCATAAAGGAGGCCCCTTCTACACCTAAGATGAGTTAGAAAAGAACAATGAGGTTGAGGAGGAAGAGACTAATAAGAAGGTGGAAGTAAACCAAACTGCGACTGTGGGTCTTCCCCCTTTGAACCCCATATTTGCTCAGTAGATCATGGCTTTTGTAAATGGATTGGCTAGCACTGAAGCCATTCCCATTATGCCTATAGTACTAGCCTTTGTTGCTCATCCATTTGCTGTTGTAGCTCCCTTGGTAGAGGAAGTGGTAGGCACTGATGCCTTCTTCAGACTCCTCATAGGCCTAGTTATGACCGGCACTGAACATGACATGCTCACCAAGTTCCTGAAACTTAAATCTCCAGTCTTCCATCGTTCTAAGAATAAGGATGCCTATGAGTTAATCCATGACTACTACAAAAAGTTCTACAAACTGGGCATAGTACATCAACATAGGGTAGAATTTGTGACTTGCTAGATATAGGGTGAGGCCAAGCAATAGTGGAGGGCTTACGTAAAGTATCTCTCGCCAGTGTTTTCTCTACTCACTTGGGTCCAGTTTTATGCCTCGTTTCTAAAAAAATATGTACCATGTACCTTGAGGGACCATAAGAAGGATGAGTTTATGGCGTTGGAGCTGGGAGGTTGTCGGTGGCTGCTTATAAGGCCAAATTCCATGCACTGTCCAGGTATGCTACTCAGCTAGTAACTTCAAATGAAGAAAGAATCTGGTTGTTTGTAAAGGGGTCGAACCTCGAATTACAGGTGTTTTTGGTTCACATGACTTTGTCAGGCAAGAGTTTCAATAAAGTCACTGATTTTGTAAAGAAGTTAGAGGGTATGAGGTGAGATGGGCAGGCCAAGACTTTAGCTAAGAATCCCAAGAGCATATGTAATTTCTAGGGATCATGTTCTATAGGGTCAAACAGGCTGGTAATTATAGCCTGACAAATTTAGTCAGCTTTGCCCACTTTTAATGGTAGTTTTTTAGGTACTCTACTTCAGCATCCAGCCCATAAAGGTCAAGGAGCATCTTTTCTAGGTAGCAGGCCGTCCTTTGAGTATGACTATTATAATTTTGGAAAGATGGGGAATATAAGAAGGGAGTGTCCTTACCCCTGTGGGATAGCTTTAGCACCTTTGCAGGACAGAGCAGTAGTACCCACAGAAGTGGAGAAAATGATAGAGGACGTTCACAAGATAGGTGAGAAGGAAGCCAAATAGGCCATAAAGGCCGAGGTAATAGTAGTGCAGGTCGAGGAGAAGCGCAACCAGGTAGAAAGGTAGCCCTTCAAGATAATAGGACTCAGTTTTATGCCTTTTCTAGCAAGACCTAGGTTGAGGCGTATGATGCAGTAATCACAAATACTATTCTTTTTTGTGATCGGATAACTACTATTTTATTTAACCTGGGTCTACTTATATGTCAGTGAAATATACCTTGGGTTTTGATGCACTTTGTGATATACTTGATGCCCCATCAATGTTTCTACCCAAATTGGAGAATCGGTCATAGTCACCCATGTTTATCATGCTTGTTCTGTGATTTTTATGGGATTCCAGACTTGGTAATTTTAGACATGATCAATTTTGATGTAATCTTAGGCATGACCTGACTGTCTCACTATTTTGTTGTACTTAACTGTAATGCCAAAACTGTGGCTCTAGAAATCTCGGGGAAGGAAAGGTTATAGTGGGAAGGGGAATACAAGTCTAAGTCAGCTAAGGTCATATCCTTTCTCTAGGCTAGAAAAATAGTGGATCAGGGTTGTTTGGCCTATCTGGCCCATAATTGGAATATTGATGTTGAGTCTCCCTCTATTAAGTCAATTCTAGTAGTGCATGAGTTTCTAAAAGTGTTTCTTGCAAGCTTTCCTACTATGAAGCCTGTTAGAGATATAGATTTCTGCATTGATTTAGAGCCAGGCACTCACCCAATTTCTATTCTTCCTTATCGCATAGATCCAACAAAGTTGAGAGATCTCAAGGCTCAAATCTAAGAACTCTTTGATAAGGGGTTTATCCATCCTAGTGCTTCTCTGTGGGCTTCTCCAGTACTGTTTGTTAAGAAAAAAATAACAGCAAGAGAATATTCATTTATTACCGGCAATTGAATAAGGTCACCATCCAGAACAAGTATCCTTGCCACTTATTGATGACCTTTTTGATCAGTTTTAAGGTGCATCAGTCTTTTCAAAGATTGATCTGAGGTCTGGGTATCATCAATTGAAGATTAAGCCTGAGAATGTTCCCAGAACAACTTTTAGAACTAGGTGCGGGCACTATAAATTTTTGGTGATGTCTTTAAGGCTGATCAATGCACCTGCAGCCTTCATAAGTTTGATGGATGGGGTTTTCAAACCATTTGAATATTATTTTGTTATTATGTTTATAGATGATATCTTAGTGTATTTGAAGAGTAAACAGGAACATGCAGACCATCTCCATATTGTTCTAAGTGTTCTAGGAAAGCAAAAGTTGTATGCATAACTCTATAAGTGTGAATTTTGGTTTTCTTCAGCTGCTTTTTTAGGCCATATTATTTCAAAAGAAAGGGTAATGGTAGATCCACAAAATATTGAAGCAGTTAAAAGCTGGACTCGACCTAGTTTTGTGACTGAAGTTAGGAGTTTTATGGGACTGACCAGTTTATCACTGGTTTGTGAAGAACTTTGCTTCTATCGCTACTTATTTAACAAGATTGACTCAAAAGGAGGTACCATTCAAGTGGACTGACAAATATGAAGAGAGCTTCCGAAAGCTTAAGACTCTTCTAACCACAACACCTATGTTAACCCTACCGATTGAAGGTAATGACTTTGTTGTTTATTGTGATGCTTCGCATTCAAGTTTGGGTGTTGTGTTAATGTTGAATAAGAATGTTATAGCCTATTATTCATAGAAGTTGAAGGTGAGTAAGAAAACCTACCCGACTCATGAATTGAAGTTGGCAGCGATAGTGTTTTCTTTTAAAATCTGGAGATATTATCTATATTAGACTAGGCATCTTAGAGAAGGGTAGGGTAATGACCAGTGTTGATCTAAGACCCACTTTTATAGAAGAAATTAAGGCCAAACAGTTTGAAGATGTAAACTTGAATGAGCTTAGAGAAAAAGTTTTGATGGGCAAGGTCCAAGATTCAGTCCTTGATGCAAGTAGGGTGCTCAACTTTAGGGGGAAGATTTGTGTTCTCTGGGTAGATGGCATAATTCAGAAAGTTTTGTCTGAATCTCATGGTTTGCGGTACTCTATTCACCCTAGACTAACCAAGATATATCAAAACTTGAAGTGTCTATATTGGTGTCTGGGTATGAAGAAGGACATATCTGAATATGTAGCTAAGTGCTAAAATTGTCAACAAGTGAAATGTGAGCACCAAAGACCTACAGGTTTACTTCAAAGAATGCCCTTTCCTGAATGAAAATGGGAAAGAATAGCCATGGATTTCGTGGTGGGACTTCCTAAGACCTTGGGGAAGTATGATTCCATTTGGGTGGTAGTTGGCAGGTTAACAAAGTCAGCACACTTCATTCTGGTTAGAGTGGACTATAATGTACAACAATTGACAAAGATATATGTGAAGGAGATAGTAAGGTTGTACGGGGTGCTCCTTTCCATCATTTCATATTATGGTACGCAGTTCACCTCTAAATTTTGGGGAAAGTTGCATGAAGAGCTGGACACTCAACTCAGTTTTAGCATGACCTTCCATCCATAGACAGATGGACAATCAGAGAGGAATATCCAGGTGCTAGAAGATATGCTGCAAGCATGTGTGATGGACTATGGGGGACATTGGGACAAGTTCTTTCCCTTGTGTGAGTTCTCCTACAACAATAGTTATCACTCCAGTATTGAGATGGCACCCTTCGAAGCTCTTTATGAGAAGGGATGTAGGTCTTCATAGGATGGTTTGAAGTTGGAAAAGTGGAGCATCTAAGCTAAGGAAAGGAGTATCTAAGCCAAGCTTTTAGCAGCTTAGAGTTGTCAAAAAGAGTATTCTGACCGTAAAGTGAGGGATATGACCTTTCAAGTAGGTGAACAAGTGCTTCTAAAAGTTTCACCCATTAAGGGGGCAATGAGATTTGATAAAAAGTGTAAGCTCAGTCCTCGCTATATTAGCCCTTTTGAGATTCTTGACTGTGTAGGGCCAGTGGTATACAAATTGACCTTACCACCTATCTTGTCTAGGTATATCTTGTGTTCCATGTGTCAGTTCTTAAGAAGTACCATGGAGATGGGGATTACATCATTAAATGAGACTCAGTTTTGTTAGGCAAGTATCTTTAGTACGAGGAGGAGACAGTTGCAATATTAGATCGTGATGTCAGAAAGCTGAGGACCAAGGAAATTAAATATGTGAAAGTCCAATGGAAGCATCGTCCAGTAGAGAAAGCTACTTGGGATACTGAAAAGGACATGCAAGATAAGTATCCCCAGCTATTCATTAAATCAAGTACTATTCTATCCCTATTTCAGCCCTGTTTTTCTTAGTTGGTCACTCAAGGACAAGTGATGGATAAATTGACATCTATTTTAATGACATGTCCCTGTAGTTATGAATAGGACAATGGGAAAGTAATTATTTAGGCCAAGAAATTTTGAGTAGTAACTTTATAAAAAATTAAGCCTAGGCCAGATTTAGATGAATTCTGTGTTAGATAAGGTCTATAGTGACCTTATGATAGGTGGGGGGATCCAATCTAAAATTTGATTAAGTTAGCTGATAGCCAAAATGAAACAAAGCCTTTATGGCTTTATAAAATTGCATTTGAGTGAGTAAAACTCTCGAAATAGGACTTGGCATGAAAGGTATATTTTAAGGTGTCTTGGGGTGAGGGTATGTTTTGATATGGGAGAATTGAAGACTCTTTATGAGCTCACTATCTCTGCATATCCCACCAGATTGGGAATAATCCCGCTAGAGCGAGGTGGTACCGCTGTGGAGTGACAGTGGCTGTTAATACGGAGTAAAAACCCCAGAAATGGTTTTCCACATAGAAACTGTTCCTAAGACGTTTGGGGGCGACCCAGGACACTTTTTATTATTCTTCCATGAATTCTCACACAAAAGGTAAGATTTTAACTCCCTAAACTCATAATTTGATTTCTAGAACCCATAAACTATGGTGTGAGTGATCATTGGGGGAGGATTTTGGTCTGAAACTAATGATAGAAATTAGACCTAGATGGGGTTTCAGATCAAGGTTTTGAGTAAATTTGAGCATTATATTGATCCTTTGTATGAATTTACTGTTTTTATACCAAAAACTAGCTGAACGAACCATGAAAGGGAAATATCTTATACTTTAGAGTTGTTGAAGCTCAAATTCAAGGTAGGTGATAGTTTTATTTTTCATATGTGTTTCATGTGCTTGCTTAATTACTTCATTGTATGCATAGGTGTATATCACTAAAGAAACATGCTATGCATTATTTGAAATGATCATTTATTGGTCTAACTAGTGATGAATCTAGTCTTGGTGATATGATGTTGACTATTGATTGTAATTGTGGATGCTTTGTATGTTTGGATCGGATGTCATATTCCGATACATAATTAGATCGAGTGTCATGTTCTAACATACACTTGAATCGAGTATCACATTCTGACACAAACTTTGTATTGGATGTCACGTTTCGACACAAACCTTAGATTAGGTGTCATGTTCTGACATATAAATAAGTGTTTACATATCCCATGAGAGGACCCATATGTGAAATTGCAAGATATTAAGACTAGTGATTTGAGTACTATTTGAGATGAAAATGGTTAAGTTTATTCTATATATATGTGTTTACTATGTTGGGTTTACTTATCCATGACTCTCTTACTGGCTAGCCGCGTGATCCTACCATTACATTATTTATTTTGTTTACTGATACTACACTTGCTCCATTTTTGTTAAGTACATGATATATTCAGCCAGTTGCAGAGAGACCTTGCTTAGAAGACTGTTAGCTGCTAGAATCTAAGGGTGAGCCATTCCTTCAAGCTACCGTGGACTCTTCCTACTCTACTTCTTCTTTTAGGACTTAATTTTAAACTCTGTTTGTTTTATGACTTGGTTGGATTGTATTCCCTTTTCTATACTTGATAATTTTCTAAAGTTTTGGTATAATTGACTTTCAGTTCCAAGAATGTTTTTTCACATATTTAAATTATTGATTGAATTTTGCTGAGTTTATGGAAACTCAGGCTTATTTATCTAGTTAAGACTACTTTTGCATCCTTATCTTGTTTTATCTATTACCTGTGTCAATTGTTGAGCTGTCATAATGGTTCTCCCACTGAAGGGTTAGTGTGGGTGTCAGTCACAATGGGTCGAGGTCATAACAGGTTTACTTGAAAATCTCACCCATGAAAGGTGTAATGTGTTTTGGTAAAAAGGAAAGCTTAATCCCTAATATGTAAGCCTATATCAGATTTTGAAGCATATTGGAAAGGTAGCATATGAGTTGGGGTTACCTTCGGAGTTGTCATTGGTGCACCCAGTACTGAATATGATGATGGCTCATGAAGGCTGGCCAAGGAAGATTTGGGAATATTTCTAAGGATAGCACTACAGGCCCTAGTACGGGCCATAGTCAGTACCATAAGGTGTTGTGCTTTCCCGTGAATATATGAAGGCCACCATGTGGTGGAACTAAGTCAATACCACGAAGAAGATCTATGGAGCATGAAATCAGTGCGGTCCGCAGTTTGTGGGCGTGAACTGTGCCGACTTAAGTTTTCCTAGTGGATTTAGGATTAGGTTTTGTATTTCTATAAATACCTAAATTTATTATGTTTTTAAGGTTATGCAGTATTATTATATTTTTGGTTATTATTGTGAACAACATTGAGAAGCACATTCTACTACTTCTTGAGATTGATTCTTGAAATATAATTTCAATTTTCATTCTTGATTCGTGGTTCATGTGTGTGATTCAAGGTTTGCTTCTTCTTTCGCATAGGTATTGATTTGTGAATTCTACATAAATTCTTATTCCTTTACTTATAATTATGAGTAGTTAAGCCCACAACTAGGGTTGTGGGAAGCATGGCAACATAACGATGTAGGCAAATGTGTAGGGTGATTTTCGTTGAGTATTTTGCATGTATTGTGATTTTTCTTCATCTAAAAGTCTTTCTTAATGAGTGAAAGCATTGGGACATGCCCGTATTCATTTCTTTCCCGGGAGGGAGATAGTGATTAGGAAAAGATTATCACAACAGTAATTTAGGGAAATAAAACTTCATCTAAGTTACTTGAGTTCGGGAGGGGATAGTACTCTAAGGTCAAAAAAGAGGGTTAGTAAAGCATACATACTGAGACTGGGAGAGGATGAATGAAATTCATCTAAGAAGGACCAGGAGGAAATATAGATATTACATAACTTGCTAGATTTTAAATGCAATGCATTGAAACGTTACCACTAACACAATTAGTTTGTTGAGTTAAATGTCATGGGGAACACAATTCTAGCTAAATTCTTTTATTATTCACAACCTAATCATTAGTTACTTTGCTAAAGCTTCATTAAGTGTTACTAAATCAATAAAAAAAAACTCCCCATTTTACTTTATGCCCTTTTGTCTTGGGGAAGTAGAAACTACAACTGAAAAGTGCTTCCTAATAGACTTATTTCAACCTATTCCCCATGGGATCGACCCCGACTCTTAGTTGGGTAAATAGACTGCTAATGATTGTCTATATTTTTTTTAGAAGTATAATTAAACGTTATCAAAAATAGCACCATTGTCAGGGAATACTACTGTGAAATACTCTATTAGTTGCTAATTCAATTTGTAGTTCTATTTCCTAATTTTACTTTTTGTTTCTTATTTTTGTATTTGAAGGGAACAGGTACTACATGCCCAATACCATAGTAAAGGTGAACCACTATTTTCTTATGATTCTGGATTGCAAAAGTCAATTTAGAAAATGAATGTGCAAGAGCGTGAAGCGCATAGGCTGAGAGAGCTTGCTGAAAATCAAGTCAGGGATGATGCTGGCAAGAAAGGTGAACTAAATGATGTGCTGAGGGGCATAGATCAGAGACCTGCGAACTTTGCCCTATTTGATGATGATGTTGATATATATGGCGCGAGAGCAACTGGAGCTATATTCCTACCACCACCACCTCTAGGTTTAAAGTTCACTATCACTAGTACCATGCAGCAAATTTTGAAGATAAAAGGAACATTTAGTGGAACAGCAAGTGATGATGCCAACCAACACATAATGAACTTTATTTCCACCAACAAGTCATTTAAAATCCCTGGGTTAGCGAATCAGTCATACGACTACGCCTGTTTCCATTGTCTCTATCTAGGGAGGTATTAACATAGTTGAATGAGCTCCCACATGAATCTATCACAACCTAGATGGAGTTGAGGGAAGCATTTATGGAGAGGTTCTTCCCATTATCCAAGAAGCTATAAATTAAGGATGAGATTAGTTCTTACAAACAGCTACTTACCGAAGCAGTGCGTGAGACTTGGGAGAGATTCAGGCAAAAGTTAAAACAGTATCCAAATCACAACTTGACTGATGAGCACTTGAAGAAGGTATTTTACAGGTCTTGTAACTTTGTGACCAAGCCGGTTATAGATGCGTCTTGTGGTGGTTCATTTATGGTAAGAACATTTCAAGAAGCTACAATAATTTTAGATTAGCTCTTAAAGAATAATAGAGCCTGGTATACTAGAGACACTAATATGGGAGGTTTTGGCTTTATATTTGAGATGTCAATGGAGCAAAGGCAAAAGAAAGAGGAGCGTGATCAAGACATGGCTCACATGAGGATGCATTGGGATTTGTTAACCAAACGCTTGTTAGTTGGAGCCCTAGAGAGGGTGAAAGTAGTGGATACTGGAAGTCGATATGATAAATCAGATTTTGATTATGAGGATGAAGCCAAGTTTCTGAATAGCCAGGGGGTTTCTGGATATTTAGCTTTGAGAACCAAGGTCAAAACCTTTGAAGAGATAACTACTTTGACTGGACCAGAAATCGTGATCAAGGAAATTGGCAGAACAAAGACAACTTCAAGAACAATAGAAGTGGGGTATATATGCCACCTATGAACAAAGATTGGGCCAAAAATAATAATGTTAACTCTAAGCTGGAAGAAATAATGACAAAGGTCTCATAGAAGGTTAAGGCAACTGAGTCTGGGATCAAAGATATGCGAGGCAATATGACCAATATTAGCCAATTGGTTGGTTCTTACTCTACCTCTATCAAGTAGTTAGAGTACCAGATGGGATAGTTGTCACAACTTTAAATTAGAGGAAGACTGGTACTTTACCTAGTGACACAGTGCAAAACCCTAGGAAATATAGGCAATGCATGGCAGTGACAACAAGGAGTGGTAAGGTACTTTATGACACTATTATTGCAGACACTAAAAAGATAAAAGATGCAGTTTTTGAGATTGATGGGTATGCAAGGCATCAGGTAGATAAGGTAGTTATATTTGATGACGATGGTGAGATTGATGAGATGGTATTGGAGCAGAAAAAGACTGATGAAAACAATGGTACCAAGCAATCTAAGGTAGAGGTACCTTACCCATTGCCACATGTTAGCAATCTACCGCATCTATTTCCTTATAGATTAAAGAAAAAGGCTGAGGATAGAAACTTTCTGAAGTTTATTTGTATGCTCAAGGAGATATCAATCAACATTCCATTGGTGTAGGCATTAGAGAAAATGTTAGGTTATTCCAAGTTCATGAAGTATTTGGTTACAAAGTAGAGAATAATGTCTTTTGAGCCAGCCGACAATCTACATCACTGCAACACCATTGCTATAAGGTCCTTGGTTGAAAAGAAGGAAAATTTGGGTGTGTTCACCATACCTTGCACTATTGGTTCATTTGAATTCACAAGGGACCTATGTTATTTGAGAAATGAGTCATTGAGAGAGGCAAAGATATGGAGCTGATAGAATAAGAAGTTCAAAGGTGCCTTTCTAGACCACTTCTTTCCATTGGAGCTAAGGGAGGACAAGATACAAGAGTTCATCAACCTTCGCTAAGGAAGTATACGTGTGAGGGAGTATTCCCTAAAATTCACTAAATTGTCCAAGTATGCTTCCTTTATAGTCTCCGACCTGAGGGCAAGGATTAACAAGTTCATCTCCGGTGTCTCTAGCTTGGTGTCTAAAGAATACAAAATAGACATGTTGGTCAAAAACATGAACATCTACCGACTCATGACATATGTGGAGCAAATTGAAAAAGAGAAGTTAGGGGAGAGGTCAAGAGGGTTCAAGAAGGCTAGAGTGGATGGTGGAGGGTTCAATCCTCAAAGGCTCGGTTATGATAGTAATGGAAAGGGCCAAGGTGGGCAACAGTCATGGGGTACAGTTCCACCAATACTCCTCCTCCTAGGCTCAACAATAACAAGGGTACTAACCCGGTGGTTCCAATAAAGAACGTTGGCACTAAAACTTTCCCCACTTGAAAGAAGTATGGAAGGACACACGAAGGGGACTATTTAGCCGGCTCTAATGCATGCTTCAAATGTGTCAAGATGGGCCACCATGCTAGAGATTGTAGAGGTGGTGGTGGTGTTAGGCCTCAAGGACAAATTCCTCATGGTCAACAAGCTCAAGTAGGTGTCCAATATACCAACCACTTTTATGCTTTACATGGAATACAAGAGGTTGAGAAAGCAATCAATGTTATTATTGATCTATTAAAGGTCTTTGATTTTGATGTGTATGCATTGTTAGATCTGGGTGAAAATATGTCATTTGTTACCCCATTATTAGCTAATAGGTTTGATGTGTTATCCGAAATGTTAGTAGAGCCTTATTTGGTGTCTACTCCCATTGGTGAGTTGGTTGTTTCTAGAAAAGTCTATAAGAGATATCTCGTATCTATCTTGCATAAAGTTATTCCTTGTGATTTCATTGAGCTTGACATGGTAGATGTTGATTTTATACTTGGGATGGATTAGTTGCATGTATCTTATGCCTCTATAGATTGTAGGACTCATCGAGTCAAGTTTAAATTTCCAAGTAATTCTATTCTTGAATGGAAGGGTCATGATTCAGTAATAAAGGGTAAGTTCATTTCTTGTCTTAAGGCCTAAAAGTTAATTGTTAAAGGTTGCATCTATCACATAGTGAGGGTTAGGGATGTCAACTCTGAAAGGCTTTCATCGAGTCGGTTCCCATAGTTAATGAGTTTTTTGATGTCTTTCCCGATGATCTTTCGAGTGTCCCTCCCAAAAGGGAAGTTGATCTTGGTATTGATCTTCTCCCCGATACCCAAACTATCTCAATTCCTCCTTATCAAATAGCCCCGAAGGATTTAAAGGAGTTGAAGGAATAATTGAAAGACTTATTGGACAAAGGGTTCATAAAGCCAATTATTTTACCATGGGGTGCCCCCATATTGTTTGTAAGTAAAAATGATGGATCGCTTCTGATGTGCATAGATTACCATCAATTGAATAAGGTGACCATTAAGAACAAGTAACCAATCCCTAGAATAGATGATTTGTTTGATAAATTATAAGGGCAAGTCACTTTTCCAAGATCGATCTTCAATTCTGCTATTACCAATTAAGGGTAAGGGAGTGTGACATTCCCAAATAAAATTCCAAATAAGGTATTTCCTCTTTGAGTTTGTGGTGATGTCGTTCGAGTTGACGAATGCACCAGTGGTGTTTATTGATATAATAAATAGGGTGTTCAAACCCTACTTTTATCGTAGTTTTCATTGAAGACATCTTGATTTACTCTTGGGGTGAGGAAGAGCATAAGAATCACTTGAGATTTGTGCTCCAAACCTTAAGGGATAGGTAATTTTTTGGAAAATTTAGTAAGTGTGAATTTTAGTTGAAAGAGGTGGCATTTGTTGATCACATAGTATCTGGTGATAGATCAAAGTTGATCTTAAGCAGATGGAGGTGGTTAAGAATTGGCCTAGACCATTGTCTCCTTTATACATTAAGAGCTTTTCGAGTTTAGCCGGGTATTATAGAAGGTTCGTTGAAGGATTTTCTTCTATCTCATCTTCTATGATGAAATTGACCGAAACAAAGGCAAAATTTATATGGACGGATGAGTGTGAAAAGAGTTTTTAAACTTTGAAAGATCGACTTACCTCCGCTCCTTTTTTGACTCTACCGGAGGGATTAGAAGGGTTTATGGTTTATTATGATGCTTCGAAGATTGGTTTGGGTTGTGTCTTGATGCAAAACTATAAGGTTGTAGCCTATGCTTCTAGACAATTGAAATTGCATGAGCGTAACTACCCTACCCATGACCTTAGGTTAGCTGCCATTATTTTTTCTTTAAAGAATTTATGGCATTACCTATATGGGGTACAAGTAGATGTCTTCACTGACCATAAGAATCTACAATATATGTTCACTCAAAAAGATCTCAATCTAAGGCAAAAGAGGTGACTTGAACTCCTCAAAGACTATGACATGTGTATTACTATCAATGTACTTAGTAGAGTATCTATGGGGAGTGTAGTCCATGTTGATGAAGGAAAGAGGGAGTTAGTAAAGGAGATTCACTGGTTGGCTAGATTAGGTATAAAGTTGAGTGGTTCTGATGATGGTGGTATGGTTGTTCATAATGGGTCCGAATCCTCTTTGGTGGTAGATGTTAAGTCAAAAAAAGACCTTGACCTGGCATTTGTGGAGTTAAAGTAGTTGGCGAAGGAAAAGAAGGTAGAGTTCTTTTTACAAGGGGGAGAGGAAGGTATTACCCTACCAAGGTGGGTTATGTGTTTCGGATGTTGTTGGCCTAAGGATTTATATTTTGAAGGAGGCTATTAATTCTCCATACTCTATTTATCCCATTTCGACAAAAATATAACGAGACTTAAAAGAGATCTATTGGTGAAGCGGCATGAACAAAGACATAGCAAAGTTTGTGGTCGAGTGTTCAAATTGCCAAAAAGTTAATGCAGAACAACAAAGGATGGGTGGCATAGCACAAGATATTGAAATACCTACTTGAAAGTGGGAAGATGTGAATATAAATTTTGTAGTGGGTTTGCCTCGTACTCAGAAGCATCAGGATTCAATTTGGGGGAAGAATATGCTAAGTTATATATTCGGTATTTGGGTAGGTTGCATAGTGTGCTATTTTTAATTATTTTGGATCATGGTACTTAATTCACTTCTTACTTTTGGAAATCATTTAAAAAGGGTCTTGGTTATAAAGTAAAGTTAAGCACCGCATTCTATCCTCAAACTAATGGGCAAGCTGAATGGATAATTCAAACACTAGTAGATATGTTAAGGGCTTGTGTGTTGGAGTTCAAAGAGAGTTGGGATAATTATCTACCGCTTATCGAGTTTTCCTATAATAATAGCTACCACTCAAGTACTGAGATGATGCCATTTGAGGCTTTATATAGGAGATGGTGTAAGTCTCCGGTTGGTTAGTTTGAAGTAGGTGAGATAACCTTGTTGGTCCTCGATTTGGTACTTGATGCTTTGGAGAAGCTGATAGTCATTAGGGGAAGATTGAAAATGTCTCAAAGTCTCCAAAATTCTTATTCCAATACTACAAGAAAGGATTTTGAGTTTAATGTAGATGATTGGGTATATTTGAAGATTTTACCCATGAAGGGTGTAGTATAGTTTGGTAAGAAAGAAAAATTGGGTCCTATGTATGTAGGGCCTTATAAGATCTTAAAACTGTAAGAGCCTGAAAGTTAGAAAGTTGAAACCAAGGAAATAACTCTCAAAATATTGAACTGACCTATATGAATGGTCAATCTATGGCTCATAGAGCTCTTTACGGCTCATAAAGTTGAGTCGTAGAGTGACCCCTCGAGAAAAATGAGATGTTTCCCTTATAAAAGGTTCTACATCCTAAGAGGATTAATCGTCCTCATTTTTACAGATCGTAGGAACCTCTCGTAAACCAAACCTCAGAGGCCTTGTTCAAAGATCCCTTAATACCAAGTCTATAGCTTGTCAGGACGGGTCATAGAATTTGTTACATGTCGTAACAATGACTCATGACAAATCTTTAGAGACCCTCCAATTTGCTTATTTTGGGAGCTACAGGATGAGCCCAAAGAATGACTCATTTTCTTTATGACAGGTTGTAAACTAGAGTCATTCCAAAACTTCAGAGACTTGATTTTTTTTATAGTTTTCTCAGACTTGCAAGATGAGTCGTATATTGTGATTCCTCAATGGTTGGTCTTGGTTGTTTATTGATGCAACATGGTAAGGTAATAACATATGCTTCTAGGCAACATAAGGTGCATGAACGGAACTATCCAACCCATGATCTTGAACTAGCAGTGGTTGTGTTTGCTCTGAAAATTTGGAGAAACTATTTTTATGGTGTCCATGTGGATGTGTTCACCGACCATAAGAGTTTACAATATATTTTTAAACAAAAAGACTTGAACCTTCGACAAAGGAGATGTCTTGAATTGTTGAAAGATTATGATATGAGTGTGTTGTATTATTTGGGCGAGGGAAATATGGTTGATGATGCACTAAGTAGGTTGTCCATGAGAAGTGTGGCACATATTGAAGAAGATAATAAAGAAATGATTAAAGATGTTCATAGGTTGGCACGTTTAGGTGTGCGTTTTGTTGATTCTAATGGTGGAGGTGTTCTTGTTCATAATGGTTCAGAATTGTCTCTTGTAGCGGATGTCAAGGCCAATCAAGACCAAGATCTAATGTTGGTCGAGTTAAAGAATTCAGTGCCTGAAAAAGCTATTGAGTCTTTTTCCCAAGGGGAAGATAGTGTACTACGTTACCAAGATAGGTTGTATGTACCCAATGTTAATGGGTTGAGAGAGTTGATATTGAATGAATCCCATAGTTCCCAATATTTGATTCATCCGGGTTCCACCAAGATGTATTGTGACTTGAGGAAGGTGTTTGTATCCATGTGTCTAAATTGCCAACAAGTTAAAGTTAAGGATCAAAGACTAGAAGGTCTAGCCTAAGACATTGAGATTCATATTTAGAAGTGGGAAGATGTGAATATTTCATAATGGGTTTTCCTTGTACTAAGAAGCAACTTGATTCCATTTGGGTTGTTGAATATTGAATGATCGAGTCGGATAATTTTCTATCGATTAAGACTTCCTATGGCACCAAAGATTATGCTAAGTTGTATGTACGTGAGTTTGTAAAACTTTATGGTATGCCCTTGTCTATCATATCAGATTGAGGTACACAATTCACTTCACATTTTTTGTAGTCATTTCAAAAGTGTCTTAGTACATAGGTTAATTTGAGCCCTCTTTTCATCCTCAACTTTAGAGGATATGTTAAGGGTGTGTGTTATTGAATTTAAAGAAAGTTGGGATGAACATTTGCCATTGATTGAGTTTGCGTATAACAATAGTTATCACTCTAGAATCTAAATGGCTCTTTTTAAAGCATTATATGGGAGGAGATGTGATCCTCAGTGGGATGGTTTGAAGTTGGTGCGATGGCCTTAATTGGTCTAGATTTGGTTATCGATGCTATGGAAAAGGTAAGACTCATAAAGGAGAGGTTGAAGATGGCTCAAAGTCGTCAAAATTCCTTTTACGATGTTAGGAAAAAAGAGCTTGAATTTGAAGTGGATGATTGGGTCTATTTGAAGATTTCACCCATGAAGGTGTAATGTGTTTTGGAAAGAAAAGGAAATTGAGTCCTAGATACGTTGGACCTTACAAGATATTGAGATGTGTTGGAAAAGTGGCTTATGAGTTAGATTTTCACTTCGATTTAGACATGGTTCACCCGGTGTTTCATGTATCTATTTTGAGGAAGTTCGTGGCTGATCTAAACTCCATTGTGCCCTTGAAAGATGTAAGTGTTGACGAATATTTGACTTATGAAGAAGTTTCGGTGAAAATCTTAGACCGGCAAGTTAAGAAGTTAAGAAACAAAGAAGTTGTGTCCGTCAAAGTGTTATGGAGGAATCAACAAGTACAAAGTGCTACTAGGGAGGCGGAAGCGAATATGATTAAATGTTACCCATACCTCTTTCCTTCTACTTAATCCTAAAGTAGTAAGTTGTTCCTATTCAAGCTAGTTGAACTCTTACGTATTCAGTTCATCCTATATCATTCATATGCATGCATGTTCCTGAAAGAGTTGATTTTAAAGTCATGATTTTATGATAAGTTGAAGTTTTCATGTTCCATGAATTTTAAGATGTCATCATGTTTATGTTGGATTGCTACTCCTTTTTTCGTGTCCTCCCTATGATAAGTTAATATCATATGAGGAAGAATGTTTCCAAATGGGAGATATTGTAAGACCCCGGAAGTTAGAAAGTAGAAACCAAGGAGAAAAATCTCAAAATATTGAACAGATCTATATGAACGAGTCACTCTACGGCTCGTAGATCTTTCTACGGCTCATAACGTTGAGTCATAGAGTGACCCCTCGAGTAAAATGAGATGTTGCCCTTAGAAAAGGTTCTACATCTCAAGAGGATGAGTCATCGTCATTTTGATGGGTCATAGGAACCTCTCGTAAACCAGACCTCATAGGACTCGTTCAAAGATCCCTTAAGACCAAGTCTATGGCTTGTCAGGATGGGTTGTAGAAGTTTTTAAGGGTCGTAACAACGACTCATGACAAAACTTGAGAGACCCTCCAATTTACAGGTTTTTGGAACCTACAGGATGAGCCCAAAGAACGGTCATTTCTTTTATGATGGGTCGTAAACTAGAGTTGTTCCAAAACTTCAGAGACTTAATTTTTTATACTTTTCTCAGACCTGCAAGACTCTAAACTACTCGTCAACACTTTGACGTCCCGTAGAAATGGATTCATCGGGCCAAATTTCCAGATTTTAATGAAGGGCAATTGAGTCTTTTACCAAATTCGGTTCAATGAACCTAGACACTTTTATGGCCAAGTTTAAAATATATAAATATTAAATTCTTTAAATTCCCCTTCTATTCAATTTATTCTACAAAAATTTGACTAAGGCAAGAACAAAGTCTCTCAAGGTTTCTCTACAAATTCAAACAAGGGTTTCCATATTTCTTCAAGATTCTCCTTCAACACATAAGTGAATTCAAGCAAGGTATGTGGGAATTGATTTATGGGCTCTTTTCACCCATGAAGTCCCAAATATTCGTTAAGTTTTCATTCAATTTTCAATTGATTATGAACCCTAGTTTTGATGAATTGCATTGAGCTAGTTTGATTTCATTTTTAAATGTTATCAATGATATTTATATGCATGTTCTCATATGAATTGCATGATTTCAAGATGAATTATAGATGCCCATGCATAAAGCAATATTTTCAAGCTATTATTATGAAGTTAAGATGAGTTTATGAGTTGATCATGAGTTAAATAATTTTCAATGAAAGTTTTAAATGAGTTAAATTTGAGATTTATGATTCTAAACTTAAATTTATGATGATGATCATAGTTAAGATCAAAAGATGGTGATAAAGATGATTCTCACTAAAGTTATGGATTCTTTGAATCACCAAGTAGATGAGCTATTCCTAATATGTTTTAACGATGGATTAATAGGCAGTTACTATCTTTCCTTACTATGTTATGATTATGTTTTAAGGAGTTTCAGTTAGGTTATTTACTAGGCACCGAGAGGACTTCTAGGTGAGTTTTGTCGGGCATAATTGGTTATCTAAGTTAATTCTAATAGCAACCTAAAGTCCCAAACTACGTTGCCCACGTAGGTTGACTTCATAGCCTAGATAGTGGATCCACATAGCCCAGTTGAATAGTCACTTTTAGAGTATGCCCTAGCAAGGTAGCCTCTCATGTTTCAATGTAGGAGTCATCAGCCTATCTCGATGTAGGAGTCATAGGATTCCATGTAATAGCTTGCATGGTCTTAGTTGACGGTTAAATGTCCTATCTCACACAAGTTGGAGTTAAAGTTATGAGTTTATGATAAAGTTTTATGATATGCATTGACCAAGAGTTTCTTATGATTTACATTGCTTTGAAGCTTTACCCATGTTCATTATGATTGGTCATGCATCTTATGGCATATTGATTATATTTTTTTACTTGTTCATGCATACCTCACATACTTAGTACATTTAAACCTACTAACACATATTTTACCTATATTATCTCATAATGTAGTGTCGGATGATGCTCGTAATTATTCCACTCGTGGCTAGAGATTTCTTTAGATTCAACGAAGTTGGTGAGTCCTCATTCTATCGAGGACAAGACTTTTATTCATGATTACTATTGTCTTTACTTTCTTCTATTATTAGGATGAGCTAGGAGCGTGTCCTAAGGCCCTGTCAAGGGTTAAACTAGAGGCATGTTTAGACGATAATGTGATGTAGTCCATGTGGGCGTTGATTGGTTGATTTTATACCTTAGTCCCATTACCTTGTGATATTACTTCCTCTCATATTTATATTGTTCTTTACCTTATGTATGCGATGTATACTAAGATGGATTATGGTTAGGGTCCCTCGCATCCCGATTGCTGTATTATGACTAGGCCCTAGGCCGGGTTATGACAAAAACATGTGGGCATGGTGGATTATGAGTTGGAGTTTCCTTTGGAAATGACTATGGTTCATCCGGTGTTTCATGTGTCAATGTTGAGAAAATATATAGGTGATCTAAATTCCATTGTTCCTCTAAAAGTAGTGAATGTTGAAGAAAACTTGACTTATAAAGAGGTCCCGATTGAAATTTTGGACCGGCAAGTTAAGAGATTGAGGAACAAAGAAGTTGCATTCGTTAAATTCCTTCAGAAAAACCAACAAGTTGAAAGTGACACATGGGAAGTGGAAGCAGATATGATGAAACGTTACCCTCATCTCTTCCATTCTACTCAAGCCAAAGGTACTAAGTTACTCATGCTCAAATAGTTAAAACTCCTACGTTTTAGTTTTCCTAAGTCTTCATATGCATTCATGTTCACGAAGTTGAATTTTTAAGTCATATTTAATGCTAAGTTTAAAGATCTCATATTTGTGCATTTAAGTGACATTGTATTCATGTTGGGTTGCTAGTCCTCGTGCCATATCCTTTTCTATGCTAATAATTCTCATTCGAGGAAGAATATTCCCAAGGGGGGGATATTGTAAGATCCCAAAAATTTAGAAAGTACTAAAATGAGGAAAAAGGAATGAAAATATAGAAAACTGGCACTAGGTATCGACCACAAAAGGCCATCACAGGCCGTGGTGCACACCATGCCTAATGGTTAGCCACCGTAATGGTGATTCAGAGGCTCATACCTACAAGGAAAGGACCACAACGAGGGACCATGGACTATAGTGAGATCCATGGGTCGTGAAGCCCTCCTTGGTGACCCCTCCCTAAGGCCCTCAAGAAACTTCCTAAGAAAAGGACAATAGATGACCACCACGGGTCGTGGAGCCCTTTATGGACCATGGTGTGTTCCCATAGTGGTCACTCTGTAGGCCTCCTGCAGGACCTGCACCACGGCCATGTTTTTCATAGACCTTTATGCCCTTCACGGACCGTTAAGGTCTCCATGAAGAAATTTCAAAGGCCCTCCCTACAAACTCTCAAAAATATTTCCCAAGTCAAACATCACGGGACCGTACCACGGACCATGAAAGGTCCTGGTGGATCCAGTTCAGCCAGAATTTTAAAAGGGACATTTTTAGTTTTTTCCTATATTTTAACACAAAGTGAGGTTGTTTTGAGAGAAGAATTCACCTATCTAAAAGAACCTAAGTCCTTCCTACACTCATTGCCTTCACTCACATTCTAAGAACCCAAACCCTAACCTTTCAAGTTCTCTCTAAGTCCCTTCCATTTTCAAGAAAGGTTCTTGGGTTTCACTCCAATAAGATCAAGTCTCTATTTATTTCCAAGTTTTGCATTAAGGAATTGTCTTCCTAAGGTATGTGGGTCTCATCCATAGTTCTTCCACCCATGGAGCTCAAATATTTTCTCAACTTATTATTTAAAATTTTAAATGATGAAATCTTATGAGTTTTTTATATGATGGTTCAAAATTCATAGATTATGGTTTATTTGAAGCTTATTTACCTACATTGATATATATTGACTCTCAATTGCATGAAATGGATGATTTGTCAAGTTCGTTATATGAAGGCATGAAAGTAGTTTTAAAGTGTATGTGGTAGGTTATTTTAAGATATTTTAATTGTTGAATTTCCATCACTCGCATACATTCTTGCATTGTTTTAAATGTATTTTAAAGTTGAATGAAATGAACCCACCTTATTTCATTATGTCGAAATAAAGTTGAATTGAAAGCTTTGACTCCAAATGAAGGTTTTATGAAAGCAAATGTTTATGTTTAAAGGGAGTCTTATGAAATGAAAGAATGATTGAATGATGATGAATGGGCTTTATATCTAAAGAATGAATTCAGTATGATAAGGACAATTCTCACATATTTGAATCAAATGAAAGGTTTTAATGAGCTATTCCACCGAATGATGATTTGATGTCTAAAGTTATACAAATTCTTCTGTTATTATGATATCTATATGTTATTCCTTGTGATTGAACTAGCACCGAATGTATCATGGAGTTGGGGACTCGACCTAAGGGGTCTTTAAGTACAGTCTCATATTGCATTAACTATGCGCCAATATAGAGGCCCTTGTAAGCTATTTAGGCTAGTGGATCCACAAATAGCCCTTAATGTTAAAGTTAAAAGTATAATTAAAGTTGACGGAGTTTTACCCAGCAAGTAGTCTCCCAGTGCCAACGTAGGGGGTTATGTTGAATTCTATATAATAACTCACATGGTATTAAATATCAGTTACAATTATCTTCCCACAAAATGAATTGTTTTAATGTTATTTATATATATATATATATATATATATATATATATATATTATTTCTCATGAATGCATTCACTCATGTACTATGCTTATAAATGTCTCAACGTCTTTTATTATATTGCATGTTCACATACTTAGTACATTCAAACTAGTAACGCATACTCTTTACCTACATGATATCACCATATAGGGGCCAGTATTGCTCCACACTCTGCTCTACATGGCTAGTTGATTATGTTGAAGGCTACATAGTTGGTGAGTTCCGATATTTCTGGAATAACATCCCATTTTTCTTTTCTAGCTTATGACATGTATAGACTCTTGGTTATCTTGTGGTACTTCTAATTTTACATTTGAGGGTGAGTTAGGGACATATCTTAGCTCCTGCCAAGTCTAACGATAGTAGAGGTATTGTTGGACGATTAGACGATCTTTGATGTTTAAGTTTGACTTGTTTTCCTAAGCTATTGATATCTCCCTTAGTCCTATTACCCCTCTTATTTCTGCTAGTTTGAATTTCATTATCTACGAGAAGTCAAATAATTTCTAAGAGTCTTCGATGAGGTACCTCCGGGTATCTCATTCATCGTGTCACGTCTAGGCCCTAGTCTTGGATCGTAACATGTAATGAGTACATGTTTAAGAAGCTTCTGGATTACGGGAGGGATTACAGCCCATAATGAACTTCACAAACCATTTGGCCTTCCATGTATTCCAGGTAAGGTCACTCACCTTTTCTCTAAGCCCATCACTATGGGAGGGATTATGGACCTTGAAGAACTTTATGAACTATTTTCCCTACCATGAATCCCAAGTGAGACTCCTTCTTTCTGTCCAAGTCCCTTGTCATGAAAGCCAATACGGCCTGTGGTACTCTTCACGAGTAGCTACTACGGGTTGTGACACCTAAAATGGCTAGTTAAATAATAGCCCGACCAAGTCTAAATTAATTAGGGTTATTGAGTTTATTACCCAATTTCACCTAAATTTGGGTCATTCTCATCTCCCCCTCTATGAACTAAAGCAAAGAACACCATTTCGATCCTTTATCATTAAAACCATTCCACCTCCCACCAATTCAAGTTGCAAGTAGTGTTTGGTGTACACATTATCAGTCGTCTTCGGTCCTAACCATTATGCTGACCTTGTAATTTGTGCTACAAGCATAGTGCAACTAGTAGGTACCTTTTACCTTTTTTGGGTTAATGTAAATTGGAAGTTGGGTCATAGTTATGATCATAAGTGTATAATTATTGTGTTAAGTTCGAACGTAGTGTGTCTGTGCATATGCTTTCTTTGTGAGAATCAGATGATTTGTATTTAAATATTAGTAGTTTGAAATTGGAGTTGATGCATACTTGTAATTCCTTAAAATTGAATTTCTGCTTGTTGATTTGTATGTTTCAATGTGCTTAATATGCTTGCAATGGTGTGAATAATGTGTTATGATATTTAAGGAATCTCGAACACTGGTAGAACTAAGGGGTTGGGGATGACGACCTTCACTACATACCGTATTGCACTTTATGATCTGTGGTGGAGGCTTGTTGTCTCCACTTCTGAAAAGTTTCTAAGTGTAGGATAACGGAAGGCATCACTGACCATGAACATCATCACGGGCCGTAGTGTTTTTTTGTGGCATCATAAGGGTTATTGTTATGCTTGTATACTATATGGGGAAGTCTGAGTACCCACTTAAATTCGTTGCATTGTCTTGATTAAGTTACTAGCCATTTTTCACTTCCACAGGTACCATGGCATGACCACACACAAAGAATACATCCCGATCCCAACTCCATGACTCCCCATCTAGGAAATTAGTGCATGACTTGGAACAAAGATCAGAAAGCAACACATCTAGTGGATCAGATGTTCAAGTTGCTACCACTATCTCTGTGCATGCACCTCCTACTACTAAAGCCAAGACAGGTTCCAAAGATGATGCCGCTACCTCCTTGTCTAAATAGGGAGCAGCCGGCTCGGCCATTGAGGTAAGAAGGGACAAAGAAAAATTTGTAGAGGACAGTGGTGACATAAATGTAGCCGACAGTGGTGACGACGGACTGGATGATATCGAGAGATTTGCTCATTAGAAAGAATCTGATCCAAGTGCACAACAAATACTTATCAATTTTTTAAGGAATAGGTAGCTTATTCTAGGTTAGTACGAAATCTTTGCCAATGGCCTTACCAAAGGGTCCAAAGGCCTAAATAAACAACCTATTGTGCCAGAGGTTTGGGTGATCATTGATAACCTATCTGCCTTGCCTGAGATCAAATATCTCTTCTTCAAGTATCATTTTGAGTGGATGACTAAGGACCTAGGCTTTTATAGTGAAAATCTCATTCGGTAGTTCTATTCTACTTATGTCGCTGCGATGATGAATGTAATACCTGAGAAGACCTCAAAAAAGAAGAAAATAGCCTTGGCATTTTAGTCAACACCGATGAATAAGGTCATGGTTCATGGAAACATAGTTGACATCTCCGAGACCACACTCACCAAATTCTTATATGGTCTAGAATTCTAGACCAATGTTCAAATGGGTCTCTACGAGCATACGCACCATGTGGTTAGTGATGAGGGGAGGATGAGTGACCCTAAGGAGAAAAAAAAAACTTTATGGTGGATTGCCGATCACATCGTGATTAAGGGTGTAAATGCGCCTTGGGTCACTAACCCTAGGCAATTGTTTACTAAAGCTTCTCTCACTTTCTTTGCAAAGTTTTGGTGGGTTATTATCCGTGTCCATATTTGACCAATAGGGAATGACAAAACACTAAAATCTACACAAGCGTCACTAGTAGCCTGTATCATGGTTTGCTTTGGATTACACAGTAGTCAGTTTCCTATTAAAAAATAACATCTACCTCGAGTGTAGATATAATTCCACTCTAATAAAGTGAGAGGGCTAAAAAGGAATTTAATTGCGATCGAGATTTGTAACAGATCTTTTAATAAGCAAGCTGGGCTTTCATTCTTGTGTTTGATTAGGAGACCGTGTAAGTTTGCAGGTACCCCAGTATGCAGACACTTTGACAGGCGTATCACAATGATGAAGTCAACAAATGCCGTAATAATAAAAGATTTGGACAATCCACTGTACAAAACCAAGCTAGGTCGACCCATTGTGCTATTTTATATTACCATAGGCCCACCCCCTCCTACTCTAGCTTTAGAGGGTAAGACTTCAGTCCCTCCGATGAAGGAGGCCATAGAGTAGCCCGAGGGTTACACCAGGCTTACTCCTTCTACTCCCGCAGCTTCAGGTATGATGATCACTATTTCTTACACACTCCTTGAGCGATTGGTATATGATCAATGAAAACCACGCGCATTAGTAGATCAGGTGATTGAGAAACTACCTAGGGTGGTCCAGACATAGATGCAACAGGAGGCGACTCATCTTCGTATTGAGCTCAGGCAGGATATGTCACTTATATAGGGTTACACAGATAGACTTGAGGACCATATTAATAGTTAGAGTGATCAGTTAAGTGCTGAGGAGATTGCATCTATTCGGATTGATTGACCACTTTATGAGAGGTCATTGGTAAATTAAAAGAATAATCAACCTCTATTATCTCTACTAGTATTATGATACTTTGCTACAGCTGCTATCTGTACCTCCTACACCCGTGCAGCTAAAGGGCATATGGGAATCCATTTTATCACTCGAGCTTGATAAAAAGGGTAAGGCAACAAGCGATGACAGTAAGACAGCTCACCTAATAAGGATGAAAAGAAAAGGAGGGTTGAGAAGAAAGTAGTAAAGAGAACAAAGCGCATCTCTAAAAAGGAAGACCCGGAGAAGGCGGAGCTACTTAGACAGAAGGTTGAGTTTGCTAAGGTTAGAGCATCTTCTAGTGGACTCACTCCTTTTGATACTACTGCAATTCCGACTCCAACTGTGACGCTAAGTGAGGTGCCTTCCAACATGCTTACTCTTGCTACAGGCAATGACCATTCAGAGGAGCCTACATCATTTAGTTCACCGACCGATGTTGGTTCCACTACACTACTACCGACTAACACCTAGGGCATTGCAGGTATGATTACTTCTCTTGTATTTATTTTTGAGCCTTTTGACGAGCAATTGAGGACAATGCATAATTATTTGATAGGGGTGGGGAATTCTGATGCTTGGAGTTTTTGTTGTCATGTTTCTTTTCTCTCAAGCGTATATCTAGTAGAACTGGCATATTTAGGTTATTTCTATATAAATACAAGAGTTTATAGAAGTATATAGTAGCCTGTGAAATGAAATGAGTAGAACTGAACAAAAATGACTATCAACTAAAAAATGACTCCCAATTAAAAATTTGGTGAAATACAATGTGATTGGCCTGGACTATGAAAACTGACTTGATAAGATCTTTATAGGAAATTGTACATATTAACTTGTCAATCAAATGCTAGCTAAGAAATGGGCTTGTTGATTAGTGTTGAACAGTATAGCATATGTGCCATGTGTGAGAGAGCTTAACTACCTAGTTTGAATAATGCATCTGTAAGCTAGAATTTGTCTGGTTTATCTTACTGAAATGATTGAATATCTTGATTAGGATACGATCATAGGCTGTTATTGAAACTGAGTCACTTTGCCTAAAAATAATCCACCAAATGAAAGCATTCCCTTTGAAACAAAAGTTTGAGCCTGAAAAAGACTTTTTCTTTAACATAACACAAATCACCTTTCCTGTCTAACTGTAGGCCTTTATCTTGTCCTTGGTCCCTCCTAGGACATGTGCACCTCAACTCATACCAATAACCTAATTTGAGGATGACTACTATAAAGAGAAATAAAAAAGTGGGGTATGCAAAAATTTGTGTGATATAAGGAAAAATAATAAGCATGGGGGTGTGGCTGCTAATGAAATAAAAGAACAAATGTTATGTATCAAAAAATTCAGAATTATAATAAGAAAACACACTTAGAAAAAAAAAGAATAAAGGTGGAAACCACATCCGGGAGAGAATAGAGAAGTAAACAAGGGGATGAAATAGTTTGGGTATTGGAAAAAAAGTAGCTAAGTAAAAGTAGAGTCAAGGAGGGGCAAAGTAGTCACTTAAATCCTAAATGTATCCTACCTAAGCTCGAGCCAACGTTACAAGGAAAGAAAGTCCTAATGTGATCCAAAAAATGCTAATCAAAAGTGCAGTGTAGAAAATAAGGGCAAGCCTATGGCCTATACGCGTGCATTGATTGAACTTTATTTATGAGTATGAGTAAGTTCATCCCAATCTCTATTCAATTTGTACATATAGTGCGAGAGACTTCTTTGTTGTAAGGGCACTATGATTATATCAATTGAGTTGCTATATTGATTAGTATACTATCATTTGCATTTGCTTGGTTGACTCTGAGTAGTATGATATCGTAAATCGATCCTCGTGAGTTAGTTGGATTGCTAGTGTATTTCATAGTCAAGTAAATTGAATAGGAGGGTCATGGTTGATGTGTTGGGTTGCTATATATCTTTTTATAGCCATTTGTGTTTACGCATTGTATTGTTTTTTTGTCATTTTTTGAGGACAAACAATGGTTCTAAGTTGAGGGTGTTGATATATCGCGTATTTATGATACTTTCGACGCTCAATATAGTGAATTAGTGTGCATTGCAATCATGTTTTTGTATATATGATATGTGTTTTGTTCATTTTGGTGGAAAACTAAGTCGTGTATGAGTTTGGATGATTTTATCGATCTGAGATATTATTTTGCTGAAGACTGAGGAGTAAAAGCTTCACCACGGGGCCATGGTGTCTGTCGTATTGTTGATATGAGGAAGGGCCTGATGCTGGAATTTTGACAAATTTTAACTCCACAGAACCCTTTTACAGGCCATGGAGTCCACTACGGACCGTGATGATGGCTCATGAAGGCTGACCAAGGAAGATTTGGGAATATCTCTAATGATGGAACTACGGACCCCAATACGGGCCTTAGTCAGTACCATGAGGCGTGGTGCTTGCTTGTGAAGATATGAAGGCCACCATGTGGTGGAACTAAGTCAAGGACCACAAAGAAGGATTACGGACCGTGAAGATCTGCACGGTCCATAATGTTTGGGCGTGAACTATGCCGACTTAAGTTTTCCTAGTTGGTTTAGGATTAGGTTTTATAATTCTATAAATACCTGAATTTATTATGTTTTTAAGGTTATGCAGTATTATTATATTTTTAGTTATTATTGTGAACAACACTGAGAGGCACATTCTATTACTTCTTGAGATTGATACTTGAAATATAATTTTGGTTTTCATTCTTGATTCATGATTCGTGTATGTGATTCAAGGTTTAGTTCTTTATTCACGTAGGTATTGATTTATGAATTCTACACAAATTCTCATTCCTTTACATAACATTATAAGTATCTAAGCCCACAACTAGGGTTGTGGGAACCATGACATCATAACGAATTTGGCAAATGTGTAAGGTGATTTTCGTTAAGCGTTTTGCATGTATTGTGATTTTGTTCATCTAAAAGTCTTTCTTAATGAGTGCACGCATTTTAAACCTTCATGTATTCATTTCTTTCCCGCAGTAAGGTAGTGATTAGGAAAATATTATCACAACATTAATTTGGAGGAATAAAGCTTCATCTAAGATACTTGAGCCCGGGAGGGGATAGTACTCTAAGATCTAGAGCGAGGGTTAGTAAAGCATATATTCTAATATCGGAAGGAGATAAATGAAATGTATCTAACAAGGACCGGGAGGTGAATTATATTTTATATAACTCACTAGATTTTACATTCAATGCATTGAAAAGTTACCACTAACACGATTAGTCTATGGAGTTAAACGTCATGGGGAACATATTCCTAGCTAAATTCTCATATATTTCACAAGCTAATTATTAGTTACTTTGCTAAATATCACGATCCGACCAAGGGCCTAGTCATAACACGATAATTAGAATCCCGAAGGACTCAAACCAAGCCTTTTAGCATAACATTCATGATCATACATAAGGAAATTAAGCAATAAAGCTAACTCAATATACGGAAGCAAAATCTCAAATATAACATAAGTCTCAAAACGAGGAACGACAACATAAACCTTTTGTATCTAGCATGCCTCTAATAACTCGATGGGGTCATAAGATAAGATCTTATCTCACCCATATAGACAACAGTTAAGATAAGAAATAAGAGTCATGTCCTCGAATAATGAGGACTCACCAACAGTAAAGAGCTAATAGCAAAACTCTAGCCACGAGCGAGGGGAGGATGAATCTGATTGTCGATTCCTACATTATGATAGAATGTAGGCAAAATGGATGCATTAGTACATTGAATTTACTAAGTATGTGAGAATATGCATGAACAATAAACATAGGATGTAATCAATATGAATCATGGGATGCAAGACCAATATCTTTAAAACATGAGTGAAGTCATGAAAATATTAAAATTTTATCTCATTGGTCAATGCATGAAAAGATTATGATAATCATTATAAGAACTCATACCTCAACAGAAATTGTGTGTTATAGGAGCTTTAACCTACATATAAGACCATGTGAGCTAATACATTAAATCTGATGGCTCCTTCATCGAGACAGTAGACACTACCTTATCAGGTCATACTCCATTAGTAACTCTTTAGCTGGGCTATGTGGATACACTAGCTTCGCCATATTGGGATATGTAAACCAACTCGGGCAACATAGTTTGGGACTAAATTTTGCTACTAGGATTTCCTTGAATAACTAATTGCGTTACTAGAATGAACCCCATCTAAAAGTCCTCTCGATGCTTAGTGAATATCCCAATAAAACTCATAAAACATAATCATAAACATCATAGAGAAAGATAATAACTAATATCAATCCATATTATAAAACATCATAAGAATAGCTCATCTAACATCATCATAGTAAAAGCATTTGATTAGCTCATCAATCATATAACTCATGCAATGTGGATGTAGGTCTTCCATCATTACATATCTTTGATCATAAACATCTTTAGGGACTTAGCTTTCCCTATCTTTAAATTTGCTTGAAACATCATAGAATCATCATTCATAAACTTCTTTGCATAAATCACGTCTAACTAATAGCATAAAACCTTTATAGAATATTACTTGAAAATCTTGATCATATCTCATAAATCATACTTGAAACTAGCATATATCATGGTTCATTGAAATTCAACTTGAAATCATGCAATATGATGTGAATTATGCATAATTAGATTAATAACATTAAAATATTTTATAATTGAGAAGATCCAATGCAAAGCATGAAAATTAGGGCTTTTAATTGAGAAATCACAGGAGAATTGAGAATAAATCTTTGAGATTCCATAGGTGAAAGGTACCATGGATGAAGTTCCACATATCTTGACCTTGATGAGTTATTAATTGATAAGAATGGAGGCTTGATCATGAAGAAATTCCCTTGAATTTCTTGGGAAAGAAGAAGATCTTAGAGAGAAGACTTGGGAAAGAAAGTTTTGGTGATTTAGGGATTATGGAGAGAATTCTAGAGTTAGAATACTTTAGGATACTTAATAGGTAGGAACTTAGTCCCTAAAAGCTTCCCCTTTAATTAATAAGGTATAGGAAAAATACGACGATAACCTCACTTAAAAACTAGAAATTGGGGCTCACAGAGGAGCCACCACGGTCCGTGAACTCACCACGATCCGTGGTGGTGATCTTTGTGAATACCTTGGACTTTGAGAAAAGGGAAATATTTAGGACCTTCTTCACAAAGACCATGACGGTCCATGAAGGTCACCACAGCCCATGGTGAGGGTCATGGTAAGGGTCTACTAGGTGACCACCATGGTCCATGAAAGTCAAGATGGCCCATGGTGGTCAAGCATGGTCCCTGCCTTGAAAATAGTTTCTGAGGGTTTCTAGGAAAGTCACCACCGAGGGCACCACGACTCATGGTGCTAACCACGGCCCGTGGTCCTTCTCTGAACATAACCCTATAGGTTTTGGGTTTTGAATCACTACCATGGTGGCACACCATGAAGTATGTGAGGACCACTACCTGAGATAGCCTTCGTGGTCATCACCTAGCACCAAAACTGATATTTTCTTGAATTTCATCCTTTTTTTCCTTATTTTTTGACTTTCCAACTTCTGAGATCGTACAATATCTACCTCTTGGGAACATTCATCCTCGAATGGGACTCAATCCAGCATGAATGGAATAGGAAAGTAACATAACAGCCCAGCATGAATGCAAAAATATCTTGATGATGCATAAAACATGAAATCTTTAATCTCAAGCTAAAACATGACTTTTAAAACTCATTTCATGAATATGAATGCATATGAAACCATAAGAATAACTGAAACACATGATTTGGGATGGTTGAATCATAAAGGAATTAAATACCTCAACTATTCAATAAATGAAGAGATGAGGATATCGGGGCATCATATTGGCTTCGGCTTCCAATGTAGCACCCTCAACCTCTTAGTTCCTCCATAACATATTAACTGAGGCTATTTCTTTGTTTCTCAACTTTCTAACTTACCAGTCCAAAATCTCAATCGGAACCTCTTCATATCAAAGACCCTCTTTAACCTCAATGTTTTCCAATGACACAACGGATCTAGGATCACCAAAAAACTTCCTCAACAAAGACACATGGAACACCGGATGCACCGATGCCAAGTCAGAAGGCTAATCCAACTCATAACCCCCCTTACCAATCTGCCTCAAAATTTGATATGGGCCAACATAGCGGGGACTTAGCTTTCCTTTCTTACCAAAATACATCACAACCTTCATGTGTGAAGTTTTAAAGTAAATCTAATCATCAACCTCAAATTCAAGTTCCCTTCTTCTCACATCTAAATAAGATTTTTGTCATCTTTGGGTTGTCTTCAATCTTTCTCTAATGAGTCTAACCTTATCTATAGCCTCAAATACCAACTTGGGTCCTATTAAAGAAACTTCACCAACCTTGAACCAACCAATAAGGGATCTACACCGCCTATCATACAAAGCCTCAAATGGAGTCATCTAAATGCTAGAGTGATAACTGTTAATATAAGCAAACTCTATCAGTAGTAAATGGTCATCTCAATTTCCTTTAAAATCAATTATGCATGTTCTCAACATGTCCTCTAATTTTTGAATGGTACGTTCGGCCTGACCATTTATTTGTGGGTGAAAAGTTAGACTAAGCTTCACCTGAGTACCAAGACCCTTTTGGAAAGATCTCTAAAACTGTGATGTAAACTGAGTACCTAGATCCGAGATGATAGACAATGGAATACAATGAAGCTTAACCAACTCTTGAATATATAATATAGCATAATCCTTAGTTGTATATGAAGTCTTAATAGGGAGGAAATTAGCTGACTTAGCACGAGGCAAACCAGTAATAATGTCCATATTCAAGGCTTCCCACTTCCATGTAGGAATATCAATGTCTTTAGCAAAACCTCCTGGTTTGTTATGCTCAACTTTCACTTGTTGACAATTAGGACACTTAGCCATGAATTTTTCAATACCTCATTTCATGCCATTCCACCAATACACCTCCCTTAAATCTCGATACATCTTTGTGAAACCAAGATGAATAGAATACCGTGAACTATGAGCCTCGGACAAAATCATATCCTTTAAGCCATCAAAATTCAGAACACAAAATTGGCCTTGACATCTCAAAAAACCATGTCCCCCTTGAGAGAAAGCCTCAATAGCTTTTTTGGCAACCGTTTTCTTCAATTCAACGAAAGCAGGATCACTATCTTGCTTTTCCTTTACATCTACCACAAGAGATGATTCAGAATCATTTTGCAAAAAAACACCACCATCCTTGGAATCGATCAATTGAACACCGAAAGGGCTAATATATGCACATTATGAACTAGCTCTTTCATTTCATCTTTAATATGAGCAATACTATTCATGGACATTCTACTAAGAGTGTCAAGAACCATATTTTCCTTACCCATATAGTATAGCACGCTTATGTCATAGTCCTTCAATAACTCAATCCATCTGTTTGTCGAAGGTTCAAGTCCTACTGAATGAACACAAATTGCAAACTCTTGTGACCGGTAAAAACATCCACATGCACACCATAGAGATAGTGTTTTCATAATTTCAAAGCAAATACCACTACCACCAACTTCATGTAATGAGTTGGGAAATTCTTCTTATATACCTTGAGTTACCTTGAAGCATAAGCTATAACTTTATCATTTTGCATTAGAAAAAAACTAAGACCAACTCGTGAATCATTACAATGCATAACGAACCCATCGAAACCTTCTGGTAAAGTCAAAAACGGAGCGGAGGTAAGCCTATCCTTCAACTCTTGGAAGCTTTTCTCACATGCCTTGGACCATCGAAACTTCACCTTCTTTTGAGTCAAAAAAGTCAAGGGCAATGCTATGGAAGAGAAACCTTCCACAAATCATCTATAATAATCGGCTAAGCCTAAGAAACTCTGAATATCAGAAGGAGTCAATGGTCTGGGCTAATTCTTAACCACCTCGATCTTCTTTGGATCAACTATAATTCCTTCTACAGAAATAATGTGACTAAGGAACGTAACTAATCTTAGCCAAAATTCATACTTACTAAACTTTGAATACAACTGACGGTCTTTGAGAATTTTTCAACAAAATTCTCAAATGATCAGCATGCTTTGCTCTGAGAGTAGATTAAAATATCATCAATAAAGACAATAACAAACATATCCAAGTATTGCTTGAGCACCTTATTCATCAAATCTATAAAAGCTGTAGGGTCATTCGTTAATCTAAAAGACATAACCAAAAATTTAAAGTGAACATACCGAGTTCTAAAAGCCATTTTTGAAATGTCACCTTTCCATACTCAGAGTTGATGATAACTTGATCGAAGATCGATTTTTAAAAAGTAGCTTGCTCTTTGAAGCTGATCAAACAAGTCATCAATCCTTAGAATGGGGTAATTATTCTTAATTATGACCTTATTCAATTGCTGATAATTAATACACATACAAAGAAAACTATTTTTCTTTATTACAAATAGAACCGGAGCACCCACAGAGAGATACTCAGCTAATAAAACCCTTAGCTAGGAAATCCTTCAACTGGTCATTTAACTCTTTCAATTCTGTCGAAATCATTCGGTAAGAAGGAATAGAGATAGGCTGAGTATCAGAAAGGAGATCGATACTGAAGTCTATATCCCTTTTGGGAGAAATACCTAGGAGATCATTAGGGACAACTTTCAAAACTCATTAACAACCGGAACTAATCTAGAGTAGCAATTTTGGAGTAAGTATCTCTAACCCGAACTAGATGATAATTGCAACCTTTGGAAATCATTTTCTAAGCTTTAAGGTATGAGATGAATTTACCCTTAAACATAAAATTACTACCTTTCCACTCTATGACTAGCTTATTTGGAAACTGAAAGTTAACCACATGTTTTCTACAACATATAGAAGCATATCATACATGAATCCAATCCACACCGAGAATAACATCAAAATTGGTCATGTCAAGTTCTAATAGATCAATGAAGGTGACTTTATGAAAGACTGAAAGTGAGCAATTTCTATACTCTCTTAACCATAACTAAATCACCAATCGGAGTATAGACCGAAAAGGGCACTAGTAAGATCTCGGGACTAACAAAGAATCTCATAACAAGATAAGGAGTAACAAATGATAAAGTAGCACCCAGATCTAATAATGCATAAACATTAAAGTTAAACACTTTCAACATACTAGTCATAACATTGGGGGAATCCTCTAACTCCTGATGAGTTTGAAGGGCATAAAATCTATTTTGGCACTAACGCCATCCGAAGTAGTAGCACGTTGAACTGGACGATCAGTAGTCTAAATCTAAAATTAGGGCCTAACCCACTCCTACACTCCCTATAATGATGATTGGGCTTTCCACATGTGAAACAAACATCCAAACCTTCTAAGTACTCTCCTCTATGGTTTTTCCCACACTTTTTGCATGGAGGGATGACTTGACCACCCAAAGCTCCACTTTGTACCTTAGTATTTGGCACCTTTCCCTTCTCAAATTTTGGAGCCGAAGTGCTTGAAGAACCTTGGCCTTGAAACTTTTAGCCTTATCAGAAAGGACCCTTTCCATCACCAAATTTGTTGTGAGAAAAGTCACCTTCAAACCGAGCCCTTTTGGACTCCTTTGCATTCCTCTCCTTAAGATTTTCTCCTTCAATTTGCTCAGCATAGATCATGAGCCTAGAGATATCCATCTCCTTGATAAGCATAGCAATTCGGCACTCTTTCATAACCAAATCTGATACTCCCAAAATAAACTTGCTCATTCGGGCACAAGAGTCATCTACCAAGGATGGAGCAAACATGGACAATTTTGTGAACTTAAGGGCATATTCTCTCACACTAATGTTTCCTTGCTTGAGGTTTATGAATTCCATCACCTTCACTTCCCTTAGTTTAAGTAGGAAGAAGTGATCAAGAAATGCAACTTTGAACCTTTTCCAACCTATTGACATCTTCCACCCTTTCAATTCTCCATTAGTTGTACCAAACTTGAGCGACACCTTTGAGTTGGTAGGCTACCAATTCCACCTTTTCCTTCGAGGAAACTCCCATAATCTCCACAATCTTGTACAACTCATCGATAAAATCTTGGGGATCCTCATCAACCTTGGATCCATGAAACTTGGAAGGATTTATCATTGTGAAGTCTCTAACCCTTAAAGATAGAGTAGACACATTAGGAGGAGCATTTACCCCTCAATTTTCTTGAGTAGTAACAACTTGGGCTAGCATTTGAAAAATGGCTCAGAATTTCACATTAGTCACTTAATCATTCAAAGGAGCATTTGGATCTTATGTCTCCTCTACAACATTTTTGTGAATGAGAGCTCTTCGTAGAGGCTTGATTCTAAATTATAAGGAGAAATCATTAGAGGAGGAAACCTTAGAGTTTAAATCTATATCACGATAAGATCATGAAAGAAGTAAAGTATTTTCTAAGACGCCTTAAGCTTCCTATTCATAGATGTGGTGTGATTCACACCAATGAACAAGACTTTACTCGATGTGGCATGTTAGACTCCCTAGGACACTTGAACATTATGCTTTGATACCAAGTTTATCACGACCTAACCTAGGGCCTAATCGTAACACGTCAATTAAAATTACGAAGAACTCTAACTAAGCCTCTTAGCATAACATTCATGAGCATACATAAGGAAATTAAGCAATAAATCTAACTCAAGATATGGAAGAAAAATCTCAAATATAACATAAGTCTCAAGATAAGAAACAACATAAACCTTTTGTATCTAGCATGCCTCTAATAACTTGATGGGGGAATAAGATAAGCTCCTAGCTCACCCATATAGACAATATAAGAGAATGAAGTAATAACTGTCAAGATAAGAAATAAGAGTCATGTCCTCGAATAGTGAGGACTCACCAACAGTAAAGAGCTAATATGAAAACTCTACCCACGAGTGAGAGGATGATAAATGTGATCATCGATTCCTACATTATGATACAATATAAGCAAAAAAGATGCATTAGCATATTGTATTTACTAAGTATGTGAGAATATGCATGAATAATAAAGATAGGATGTAATCAATATAAATCATGGGATGCAAGACCAATATCTTTAAAACATGAGTGAAGTCATGAAAACATTAAAATTTTATCTCATTGGTCAATGCATGAAAAGATTATGATAATCATCATAAGAACTCATACCTCAACAGAAATTGTGTGTTATAGGACCTTTAATCTACATATAAGACCATGTGAGCTAATACATTAAATCTGATGGCTCATTCATCGAGATAGTGGAGGCTACCTTGCCAAGGCATACTCTATTAGTAACTCTTTATCTGGGCTATGTGGATACACTAGCTTTGCCATATTGGCATATCTAAACCAATGCGGACAACGTAGTTTGGGACTAAATATTGCTACTAGAATTCCCTTGGGTAACTAACTACATTACCAGAACGAACCCTATCTAAAAGTCCTCTCGATGCTTAGTGAATATCCCAATGAAACTCATAAAACATAATCATAAACATAATAGGGAAAGATAATAACTAATATTAATCCATATTTATAAAATATTATAAGAATAGCTTATCTAACAACATTATAGTAAAAGCATACTATTAGCTCATTTATCATATAAGTCATGCAATGTGGGTGTAAGTCTTCCATCATTACATATCTTTGATCATAAACATCTTTAGGGACTTAGATTTCCCTATCTTTAAATTTTATTGAAACATCATAGGATCATCATTCATAAATTTCTTTGCATAAAACATCTTTAACTAATAGCATGAAACTTTCATAGAATATAACTTGAAAATTATGATCATATCTCATAAATCATACTTAAAACTAGCATATATCATGGTTCAATGAAATTCAACTTGAAATCATGCAATATGATGGGAATTATTGATAATTAGATTAATAACATCTAAATATTTCATAATTGACAAGACCCAATGTAAGTCATGAAAATTAGCGCTTTTAATTGAATAAATCACAAGAGAATTGAGAAGAAATCTTTGAAATTCCATGGATAAAAGGTACCATGGATGAATCCCATATACCTTGACCTTGATGAGTTCTTAATTGATAAGAATGGAGGCTTGATCTTGAAGAAATTCCCTTGCATTTTTTGTGGAAGAAGAAGATCTTAAAGAGAAGACTTGAGAGAGAAGGTGTCACGCCCCGGGAGGGTACCCTAGACGTGACCGGCACTTGAAAGCCATATCTGACCTTCAAGAGAACCACCTGATTCAGTCACTCTATTATTCAGTCGCATACACTCAAAGGAAGATTCAATCATAACATGTTATTTACAATATGGGGGCCGAAGGCCAAATATGTTCAACTCAACAAAATAAGTATAATAGGACTCCTCAAAATAATAATTCAACCTCCCCACACTCTAGTCTATGAAGACTTTATCAAAGTCTAGAAGGTGCCAATGACAAGCCCATGGCAACCAACAATTAAAATAAAGGAGACAACATAAAGCTATATAGGGAGCTCAAGATCCTCCGGAAGCAAGGAGGACTCACCACGTAGCTAGAAGTATGTAGATAATCAACGGTGCGCTGGTTGATGATCTATGGTACCTGTCTCTGCATCATGAAACGATGTAGGCCAAATGGCGTCAGTACGTGGAATGTATGAGTATGTAAAATGGTTGGATGAAACAAATATCAATATCAACTCAGGATCTCAACTCATACATATATGACAACTCACTCAAGTGTCCTAAGTCTAACAAGAATAGTTTAGACGGGACTAACTCATAAGCCACTCAACTCAACTGACTTGGAGCACTATTAAGACCTAAATGGGAGTTTCTCTTATCCGACAACCATCACTTATGAGTCAGTGATAGTATAATAATCAGACGTTATTGCTATGTCCGTCCATCTATTTCTAGGGAATGAACACCTCCCTAATCATGGATACCATCGATTAGTCAAGTCCTATCATTTCAGGACAATAAAAATGGGAAACATCCGACTTTAACGGTTTGATCCCATGGAAAGCATCCGACTTTAATGGTTTCATCCCTCTCTACGTTGGCGGCATAGTTTTTGGGGTTCGAGTATGGACTGTACTCTTACCCGCTTCGTTGCTCGATAATCCTCCCATGACTCCATGCTCATAAAACTCCCTCCAATCATCTCAAACAAGCCCTCACGGCTAGTTTCATGTGGAACATTGCCCACTCATCAACTCTATCCTCATTTCAACTTAATTAAGTCATAATGGCAAGTCTCATTTAGGACCTTGTCCACTTGTCAATTCTATCCTCCAATCAACTCAATAAAGCCTCATTTAGATAAGCATTTATGACATCTCCTCAAGACTCATCACAACTCTATGGCTTTAGCCCAACAATTCAAATAGAATAGCGCATTTAAGGAAATTGACTTATGAAACATAATCACATGGTTAAAGAGATCAACAAAATATATTAACAAATCATCTCCATCAACTCATACTAACATGAAGGTTTTAGGAACTTCTTATCTCAACAATATCAACACAATTATAATCAATTTAATAGGAGACAAAACTCATTCAAACACAAACCATACCAAGAAACTTCATTCTCATGGACCTCTAACCTCAAATCAAGAGTAGGGCACATGGGTGGACTCATCCCATGTTTTAAATAGTCTTACATACCTTAGTGAAGACTTGAAGAAAACCTTGATGATGGGTCTTCAATGGGGAACACGAATCTTGAAGCTCTTGGAACACCTCTTGTTTGAAATGGAGAAGAAGAAGAAGAGAGAGAGAGAGAGAAATTCCTAGGGATTATAGAGAGAGAAAGGGCTGAAAATTATGATCCCAAAATAATCAAGGGTGATACATATATAATTTGGGTGAATTCCCAAATTGCCCCTTCTCAAAAGTTCTGAAAAATAGGCTAAAATGCTCCTGGCGCGATAGTGGCGCGTCGCGCCATTGCAGCGCCAAGTCGATTATTCCTAAAACTTGCACACCTGTTAGTGGTGTGCCGCGTCAAGGACCAAACTACTGAGGCACATTCTTGGTGCGATAGTGGCGCATCGCACCCTTACAGTGCCAAGGCCATATTTTTTGGGTTCTAGAATTTGGCTTTAAAAACCCTGCACATCTCATAGTGGCGCACCGCGCTAGGGACCAAACTACTGAGGCATGTTTCTGGCGCGATAGTGGCGCATTGCACCACTGGGGCGCCAAGCCTATTTTTCCAGAAATTTCAACCTAGGCCTGAAATCCCTGTCGTGCTAGTTCGTCTTAGGATCATCATATCTTGACTCTGAATTTCAAAATTTACGTTCTTAGTGGTGTTGGAAAGAAGACTCGACAACCATTAATTTAATAGGTCGTGGGCCACCCATATTGTCGTCCTTCAAAAGATAGGATTGTTAGAAGTTGACCCCTTATGCGAACTCCTCCTCAAACTTAGTCACGACAAATCTTTTGGATTAAATTTGGTCCTAGGGGCCTTTGTGACCCCACATCACCTCCAACATCCTTAAATTTCTTGGGGAATCATCCTAGCTCATGCATATGCTCCTCAATACTCAGGTTCGACCCTACCCGTACACAAGAAGGGTCCGAATCTTAGGGAAAATTTTGAGGGGTGTTACAGAAGGTTTTAATGATTTAGGGATTATGGAGAGAACGCGAGAGTTAGAATACTTTAGGATAGTTAATAGGTAGGAACTTAGTTTCTAAAACCGTCCACATTCATTATAAGGAAAAGACTAAAATAACCTCACTTAAAAATTGGAAACTGAGGGTCATGGAGGACCCACCACGGTCTATGTAACTCACCACGATTTGTGGTGATGATCGTGGTGAATACCTTCTCCTTTGAGAGAAGGAAAATCTTCAGGACCTCCTTCAAGGAGACCATGATAGTCCGTGAAGGTCACCACAGCCCGTGGTGAGGATCCTGATAGGAGGGTCTGCAGATGGCCCATGGTGGTCAAGCGTGGTCCCTACCTTGAAATAGTTTGTGACGGTTTCTAGGGAAGGTTAACACGGAGGGCACCATGGGCCTAACCTTGTAGGATTTTGGTTTTTAAATCACTACCACGGTGGAACACTATGAAGCGTACTGAGGACCACGACCCGTGATGGCCTTCGTGGTCATCAACTAGTGTCAAAACTGATATTTTCTAGAATTTCATCCATTTGTTCCTCATTTTTTGACTTTCCAAATTCAGGGATCTTACACTAAAACATCATTATGTGTTTCTAAATCAATCAACAAAACTCTTCATTTTACTTTATGCACTTTTAACTTTCGGAAGTAGAAACTACAACTGAAAAGTGTTTGCTAATAGACTTATTTCAACCTATTCCCTGTGTGATCGATCTCGGCTCTTAGTTGGGTAAATAGACTGCTAACGATCATCTATTTTTCTTTTGAGAAGTATAATTGAAAGTTATCAGGTGTTCAACAGTTAATTTCCAAGGTCATTTTGGGTATTTTCCATCTTCTTAATATTAAGAATATGCCATTTTGGGTATTTGTCTAAGCCTATAACTACTCAAACCCTCAAATTTTCCCTTATTCCATCTCAAACACTCAATAGCATAAATTCTCCCTCTAGGTTTTTCTCCCAAGGCTATTTCCTTCTCCAAGCTAAAGGTTCCAAGAATCTTCAAGTTCAAGTCACTCAATTCCAATTGCATTTACAGCTTTGATTAATCAAGGTATGTGGGAATTCATCCATGGATCTTCTTCCACCCATGGAGTCCCAATGGTTCTCAAGTATATTTTTTATGAAGTTCTTCTAAACCCTACTTTAGATGATTTTGCATCGGGTCAATTCAATTATGATTTTACTCAACTTCAATAATCTATTCATGCATATTCAATCTCCATTACATGTTTTCAATGAATTGTAGAAGGTCGCATGCATTTTGCTATGAATTTTGATTATGGATTTGAAGAGGAATTATGCATGTTTTCATAAAAGTTATGAATTATGGTTCAAGTATGTTTCAAGAAAGTAACCATGAATTGTGAAAGTTTTTCTCACAATATGAAAGAAATCATGACATAGATGCTTAGAAAGGTAAGCGTCTATATGTTTATGTTATGATCATAATTTTCAAGAGGTATTTTTATGATGTATTTTATGGTGTGGATTGGTTGATTATTTCCTTTCCTAATGACTGTGATTTATGTATTATGTTGGTAATAATATAGCACCGACAGAACTTTACGGTGGGGACTTTATAAGGGATTCCTTAGTAGCAACTCCTAGTTCCAAACTATGTGCCCTCGTAGGTGCCTTAATGGACAAGCTGATAGATCAACATATAGCTCATGTTCATGTTTATATAGAGCTTACATTGGCAAGTAGCCTCTCTCTTATCGATATGGAATTACACAGATTCTATGTTATAGTCTACATGGTCTGAAATATCGGTTAAGGTTAATATCCCACAAAATAAGTTATGTTTTACTACAAGCTCTTCCTGATGTCTTTTAAATGATGATTTGACCATATCATATGATTTTATAATTTATTCTCATAATTTAAAAAATATTGGTCATGCATCTCATGTTCATAATTATCATGTTGTTCTATTCACGTTTTGCATGTTTCTCACATACTTAGTACATTTCATGTACTAACATATACTTTTTGCCTACATTATATCATAAGGTAGAGTCCAGCGATCATTCTATGCATCCCGCTCGTGGCTAAATTTTGGAGTTGCAATCTACTTGTTGGTGAGTCCTCATTCTTCGAGGACACAACATTTATAATTTTGTTTATGTTACTCTATGAATTTACTTCCTTATGCTTAGGGTGATCTAGGACTTGTCCTAAATCTCCCGTTTAGTCAGTAGAGGCATGTTAGATTGTTATGTTTCTATTGTCTCATTTATTCTGAGATTTATCTTGATTTCTCTTATATTGAAATTTTCATGTTAGGATTTATATTCTACATTTGATAATCTCTTGATGTATTCTTACTTACCTTATGTATGCTCATGTATGATATACTAAGAGGCTTGGTTGGGACCTCTCAGGATCCTAATCGTTGTGTCACGTCTAAGGCCTAGCTTGGATCGTGATATTGAGTATGTGTACTTGTAGCCCAGACATAGACCGAATTAGGAGCCTAAACTCTTGAGTAGATTGCCCTAATGATTTAAGAGTTGGCGTACTTGTGTTGTGATTATATATATTGTTTCTTTACTATGTAGTAGTTCTTGTTCATATTTCATTTACTGGAAATGGTTGTGTGATCCTACCAGTACATTGTGGTATGTATTGATATTGTACTTTCTCTTTCTTTGGTGAGTACAGGACATATTGAGGTGGTTGTTGAGAGACCTAAGATAGGAAATTGCTGATTATCGAGTTCAAAAGTGAGTCAATTCTATCGGATTGCCGTGGATTCATCCTAGCGCTTAGTCCTTTGCTTTCGGACTCAGACTCTTATTTATATATTATTTTTTTAGACTTTCATCCCCTTATTTAGTTAGAAATTTTGGTACAATAACTTAGGTTCCAAGGAGTAATCTCCGCATCTCTAATAAATTTCTTGAGTTATGAGAACTCAGTTTTAAAAATTATATGTAAATAGTTTCACTCGTTAAATAGTATTTTGGGTTAATGGCGTGTTGTTATTGGCTTAGTATTTGGTTCTCCCACTGGAGAATTAGTGTAGGTGTCACTCACGATGGGTCAGGATTGTGATATTTGTGCAAGAAATAAATAAGGATTTGAGGTATGCCTTTATAACTCTTTGCATTTATGCAAGACCCAAACATAATATATTATGCTCCAACTAACTATTTTTTTACTTTCACTTATCATATATATACCATATACATACTTTCATATATTTTATTCATATAATATTTCTCATATCTCACATATATATTATTTTATGTCGTATACACCACATACTACTTCATATATTGTATATATACGTTTAACACACACCTCATATACCACTTTACACAAGCCTATATATCCTATTTCTTATACCATACATATACATATAGAGAGAGAGAGAGAGATAGAAATGTGAAGAGGAGAACGACCAAGGGCAAAAAGGTCATTTAATGTTAAAGGGTAAAAAGGTCATTTAATCTATTATATAGACCTCCTTCCTCACTCTTCTCAAGTGTTTTGGCATGCTCTTCAGTTGTGTCCTCACTCAATCAGTACGTGTTTTTTCTCTTCTAATTTTTCCTTCTTCTTTTTTTGAGATTCAGATCTCTTTTTTTCATCTTTTTCAAGAAATAGATCTTCACTCTAATAAAAGACAACAAACTTCATATGTTTTTTGATGTGTTTAATTTGTGTGAGAATTCAAGCGATGACAAATAGAAGAATGTCAGTGCATGTCCATGTTGTATCGCTAATAATTTCTGAAGCTTGGTTGGTTGTCAGGTTCTTAGTTTCTCTACATGCTATTCTTTATTAAAGATTCCATTTGAGAATATATTTATGGCTCTAAATAAAGATTCCATTCAAGAATATTATTTTGGAATTGAATTCAAATTACAAATTAGTTTTGGCCTTTTGGGTGTTATTAATTGAAACCTCAACTTGAACTAGACTTCTGTTTGAAAAGTTAATCGTCATCGGGGTATTGCTGTTTTTAGTAGAATCTGTGGTGGAAACTTCATTAACTAAGGAATTCCATGCTGTGATTGATGATTTCCCTTAGATTGCTGATTTGTGGTCAAATATAATTAGCATTTCCCCTGCTTAGTTAGCTGATAGCCCTAGGAGTACAACAATCAAGTATTCTCTTGTTGTTGTATAGAATATCTATTTAGGAATATAATGCCAAGATTATATCCAACAAAGTGAGAATCTCTGAGTCAACCAGGGAAACATATCATCGATCATTTACGTCAACAACAGAAATGTACACAACTAAGAAAGTATCAGGAATAATGACAAAAAAAAGTCATAAAGAGCCAGCGTATTTAACTCTAAGTTTTTATCAATTTTTTCCGTCCTAATATCTGCTGAATTTAAGCTTCATATTTATCCTACCTGAAGTTGGACTAAATTGACTTATTTTCTAGCATATTGATATTGCCTAAGGGTTGAAAATAGTGACTATCTATTAATATTGATGTATAGTATTTATGTTGTCTCCTAAGCAGTTGTGTTCTATTTTTCTCTCGAGTCATTTTAGTTGATCAAGTTTGAGCCTTGATTATAATTGACACTTGTTATTCAAATAACTGAACTTAGCTATAGAAAAATTAGGCAAGCATTAGACTACATTGGTAGAGACAATAGTGTGAGAGAATTGATTAAAAATTGACAACAGTAGGTACCTCAAGTACACCCCATCCTCCACTTCCATGCTCAAAGTTGCGAGTCGAGTCACCAAGGAAATAAAGTAGGAAAAACTTATTGTTGACTCCTAATGAAGGATGTTTGAAGATCTGGTAGATGTAGGTTACCTTATCAAAATAAAAATATGATATTGGTTAATAACTTTTCTGAGAGTTTCTCTTGATTGTTCAATGAATTCTTCTATAGCTATTTATCTTTCTATTAATTAAGAGTTATTGTTCATGACTTATCATCGTTCATCTATATCAGACTTTTAATCTAAAGATTTACTTAAACTGGACTCATTTGTTACTCTCTTTGTATTCGCAAAAACTTCTTGTTTCACTCTCTTTTCATGGCTAGAGTATTTGTTCTTTTATATTTTTTATTTGCTTTCAAGTAGAGCTTTGTATTTAACATAAATAAGAGTTATGTATTACACTTCATTGTTAAGTTCTTTAAATGGGTTGATTTCAACATGGATACTAATACAACTGTGAAGTCTAGACATTGCACAAATGTCACAATGTCGATGCCTACAACGACTTACTTTTTAAGGTGCACTAATTTAACTATGCATAAGTTTGAGAGTGTTTATATTATATGCAATAAGTGTTCTTAAATAAATATATATTATAAGTGTACTAATTTGATGGGGCTTCTCAAAGCTTGCAGTACTGCACTTAACATGTGCAATGGGGATAATGTTACTTAAAAGGGAAAAAATTAAAATTTTACCCGTGTATTACTTATAATTCTTTCTGTTTCATCTTTTGGTCAATCATCCCTTCCCTCTAAGGACGATAAAATAGGCGGAGCTGGAGATTTAGTGAAAATTAAGGAGTATAAGATAATTTTTGTTTTTGTTAATCCCCACTCCTTTTTTTAAAAATTCTTCGTTACAACATAGTTCATAGATTCCTCCTTTTAGTAGCTTATTTCTTAAAATGTATTTAGCTTGAAATCATAACTCAAAATTTTATGATGTGTAAATTTTTGAAAGGAGAGTTTTCTGCAAGAAGGCGTGCAATGCTGGAGGAGAATTTGTGATGCATGAAAAGAATGTTAGTTCCAAGAATCTATTTTTATGAACTTCATTGATTTCTAAAACAGCTTGGTGAGTGCATGTGTTCTTTAATCTTTACCTTACTTCCGTTCAATTGCTATGAGAAACTTTGTATCATGTGAAAATATGAACTCTTGGTAGGTTATTTTGCACCAATTAATATAAAATTCTGGAATGACAGTAAAGCTTATTCTCTAAAGTAGGACAATTAGTTGGTGAACAAGCAATTAATTCAAGATCCATATTTCCAAGATGTCCATAAGGTTTCATCCCTTTATAATTGAACGAAAAAACATATCACTGAGATATTTATTTATTAAAGTAATTGATGGTTAGTAAACATCTTCTGTTGAACTTGAAACCTTGATGCTTCTCTATTTAATTAAGGTATAATAAAAATGAGAGGGTATATGCAAGTTTGGAACAATGAAATGGGGTGTGGCTGTAAGAGTCCGGTTTTAAAGGATCAACAATGGAGTGTTTATATTGTTTGTACCCCCAGCTCTGCTTGCTACTCTAAGGTTTACCATCTCTTTATTTTATCACTTTGAATTTGTTGTATGTACCATTCCTCAATCTTTCAAAGTGTTATATTTTTCTATTGATGGTGTGTTGTCGTGACTGTATACTCTAAGGGTATGTTGTTGTTGTTGTTGTTGTTTGTTTGTTTAGGAGTTTGAGATTTTTAATTTAAGGTTTGAAAATTGGGGGGGGGGGTAACAATAGGATTGTGTTCTCTCATTCTACAGATGGACCGAGCAATCAGAAAGCACATAGGGTTTTCCCTGAGGAGTTTAATTCATTTTTTGTGTTCTTTTGTAATATTTATAAATTTCTACTATATTTTTCTTATTAAAATTTATTAAGGTAATAGCCTTTACATTCTTTTTCTCAATTTCCATCATTCTGAATTATGACCTTCTGATTGATATGTTACTTCATTTATCAAGTTGATTGGGATTGATATTTTCAGATATGTCTTTTTTGCTTGGTTCGCCGAGCACTTAGTATTGTTGGTAAGCTCAACTGCTTTTTCATTTTGTTTATATTATTTAAATTCTGAGAAAATATAAGGCTTAGGAGTCAAATGACCTGCCATATTATTGATCAACGTGATAGAATTACTGTTGGAATTTCATCTTCCACAAACTCAAATTTACAGAGAATATTGAAACAAAAGAGAAAAGAAAGTGGACAAAAAAGGGACACCTGTCAACGTACAAAAAAATAGGGATTAGAATTTATACATAAATTAATTTCAGTTTTGCATTTATTTAGTCACATTGTATAGAGAATAATATTGTACAGGTGGCAAAGTTTAATAGGATAGCTTGTACAAATTTGTTAGGTTAGATGACTTTGTTGTGTATATATATGTGCACTACATAATGAAAAGACAGAGAAAAATTTCAAACCTACTTTATTTTATTGCTTTATTTCCAACATGGTATCAGATTTTCTGCTAATTTTCAGATTTTCTCTTCACTGTTCTTGTTCACAGTTTCATTATTTTTTTGTATTTTCATTTTTTTTAAAACTCCTTTGATTCTTATTCCATCATGAGTGATGAATCAACTGAAGCAGCTAAGGTGGATTAATCCAAGTTAATGGGTTCCAGTCATCTCTATTATCTTCATTCATCAGATTTCCCTGGTATGAATCTGGTGAATTTCACTTTTGATGGAAAAGGGTATGGAGGCTGGCGTAGGTCAGTTCTCATTGCTTTATCAGCCAAAAATAAAATAGATTTTATAGATGGCACATGTAAAGAGCCTGCTATTGATTCCACAAATCACAAATTGTGGAGCAGGTGTAATGACATTGTGTTATCTTGGCTCTTAAATTCACTTTCAAAAGAAATTTCTGATAGTGTCATATACTCAAAAACTACTAAAGCTTTATGGACAGACCTTGAAGAAAGGTTTGACCAATCAAATGGGGCTAAATTATACCATCTCCAAAAGGAACTAAGTGATTTAGTTCAGGGATCTAATGATATAGCAACATATTTTACCAAGTTAAAGAAACTTTGGGATGAGCTAGACACTCTTAATGCTGACATAAATTGTGGATGTAATTATAGCTGTGGAGGAAAGGACAAACTGACCAAATCTATACAAGATGAGAGACTTATGCATTTTCTGATGGGTCTAAATGATTCATATGCATCATTTAGAGGAAATATGTTGATTATCTCACCTCTCCCTAATGTGAATGTTGCTTATTCTATCTTAATTCAAGATGAAAAACAAAGGAAGGTTTATGTAAATCAACAGTACCCTAGTGAATCATCCTCTTGTTTGTCAATAAACCAACACAAATATACACCCTATGATCAGCCTATTCAAAAAATTTCTAACTATGATCAGTATAACCAGAAATATGGAAACTATGAGCAAAAAGGAAAAGGAAAGTTTGATACAAGAAAGAACAACCTGACTTGCTCACACTGCAAGAAACCTGGTCATAGCATCGACAAGTGTTATAGGATTGTAGGTTTTCCTGCAGATTTTAAATTCACAAAGACAAGAAAAAATTAGACTTTGGCACATAGTAATGCAGTGTTTGCCGAAGAGAAACACAATGACTATGCAGGGAATAATCAACAATTTTCACAGGAGCAGTTCAGTCAATTGGTTCATCTTTTGCAACAAGTTAAAGTTAGCCAATCAGGTCATACAAGTTCAGAAGCAGAAGCTGTTGCCAACAGTGTAGCATGCTCTGGTATAACTAATCCCTTACACCATATTTTGTCTTGTTTTGCTCATATTAAATTCAATTCCTGGATCATTGACTCAGGGGCAACCCAACATATGGCCTTTGACACCTCAATCTTTTTTAATCTAACTCCTCTTCTTACACCTTTAAGTATTAATCTACCAAATTCACAAAAGGTAATAGTCACTCACAAAGGGAGTGTCAAAGTTTTACTAGATCTTATTCTAGAAAATGTGCTTTTAGTTCCTGATTTTAATTATAATCTTCTGTCTGTTAACAGACTTTGTCAGCAATATAAATGTCATCGAATGTTCTCTTCCACAAATTATGTCTTTCAGGCCCCTTCCATGAAGAGGCCTTAGGTTCTTGGTGAATCTCCCAGCACTAAATCCAGCCATCAACAACATAGCCTTCTTAGTTTTCCAAGTTTCAAGAAAAATGATGTTGTTCCTACTTTTAATTTTTTTATTCCAGTTCCTACGAAAGATGTTAGTTTATCTTTTTTCAATTCAGTAGTAGCTAAGCAAGTTGATGTAACTCTGTGGCATAAAAGATTGGGCCACTTACCCTATTCATCAATGAAAAATATCAAGTCAGTTTCTGCTTCTATTCATTGTCATTCTGAACTTCCTTGTGATATTTGTCCTTTAGCAAGACAAACAAGATTATCTTTTAAATTAAGTTCTATTAAAATCAAATCCATTTTCGAACTCATTCACATTGACACATGGGGACCCTATAAAACAGCTACTTATGATGGATTTAAGTACTTCTTGACCATTGTAAATGATTATAGTAGAGGAACTTGGACCTATTTATTGACTACCAAAAGCAATGCTTTCTTCATTCTTAAAACTTTCCTCAAAATGGTAGAAAGACAGTTTAAAACTCAAGTTAAAATTATTAGGTCTGATAATGCCTTAGAATTAGGAAGCAGTCATAGCACTTCTGAATTTTTTAAAACTCAAGGGATTTTACATCAGACTTCATGTGTAAGAACACCTCAACAAAACAGAATTGTAGAAAGAAAGCATCGACATCTTCTTGAAACTTGTAGAGATTTAATGTACCAATCAAAAGTTCCTGTTTCTTTTTGGGGAGATTGTCTCCTCACTGCTACTGTCTTAATAAACAGATTCCCTTCTAGTGTCCTACAATTCAAAACTCCATATGAAATCTTATATAATCATCAACCATCTTATGAGTTTCTAAGAACCTTTGGTTGTTTATGCTATGTTTCAACTCTTCCAAGTCATAGATCAAAATTAGAACCTAGAGCTATTAAAGGGGTTTTTCTTGGTTATCCCAGTAGAAAGAAAGGCTATAAAATTATGGACCTCAACACTAAGAAAATTTTATTTTTCAGAAATGTAGTCTTTCATGAACATTCATTTCCCTTCTCTACTCATTCTAGTCCTCCACCTATATTTTCTTATATTTTTAACCCCACTACATCATTAGATCAACACTCAGAATTCTTTTCAGGCCCTGATGTCTCACACCCTGATCTCTTCCCTGATTCTCCTTCTTTTTCTTCTACTATTTCACCATTTATCCTAGAACCCTCTCCTTCTGACCAAACTTCTCCTTCGCCCGTCCTACCTCTTGACAGCACTCCTTCACCTATTGCGCCTTCTACCATAGAATCAACCCCTCACCCTTCACATATTCCTCCACCTCCACAAAATATTCTATCTACAATCTCTACTACTAAATCAGGCAGGCCAACTCACACCTCCTCTTATCTTAAAGATTATTATTACAATGTTGTTTTCCTTACCAACTTAACTTTTTCTTGCTTTATTCCAACTGTTCATCCTCAAACTTTATGTAGCATCCCCTTTTAGGAGAATACCACTTACGAAACAAAACTAATTATTTCTATTATTTTACCTTAAAAAAAAACTTATTGAAAAAAAACAATATATGAGTTTTATTTAAAAAAATGATTTCCAATTCAACAATACTTCAGGTTCATAAAATACACAAAACTTCAAATAAGTAATTACCACAAAAATATTATATTCCTTCGTGCATAATGACAAGTCAAAATATGACCTAGTATATTGCATTACTTGAGTTAAAAGAACACTCTAAAATAACAAAATTAGTCACTTGGTTTAAATTACAAGCCTTCAAAAATTCATAAATAAGTGCCACACATGTATCATGTACAAGTCCCCAAAATAATATACAAAACTAGATGTATATGCATATGTGATATTCAAAAGAGCTCCCAAAAAGTCTACTCCACATGGCCATCTTCATATCCCGCCTTGCATATCACCTACGATAGGAAACAACTATCGCTAAGCATAAAGCTTAGTGGTGTATAACCTTTGGACTTAGAGCCATTAAAAAATTCTAAATTTCCCTTTTCATCATAAGCGGTTCAATAAGGTAGCATTAAGTCCAAGTGAACAAGCATATCAAGTATCAAATACAAATCTTAAAGAGTTTCAAAATATTAATACTAATATTCAAAGGCTTAAGTACCAAGAATGCTTATAATTCAATTCAAAAGAGTAGTCAAATAATCAATTTCACCCCCATATGTACGTCATGCCTTCACACTAAGCACAATCAATATCAAGACGGACCGAAGCCCCAAAATCAAGAAGTGTCCATATCAAGAAGGGTCGTCACCCAATATCAAGAAGATCAAAGACCATGTTGAAAGTGGCTTTTCACTCGTACTCAAAAATGGACGAAAATCCATCGTTAAGACGAAATGTAAATCCAAAGTCAAGATGGGCAAGATCTGGATCGAGAGGCATGCCAATATCGATGACAAGTCACCGTAACAAAAAGGACAAATTCCCAACAAGAATGCAAAATGATCAAGCAATTCGTACAAATGGGCGATTTAACGAAAGTTTTGCAATACTTGAGATAATAGTCATACCAAAATACAAAACAAGGAGTAAGGAAACAACCCAACAAAATACTTTAAATTTCAGAAAAATAAAATATTTCAAGTTCAAGTTTATACACGAACCTTGGCGTTTTAGCATACAACAAGTTCTACCACCACTCGCGGAGTTCAATTTCTCTATGTCATAGATCAACCAAAATCCACTTCGTCAAACAATTCCTCTTAGCTTGTATAAGAGAATATACACCTTAAATACACAATCAAATATCTACTTAAGTTTAAAAGCTCCAACATATCGAAACTAAACATAAAATCACTGAAAATCAACCCAAAATATCAAAACAGAAATTCTGGGCAGCACTACTGTCTTGTATTGCTGCTCAGTTTCGAAGGGGTAAATGGGATAATTAGGCTTTGTGTCCTCAAAGAAAGTTATATCTATATGTCTTAGGGTCATATACAACTTTGAATCACCCCTACAGCAATTATGTACAACAAGATATGCTCAAAATACCCACAGCAGTCCATGTAGAATTTTTAGACCAAAATCTGGGCAGCACCTCCCCTGTACTTCATCACCCTTTTTCGAGTCAATAAAAGCAAAACTGGATTTTGGATCCTAAATAAAAGTTATAGCCCTATGAAATAGCTTTCCAAAACATCTTGAATCACTCAAAACTAAGTTTTACACAAGGATTTATACTACAATTACTAACAGCAGTCCCAACCAAAAACGGGTTTGCAACCAAAGTTTATTCCCCCAATTTCGACAACAACAACTTATCAAGAACATCAACAACAATATAAACAATCATTCTACTTCATAACTTAACTAATTCCACCCATTTAATCCAACCAAAACATCCCCTAATCCATAAATTCCAACAAAGCAACAAACAAGTTTATAACACTATTTTCTCCGTTCTAATCCGTTAAATCTCTAAACAAGTTTGATAATAAGGAAAAACAACAACTAAATCTTACCTTGAAGTATAAGTCAACCACCTTAATATACTCCTTCTTCTCTGATTTTTAGCTCAAAATGAAGACAACGCAACGTGCAACGTTTTTCTCTTCATGAGCTTTTGAAATCGGAACTCGAATTTGGGTCAAAAATGAATTTTAATTCACTCTCTCTCTATCTCTCTATATTTCTATGGTGTTCTGGAAATATTTTGGATGAAAGGAAAGAGATAAGGCTGAACTTATCTCTTACATGGAAATAAATATGGGCTGACCCGATTTGGAATCGGGTTGGGCCAAATTTTCTTCCTATCTTGACCCTTCTGCCTTACAATGTCCATAACTTTTTATTCCGATGTCGTATATAAGCCCATGACCTATGGTTGGAAAGGTATTTCAATTATCTACAACTTTCATTTTATGGGTTTTCCCAAATTTTCAAATTTGGATAGGGTTATGCCCTCCTGAAGTCAGATCATCCAAAAACATAACTTAAAACAAAATAAATAAATAATTCTTAAAAATAAATTGGGGTGTTACACTTTACCCTTCTTAGCCCTTTATATGACTAATCAGCATCTACTCAATTTTATTTCAAACATAACAGAACCCATAAGTTATAAACAATCAGCACTACATCCTGGCTGGCAACAAGCAATGTCCACTAAATTTGAAGCTCTAATTGCCAATAAGACTTGGGATGTTATGGAACTACCTGTGGGTCATAAGGCTTTAGCATGCAAGTGGGTCTACAACATCAAAAATAGGTCAGATGAGAGTTTAGAAAGACTGAAAGCCAGGCTTGTGATAAGAGAGGATACACAAATAGAGGGAATTGACTATACTGAGACTTTTTCTCCAGTTGTTAAAATGACAACTATCAGATGCTTGTTTACTATAGCAGTTAAGAAAGACTGGCCCATTTATCAACTTGATGTAAACAACGCTTTTCTTCATGGTGAGTTAAATGAAGAAGTTTACATGAGGTTTCCCCCTGAAATCCAGCCTCCTAATCCTAATTTGGTTTGTCGATTAAGAAAATCTCTCTATGGCCTCAAATAGGCATCAAGGCAGTGGTATTCAAGATTAACTGCAGCCTTAAACTTCAAAGGATATATTTCTTCCTTAAATGATTACTCTTTGTTTTATAAAAAGGACAAGGATTTTATCTCTCTGATTGCAGTTTACGTTGATGACATATTATTGAAGGGCAACAATCCTACTGAACTATCTTCACTTAAGCAATTTTTGGACTCTGAATTCAAAGTAAAGGACTTGGGGAAAGTTTATTTTTTTGGGCATGGAAGTCATTCGTGAACCACAAGGCATCATTTTGTGTCAAAAGAAATATACCTTGGAGTTATTGGATGAATTTGAAAATCAGGCCTCTACTACTGTCAACTCTCCTCTGGATCCCACTCACAAGCTCAAATCTGATGAAGGTGACCTTCTTCTTGATCCCACTGTTTACAGACGTCTGTTAGGAAAATTAAATTTCCTAACTCACACACGCCTAGATCTGTCCTTTGGCATTCATCATCTCAGTCAATTCATGTGCAAGCCTCGTGTTCCCCATTTCTTAGCTGGATTACGGGTTATTCGATATCTTACCTCCTAGCCAAGGCCTTCTCTTCTCCAGTTCACCTTCACTCGATCTCTTGGCTTTTTGTGACTAGGATTGGGGTTTCATGCCCTGACTCTCGTCGATCTGTGAGTGGGTTTTACATCACTCTTGGGGGATGTCCTATTAGTTGGAAGTCGAAAAAACAATCATCAATTTCTTTATCCTCCGCTGAAGCAGAGTATAGATCTATGAGATGAGTTGTTGGGGAACTAACCTGGTTGGTCCGTTTACTTGATGATTTCTCCATTTCACCGTCGCTGCCAGTTTCGCTATATTTCGGCAGTCAATCGGCGATTCACATCGTGAAAAACCCAGTTTTTCACGAACGAACCAAGCATGTCGAATTAGATTGCCATTTGGTTCGCCAACAGTACCTTTCTGGCTTGATCTCATTATCTTTTGTTCCGTCTTCATCTCAACTCGCCGATATCTTCACCAAACCATTAACCGGCCCTTCGCACTTCTCTGTTCTTCGCAAGTTGGGTGTCGCACAGCTCCCCTCCACCTTGAGGGGGGGTGTTGGAATTTCATCTTCCACAAACTCAGATTTACAGAAAACATTGAAACAAAAGAGAAAAGGAAGTGGACAAAAAAGGGACACCTGTCAACATACAAAAAAAATAGGGATTAGAATTTATACATAAATTAATTTCAGTTTTGCATTTATTTAGTCACATTGTATAGGGAATAATATTGTACAGGTGGCAAAGTTTAATAGGTTAGCTTGTACAAATTTGTAAGGTTAGATGACTTTATTGTGTATATATACGTGCACTGCATAATGAAAAGACAGAGAGAAAAATTTCAAACCTACTTTATTTCCAACAATTACAATTAAGGAAATCATGTTCTTATTCTAGATAGAGAATTATACCAATATTTCCATCAAGGTTAACGCACCGATTTTGATCTTTTCTTTTCCATCATGGTCCAGGTAGGAATTTTTTTTCCCTAAGTTCAGGAAAATGGAGATATTGTGAGCTAAATGATTGATTTTCATTGTTAGAAGTTAGTATGTGACGAGATACAATATCATTGTGATCTCTGAAAAGGTGCCTAATTTGATTCTCTCTAAATTATGATGTTGAATGCCAAAATCGATTTCAAAATTTTTGATTTTGAGTTCTCTTTCGCTTGATTTCGTCAATTAAGGTGAATTATTCGAAGATCCCCCCCCCCCCCCCCGCTCTCTATGAACAATAGATGTAATGTGGTATATTTATTTCATAGTTAGAGTATAGAAGTCATCATTGAGTAATTCTCTCTCTTTTTCTGTGTCAATCTTTTTAGCTGATATTATGCTCTGAATCCTTTTGAATTTCAAGTGAGAAAATTGCTTTAGTTTGCATTTTTAGTTAAATTTTTTGAATTGTATTTTTGTTAAATTTAGGTTGAGTTCTGTTTTAACATATGGGAAGAACTTAAGCAGAGAGAAAAGGAAGAAATGATGTCAGATTGTTGTCTTTTTTATGTGTTGATTACTATTTTAGCGTTTAATGTGAATAAACTTTGCTTAGTCGATACAACTATGATTCTCTTTTCCCTTTTTTTTTTGTATCTTAAACTTTCTACGTAGATTTCTTTTGCTTGTGAGGATTCACTAGATGGAATACTTGTAGACAATGTGTTAGAACTATTTATTTGCCAAGATTCATTGGAGATGGAGATTGAGCTTAGAAGAGGCCATGATACCTGCATTGATCATCACAGTAAGCTCATTGTTACTCCCTTAGACCCCAAATTCCATGATCGAACGTGGCAACCACAACGAAGCCAAAGCTGAGTTGAAGAGAATTTGGGAAATTGAAGATGTAAATGAAGAGTTAAGTGAATTAGTTATGACAAGTGAGGCCTCTAGGAAAATTAAACACCATTGGAGGAATTGTCTCAAAAGAAATATAGGCCACATCTTACAATGGCAATTATGATCCCATGTTTCCAGCAACCTACTAGAATCAATGTGGTTATGTTCTATGCACCAGTGTTGTCTAAGACTATTGATTTTGGTGTTGATGCTTCATTTATGTTTGATGTGATCACTGATGGAGTCAATGTTATTGCCCACTATGATTTTTATTTACTATATGTTGATAAATTGGGAAGGAGATTCTTGCTTCTTGAAGGGGGAGTTTAAATGCTTTTTTGCCAAGTTAATTGCATTCATTTCATCTTCTTGGAATTTTTCATGGTGAAATTTTCGTCATTGCTATGACATGATCGATCCCACTCTATCTGACATGTCGTAAGAAGGAATTACTTAGAATGAATCTATTCCTCAATTCAAATATAACAGGTAATTGTGATCAAAGACAGTCCAGATGAAATTAATCACAACATGAAAGATGCATCTGTTATTGTCTGATTTATACGTAGTATATAAATGTAATTAGTACTCCCACACAGGGGCGGATCCAAGGCATGTTGAGGGGGTTCATCCGAACCCCTTTCGTTAAAAAATTACACTGTATATATAAGATAAAAATTTTAGTTTATGTGTATATATTTAACATTGAACCTCCTAAGGATAAGCCAAAGGACTAGCTCAGTGGCAAATGGGGTTCAATATTTCGCTTTAGCTTGTCTCAGCTCGCGAGTTCGAATCCGAATAAGCACATTTTATTTTGATTAGCGTGTTTAATTTTTTTGAACCCCCTTCATAAAATTTCTGGGTCCGCCACTGAGTCCCACATATGTAAATATCTCACTTCAACATTCAATAGTATGACATTCACATGTTTATATACCGAACATGTTTGGCAGTTATACTTTGTTCAAGATAGTAATATTGTTATTTATTGAAATGTATTTTTATTTAATATGCAACAATTAATAAATAATGATGTTTATATATAAATTGATCATTCATATTATGCAAATTTAGATCCGTAACAAGACTAAATGTTGGGACGTGCTAAGCACGGGCAAAACTCATCTAGTATTATATATAATTCTCATGTGCCACATAACATATGCATATTTTGTTATATCCTATACACATCTTATACCATATATACTCCTTATATACTATCATATACCTCTTAATTTCAATAAATTGATTTGACCCCTTTTTTATCTCGCTTTTTAAAATTACTTTCTTTTTTTCATCTTTCTTTTAAAACAGTTAAAAACAAAATATATAAGCCTTTGTATTGTTAATTCGGAACTATCTTTGGATGGATTATAAGGAATTTCTAACATCTTCTCCTTAAAATAAGTAAAACTTTTACTTAGAATCTCATCACCCGTACCACAAACTTATAGAGTTTACATTTCAAGAAATAGAATTTCCAATATAATTATTTTTTCTATTATAACATTAAAAATTAAGTGAGAACTCTAAACCTGTACTAAAATTAGTGAGATAAGACAAAAGTCGTGAACTATTTTTAACCAGTTCAAATAGGGTGAGATAGTAAGTGCAAATCCCACACAAGGTTATACAATAAAATAGTAAAATCCTATACTATGGCGTCGTGGAAGGTCCTTTGTCAATCCTAGGATATTTTGTTTATGTCAAGAGTCTTAAGTTACCTTTTCCTGGGTTTAATTCAACTTTTGAAAGTTCTCTAGATTTAATTCACTCAAATCAAATGTATGGGGCTTAGTCTTTATCATGCAAATAATAAATTTCGTTTTTATGTTTCATTTGTATTTTGTGGATGATTTTAGCTGATATACTTGCTTTTATCCTATCAAATCTAAAGATGAAGTCATTGATATTTTTCTCACACTCAAAGCTCAAGTTGAAACCTTATTTAACATAGTTATATCTTTTCAATCAGACTGGGAGTCTTTCAATTCGACTGGGGTGGCGAATATCGAAATTGTTCTAGGTTGTTCACTAACCGATCGATAAAAGCCTAGATGCTAAAAGTTAATGATTGGATTTTCTTAAAAAATCTTTAACGACAACATCATTTTTTCTTAACACACTTTCTAACAATTAATGACATTAATCATTGTGTAGGTTACAATATTTTCCTTCATTCTTTTTATTGATTAATTTGTTTGATAATTAAAAAATATTTCATCATATTTATTACATCTTAGTATATTTATTGAGTTATGTACAAAAACCTTTATCTATTTGCATTTTTTATTTAAATAAGATGTCTCCTCAACTTTGTTCTACCTAATATTTATGACTTAATCAATCTTTAAATGATGCATTTGTCACCTATTCAAGGAATCTCTTTCTTGCCATTTGTATTTGAAAGAGAATGCTATGCAATCACATCTGAAGTAGTTGGTGAATATGCTCATTTCTGTGTTTTCCTTCTTCATTTTTGACCTCAGTTGGAAATTTGTTTGAGGCTTTTCTTAACGTCTAAACAAAATCTTAAATCCAAATTTTTAGCCTACCCAGGAAGTATCACTGGAACATAGCTGAACATGGCGACTCAAAATGGAAGCAAATAGTGGTGAAATAGAAAGCTAGCACGACGAGAATTCGGAGAATGAAAGAGGAACAAAAAGCTTGAGAAGTCTGTCAGACAGCCATGAGACCATCTCAAACCAATCTAGGTTCAAGAACGATCATCTACTGCTCCACAGCTCAAGGAACCTTGCTGTTAATCACGCTCTGGTCACATGGCCATGCTTCATCAACCAGACTTGGTTGCCTGTCTCCTTAGGAATCAAGGATACAGTGGTATCCTGCCTATAGAACAGATCCTGTTCAAGTAAGGTCGTGACATGTAGTTGTAGTTTTTCACTATAAAAACAACAGGAAGATGGGTTGCGGCATCGATGTGGGACGACTCATACCCCAAACTAGTTATATTTCCCTCTTAGCAAAGTGATAAAAATTTAGTAACGAAAACAGAGATCTACTTTGGGATTTTGATTTATGTTTAAAGGAAAAGAAAAACGGTATTTGATGAAGGACAAGGAGCATAAATTTCACAAGAACAAAAACAAATCTGCCTCCATGACATTTTTCCATTAAACTCTCAATTTCCCCTACAGCATGTACCTTGAACCAAAACAATCTTAGCTCAAGTGGTGATTTCTATGATATCTCAACTAGTGACAGAGAAAGCCTAGTTTCCTTCTCCGGCAGTTTACTGCAGGTTTGGAACCCTGTCCTATCACCTTTATCAAATTCCTAGCTCTCAATGCAACTGCCCTATTCCTACCATGGGAATATCTATCTTTCTTTTTTCTTACCGGAGTTCCTTTTTAGGGGCAAAGAAAGAGGGCATTAGCGAGTTTTGACGAATTGTTTTCCTCTTTAGTTTTTCAAGACAAACTTTTACTCTTGAAATTTGAACATTTTTTAGGAGTAATGTAGAGTTAAAATTTTAAGAATGTTCAAAATGTAAAGAAATTAATAAACGAATAAAGTCGGAGGGGATTCTAACTTTTATTTCATATAAAATCGTGTAATTTCATGCTAAAAAAACTGGGTAAATTTTCTCAATCCTATCAGACTCCATCCTACTTGTGGGAAAGGAATGAAGACAATTTAAAGGAAAACCTAATTAGAATCTTAATATTATCTCAATAAATATATAGTACAAAGTATATTGACATTCTCACTGCTATGAAAAATAGAATTGTGATATCTTAGCTTAAATAACTGAGTAATAGTTAGGGATGGACGTTCTAACCATTCAAATTAAATATGAAAAAGTTTACTTTGAATTCTCAATTTCAAATTTAAGAGATAGCAATCCAAATTCAAACAATAAAGTTTGGATTAGCTCGACTTCTTAAAATATCATTTCTAACTAATCGATTTGGTTATTTCAAATTTTTAATTGAACCTATAAATTAGAATTCTTCTTCTTATAAAAATGAATTTTCAATAGTGAATAATATTGAAAAATTATTTTCATCGGTGATCCTAGCTATTTCACTTGTGATACTATTTGTAAAATTCTTACGATTTATTGACCATTCAATTAAATTTTTAGTTCTAGCAGTCCGTTTGAATTTTGTGGGCAATTGTATAAAATTCTGTCATGGTCCCTTCAACTAAATTGCAACATGAATTGGTCCGGAAAAAAAATTAATTATAACTATAGTTGAATGTTACAATAATAACTCATGTAAAAGTTCAGTTATAAACAAATTCAACATTAACAATTAGAAAATTCACTTAATTTTAATATGAACTTGACCGAAATCTACTGAATTTGAATTATGTAACAAAAATTAGTTTAGATGATATATGTCTCCAGTAGTATAGTAATTCAAGCAAATTCAATAATTTCAACTGATTTTGATTGTGAAATACACTAAATTTGAATGTGAAATGTTCAAAATCTGAAATCTTCAAATTTTGTTTGATGTGGAGTATTTGTATTGGATTCAAATCTTCCAATTTTGATATCAAGCTCCATATTTGTTTTGTGTGGAGAAAGGCTTGTGTCGCATGTTTTTGGTTAAAGTTATTTTCGTTTAAATATGGTTCATTAAACGCATTTGAATTCTTCCTCTTTTTTGAGTTTCATACATAAATTATTAGAATTATGAGTTTCATATCTAAACTATCATGTCCCGTTTAGTTGTTGGTTAGAGTTATGCAGGTATTAGTAATACATGTATTAGTTATGCAGGTATTAGTAATGCAGGGTTTAGTTATGCAGGTATTAGTAATGTAGAATTTAGTTATGCAGAATTTAGTTATAAAGGGTTTAATACATTTCTTGCAGTTTTAGAAGCTAAAGAAACTAAGGGAGAATTATTAGAAACTACGACAAGTTAGTATAAAACGAAAATAAATTTCCTTACTTGAGAAACGAAGGGCAAGTTCATAGAAATATCAATAAAGTCGCACCAATATAAAACCTGATGTTGTTTAGCTTAAGAGTATTTGCCGTACAAGGAAGCCATTGTTAACCAAAAAAGCATTCAACTCGTAGAAGTAGCGATGTCGAAGGAGAATGAACCAACAAAGCTTCTTTTACCTTATCTTCAACGTGTCGATGAGTTGCAGAAACACGAACCTCTCATTGCTTACTACTGTAACTTTTATTCCTCCTAAACTTTATTTTACTTTCATCGTGTTCAATTTGGTTGAATGTTTTCTAAAAAGATGTGGAGTATATTTGATTGACAGTGAAGAGTAAAATTGTCTATTTGTATTTTTATATTGGTATTAGTTATTCATGTAAACTTATTTCATCTTCTACCCCGCATAAAATAATACATAGATTGACTCATAACTTATACATGTATTAATTATGTGATTTTCTAATTTTTTAACCAAATATAGTATTATGTGTTGAATTTTATACCTGGCATAAAATTTTTACCAAACACGGTAAAGCTTATGCAACATTTTATACATGAATAACCCAACCCTTATCCAATAACCAAACGGCCCCTCACTTATTAATATGAGAAACACGGTTCTCTTTTTTATTCCACTCTCATCATGGTGTATGTACTACACTCTCTCTTTCATTTTAAAAAAAATTGTCATAGCACACTCCACATGAACAAATTATTCCACCTTAACAAAAATTAAATAAATTATTAAAATTAGTTAAAAATAAAAATTAAAATATTACTATGTTCCGCCCCAATTTTTTTTTAAATAAAATATAAAATATTTTTATTACTTCACTCCACCACTTTGGAAGCTACAGATTACACACTTAATGAGTTGTTTCCTTTCCACTTTTTTTCATCTTCCTCAGTTTACTTTTAGTTTCACAGATTGTTAACAACTCTTTAAGTTCTTGATTTTGTGTCCCATTTAAGTGATGAATTATGATTCTTAAAGTATGGCGTATTTTTCTTTTTAGAATATTAAGGATCTCAATAATTATTTTTTCGGCTAAATTCATCTGTGGCCTCCTAAAGTTGGCATTAACTTTTACTTAAATATCTTAACTAGGCTTTGTTCATTTTAAACACCTCATGTTATGCTCCACTGTGTCATTTTGACACTTTTTTACTTATTAATTATCACAACGATCCCCACATTAAAAGGTAAAAAATTATTATATTTTTTTATCCAAAAAATTTATTTTAAATTTAACAATATATGAGTCTTTTTACGAAAAATTACCTAAATACACAATTTTTATGTGATTTATCAGGATGTACGTGATTTATCGAGATATTGAATGAAGTATCCGGAACTGAGACGCGATGTATCGGGTCGTTTTTGGGATCTATCCGGATTCCACCAAATATAAGAGATTTTTGTAATGTGAAAAAGAATAGAAATAAAATGTAATTAACTCTTAATACTATGAGATTTATGTAATATCTCTTTCTATATATTAGTGGGCGTTCCAATTTTTTTTGGGCCCAAACTATTATTTGCCTTATAGTCGAGCCTGCAACGTTCTTATTCCCAAGGAAGGGAAGGATTTGCTTACATGCATTGTTCTCCCAAATCTTATTTGTAGAATTAAAGTGAATATCTTGTAAATTCTTTCTATTGTTATATGTCAACCTACTTTAATTTATACTGAATCAAACATTGGGAAAAAACTTGGAGATAATATATATGGGAACCCATCCTTTTAATAGCAAACACACCCATTAGAAGAAAAAATTTATAAAGCTGTACTCTTAATTACGTGGAGAAATATAAGTCATCTTCAATTTTCTAGTAGAGTCCACAACGGTCTGCTGCTTCTAGAAACGGAGCGCAAAATGAGAACCTTTTATGAAATTTATTCAACAACATTTAGTCAAACTGATTAATGTGTGGGTCCAACATCCGATTAAAAAAATGTTTATTTCAAGTAAATGTGCACTAAATTTAATATGCAAAATGAGAATATCACAATGAACATTTATCCTTCACCCGCGTGATTGAAGTTAAATATCCAGATGAGGCTGGCCGCATACCAGGTTCGAAATAATGTCTTAAATGAGTGGCCTCTCATTATTAAATTAGAGGAAAAAAAAGTTATTCATACAGAATGATTTAAATTCAATTAAGATAGCTAGATTACACATGTATAAATAGGTGACCAATTTTATACAATAAACATAGCCAATTTCAGCTAAGATATTTTTAATACACAATAGAAATGGAGCTAGCTATTCTTCTTTGTGCTCTATTTCTTGTTTTGCCCTTACTTGTCACTAAATGGTACAAAGAGGGTAATAGTAAGAGAAAATTACCTCCAGGCCCTTGGAAACTCCCATTCATTGGAAACTTACATCATCTTGTTGATTGGCAATCATCTGAGTTACTACCCCATCGTACTCTTGCTAAATTAGCCTCAAAACATGGACCCTTAATGCACATGAAACTCGGTGAACGTTCAGCCATTGTTGTGTCCTCTCCTGAAATGGTTCGTGAAGTGATGAGGAAACATGATCTCAACTTCTCTAACCGACCAGTGCTTTTGGTTGGAAAGGAAATGTTCTATGACCATGCTGACATGGGATTTTGTAACTACGGTGATTTCTGGAGACAAATGCGTAAAATTTGTATTCAGGAACTCCTTAGTCATAAAAATATTCAGTCATTTTATCCCAACATGCTCAATGAGATGACTAATCTTGTTAGCTCAATTAAAAATTCTGCTTCTGAGGGAAGTCCAATCAACATGACGGAAACGTTGTCTTTGTACACTAATTCGGTCATATGCAAAGCAAGTGTAGGCAGAGTTTGTAAAAATCAGGGGTCTTTGATTGAAATCATGAGAACAGTGTCTGGTTCAGCTGGAGTGTTTGATCTCGCGGATCTTTTTCCATCGATGAAAATGATTCATTTCATCAGTGGATTAAAATACAAATTGCGTAAAATGCATGACGAGGTTGATGTTCTTTTAGAAGAAATTATTAATGAACATGAATTCCAGAATAGTGAGACGACCACAGAAGAAGATATAGTTGATGTTCTCTTAAGGCTGCAAAAGAGCCAAGAGTTTTCAATTCCTATTACAAGGGATAATATCAAGGCACTAATCATTGTAAGTATCAGCTCCTCCTCTTCCTTTAACTTCTTTCCTTTTGCTTAGTAATTGTTTTACCTGTTTTTTCTAACTCAAATAGTTTAAAGCCTACAGAATTTTCGCAAGAAACCAAAAAGAAAAAGTAAAAAAGATAAAGAAGTTGAGCCTTATATATAAGTGTGTGTTTTTATGATCGTTGTGTATGACCAGCTTATATTGTTATATCCAACCAGCACATGCCGTTGACAGAAGGGATTGAATCACCTAGCCTTTTTTTTTTTACTCAGCTGATATTTGAACTTTGGTCTCACATAGTTTTTGTCCACTTTATTGACCGTTAAGCCTTATAGTTCCTAAATTTCTAGTTAAGTGTAGTCTAGGTGAATTTAAAATCTCTATACTTCTTAATTCTATATATTCCTCTTTCTTGAAAAATAATTGTGCTACTAACTAGTAGTTTTGTTGGATATACAGGACTTGTTTTCAGGAGGATCTATAACTTCAGCATCAACAATTGAATGGGCATTTTCAGAATTAATGAAAAATCCCGAAATAATGAAGAAAGCACAGGATGAAGTTAGAGAAGTATTCAAAGGAAAGGAAAATGGAATCGACCAAACCGATATTCACAAACTCAAATACCTAAAAATGGTAGTTAAGGAGACTGTAAGGTTTCACCCCTTAGCTCCATTATTAGCTCCAAGAGAATCCAGGGAAGAGTGTGAGATTAATGGCTATGTTATACCCAAAGGCACAATGGCACTAGTCAATTTTTGGGCAATTTCAAGGGATCCAAACTATTGGCAAAATCCTGAAACATTTGATCCTGAGAGATTTAATGAAAGTCATCTTGATTTTACTGGAGCGCATTTTGAATTTACGCCTTTTGGCACAGGAAGGAGAATTTGTCCAGGGTTATCATTTTCAATGGCTACTGTTGAGCTTAGTATAGCACTATTACTATACCATTTTGATTGGAAGCTTCCAAATGGAATGAAACCTCATGAGCTGGACATGACTGAGACATTTGGCAATGCTCTTGAGAGGAAAAACAACTTGTTCTTGATTCCTTCGCCCTATGTTCATGCCTAACGCTGAGAATTAGAGTCCTTACATATTTACTTCTACTTATAAGAATAAAGTTGTATCAAGATTCCTTTATTGTCTTTTCTATTATACCATAAAAAATACGTGTTTCTGTCTTATTAGTATGTGTTACAAGAAAAGCTTACAACAGAAATTCAAGTTATATATCTTCACTATGCATACAAAGTACACTTTAATTTTCTTTAATTTCAAAGTTTGATTCACTATTCATGGACCTTGAATTAATTTGGTCATGTACTAAGTAGAAGATTGAGAAAACTGTTAAGAGAAATATGAAAGCAACAACACATACCTAGTCCATAACAAAAAAAAAAAAAAGAGGAGTCTTTCATAGATTTGTGCAAAACATCTACTAAAGGCTAAAAGCAGAGCAATCAACAAGACACAAGAAAGACAACACAAAACTTGATCAAGATAAGCAAGTCCTTCAGCTGAGCCACTGGACTATACTCAGCCATGGAGCCGCTAGATTTCTGGAAGAAGGCGAAACGCCGGACCATAACATTGAATTTAAGCACCAAGTAGAAGAAATAAGCAGCCATCATGATAATCAGCCAGCCATAACCTTTAACTTCATTAGCCTCTGCTACTCGGCATGCTATTACTGCACAGTTCTCCATCACGACTATCGAATCTACCCCGTTAATCGTCTACCTTGCCCACTCATTCCTGTTTACACATACACACATAACAATGGATTTCTAATATCCAATCTGACCCGAATCCTCAAAAACTTGCCCCAAACAGTTTTATCAACAAAAAAATACTCCCCTAAATATTGGCCAATCTTGAATGCATTTTGTTCAGTGAAAGAGAAATTTGGTAATCCTTGGACTTGATATAAAAAGATTTCCACATACATTTTGAAAAGTTGTGATTTTTGGAAAGTTTTGAATTTTAATGGTTTAAGTTATGAAAATAGTGGTTTTCGGTGTCTTTTGGAATTTGGAGTCTCAGAATGGAATTCCGTCGATTTCATCAGTTCCGGAATGTGGAAATTTATATAGGGGAGTTTTCGGAATCAAATTTGGGTTGTATCGTGGGTTTGAGGTCTTAAGTTGGAAATAGTTGAATTTTTGATCCTAGAATTGACTTTGGTCAACATTCAGAGTTCTGATGCTCAGAATGAAATTCCAACTGCCCCGTTGGATTTGGGGGATGATATTAGGCCTAGGGGAGGTCTTGACTAAATGTTTAGAAGTCTCGAGCTCGATTTGATATCTTTGGGCCTAAAGTTAGTTTCATTGCGACTTATCAGATGTTAGGCCAAGGAGACCTCAAATTTGATTTCTAACGATTTCATTGAGTCGAGAATGTCAAGTTTAGTAGGGTTGTATATATGGTTTGTGTGTACGGGGTTCCGATTGAATCTTGAGGGTCCATTTGGAGTATTTTTGAACTTGTGAATATGTTGTGTGTTTCCGGTGCACAGGTCTCGTGATCGCAGGAGGGTGGTCTCTTTCACGAAGACCTTATGTTTTTTGAAGGAGGTTTTGCTAGGAATCGATGGGTATGTGTTTTTAACCCGAATTCTTAATTTCCAATTAATTCCTTGTGATCTTAACATAAAAAATGGTGATTTCAATCCCAAATTTCAAGGGTTTTCTCAAGAACTTGGTTCTTATTAAAAATGGAGATGTGACTGATTTTAGCTCCAATTTTGAAATGGTTTCTACCAATGGATTTCAAATGCCTCAAGGAACATTATTATGTAGAAATTTCCAAATTTGAACCTTGGTTTTGGAATCGGGTTTTTGAATCGTTTCGACTCTTTTTCCCAAATTTTGTGATTTTGGTGTCGTTAGTTCCGGAATCTTATTGTGAATTATTATTTGATTAGATTGTGGTGTTTCACATACTATTCAAAAGGAAAAGGCTCAAGTGTTTGATTGATCGTGATTTGATTAAGGCAAGTGAACTTCTAAAACTCCATAAATCTTATAGAATCCGCGAATTTCCTTTCATATATGTGTTGGGGAGTAATGAGAATGAGTGATGGGTTCTATTCATGTGAATTAATCTTAATAAAAGAACGGGTTAACAAAAAGGTAATGTTTGTTATTGTTGTGAACGAAAAGTGTGAAATGTCTTGATCATGATATTGAAGTGTATTTGATGAAGTGCTTGATAGCTTCATTGTGATTGTGAATTGCTTGAACTTGTCATTTCCTCATTATTGTGTGAACATGCCAATTTGCATTTTTTCTTGAACATTGTGATGAAACGGACATATGTGATACCGAGGTCATTCTCGGTGAGTGTGTGATGTCGAGGTCATTTTCTGTGAGTCTGTGATGCCAAGATCATTTTCGGCGAGTGTGTGATGCCGAGATTATTTCCGGTGAGTGTGTGATGCTGAGGTCATTTTTTCGAGTGTGTGATGTCGAGATTATTTTTGGTGAGTGTGTGATGTCGTGGTCATTTTCAGTGAGTGTGTGATGCCAAGGCCATTTCTAGCGAGTTGTGATGCCAAGGTCATTTCTGACTAGTGTTTGATGCCGAGGTTATTTCCGACGATTGCGAGATGCCGAGGTCATTTCCGGCGAGTGCGTGAAGCCAAGGTCATTTCCGATGAGTGTGTGATGCCGAAGTCATTTTTGATGAGTGTGTGACGCCGAGGTCATTTAAGGCAAGTGGGTGATACTGAAGTCATTTTTGGCGAGTGTGTGATAATAAGGTCATTTTCGGCGAGTGTGTGATATCGAGGCCATTTTGGGATGATATTACAAGGGTAAAAAGGGTCAAAATGCTCTTAAATTATTTGAAATGAACAAAAATGTCTTCCATTTATAGTTTAGTCTAAAAATGCTCCTGCCGTCAATACTTTGATTCAAAAATGCCCCTATTTTTATTTAATGGGCCAACAATGCCCCTATTGTTATAAAATGGATCAAAAATGTCATTTTCCGAATAAATTATTTTTTTTAAAAAAGTACAAGTCTTGTTCCTATAAAAATATTACTTTTAATGAACCTTATTCTTGTTTTCTTTCTTTTTAAACCACTTTAACTAATAAAAATGTAAAAAATTATTTTATTCTTCGTAATCTTATTTTATCAATTAAAATAGAATAGGCATCCCCCTCCTTGCGGTTAAGCTAACAACATTGGGCATGGCCAGCTCCCATAGTGTGACGGGCGGTGTGTACAAGGCCCAATTTCATGTACTCTAAGTTTTAACAGATAATATATGTCAAATATAGAAGATCATAATAAATCTATCTTTAATTTTTATTCAAATAACAATAGAAAATAATTATAATAAAATAAAATATATTTTTAATTTTTTAATTTTTTTCTAATTAAAATAGAATAAATATTTGCTAATAAAAGAAATATCTAGGGAAAAAATATATGTTCAAAAGGAAAAGAAATAATATATTTATTTGAAGAAAGACATTTTTGACCCATTAAATAATAATAAGGGCATTTCTGGATCAAAGTATTAAGGGTAAGGGTATTTTTGAACCAAACTATAAATGGAGGGCATTTTTATTCATTTCAAATAATTTAAGGACATTTTTGACCATTTTTCCTATTACGAATGATGATACTTAAATAATGCAAGAATATAAAAGTCAAGAATAAGCTAGTGGAGATGAAAATTACCCAAGTCTCGTGGATTAAGCCAAAACTTGATTTTGCTAAGCTAAATACTGATGGTAGCGCTTTGGGTAATCCCGGGGTCATTCGAGGGGGAGGCATATTAAGAGACTATTATATCGAAAAAAGACGATTTAAAATTAATTTCAATTTTTTAGAAAAAAATCAATTTTTAAAAAAAGAAGAGTTGCCACTTAATTTTTTAAAGAAATTAAGAAAACTTAATTTAAAAGACCTTAACAGATTTAAGTCTTAAAAATTCAGAGAAAAAGGTGCGGGGTTCATATTACTACTTTAAGAAGGTTTTTGCACTTAAAATATCCGTTAACATGTGGTTATCCAACGATATAAATCATTTGACTATTTATAAAAAAACATTTAAAGAAAAAGACACTTTAACCTCATTTGAAAGAATATCAACTTAAAACGTTCAAAATAATTTGAAAGAATATTCTATTTTTCAAGATATTAAAATAAAAGAAAAACACTTGAAACAAAATCATTTTTTAGTAAATTAAAAGAAAAATGATTTCTCTTTTAAGGGAGTTTAACAATTTAAACCAAGCTAAAATTAACATCTAAGCACATATAAATAAACATAAGTAAATTAAATTATTACAACCTGAATTAATTAAAAATAAATAAAATAATAAAAATACGAAAATTTGGCCCAACACTTAGTTTTTGTACGCCTGAACTAAGTAGCTGGACCACCTACATTTAGGAATTTTGGCCATTTCCCTATATCGCAGTTGTATATAGGCTATACATCAGCCTATTTTTTCCTCCGAAATCTGTATATCAACTTCTCGTACACCTGCATTTTAGCTTCCGGGACGAGGTTGACTTGATGAAGGATTTAGGCCTCCATGGCCCAATTGATAGAAGAGTGCCTTGGACTCAATTGGAAAAGTTCGTGCATGAAAGAAAAAAAAACGACAAAGATTAGTATCAAAATTTTAAGTTCATACAACCATGATTTAGTTAGGAAAGATCATAATGATTCGCACAGTAGCCGATGCGGATATACAAGGATAGATATGAGACAATCAGATTTTAAAACCACATGACAAATACATCACATAATTAAATGTAGGAGTGGTGAACAATTCTAATATATGGATGCATGCTACAATCTCCCAAAGAAACACATGGACACTCAACCAAGACGTACTTGTCTAAAAAAAGAGAAAAACATTTTAATAGAGTAAACAAATACTCATAACATTTAAAGAAACAGTGATCCATGCAAATAATTAGCAGGGAAAGTCCTAAACCAAACTTGTAGGTAATGTGCTCATTTCATCACAGTTGCCCATAGATGAAACCCAATTAAGAACAAAAAATTAATAAAAGATTTGAGATATATGTAAAAAACAAGATAAAGTAAATAGTGAAGCTCATTTAATTGAACAAATGTTTTGGACTAATAATAACATGTCACTAACTTCTGATCCAGCAAACAACTTCATATACACCACATAACCGGTACAAATCACATCGAATATTAGACAATCATTATAGCTCAAAACTAAAAATGCCAAATCAGCCCCAAACTTTAGGCAAGGGAGAAAACATTCACTGCTTCTCACACATTTTTAACAAGTGAAACAGAGGAGTGGAGATGTGGCAATCAAAAGGCTGAAATTTGAAGTGAAACTCGACCATATGAGCAAAACTGAGCTTTAAATGAGAAGGTATGGGTCACGACGAGCAGAGAACAAGTGAACCAAAGTTTAGACAAACACGAAACTCGAAACAGTCTTGAACTTGAAACAAAATGCAATTTGAGATTGACACTTTACTCATAACCAGATAATGGTAAAAATATGAACTAGATAGCAAGCCAAGGGTGACTATGAAGAGAAAATTAAATGAACATACTCATCTACTATATACAAATTTCACATTAATCAAACATCAACCATTAATCAGACCAAATTAATAACCAAACTATACTAGCATTCATTTTTTTCAAGACTGGAACGATATTAGAGAAGAGAAAATGTAAATGAATCGGAAAGCAAATCAAAAGATAAAACATTGATTCGTCAGACTAAACATGTTTATACCTGTCTGAGAGCAGCGAATGAGATTACGAGCTTAATAGAGAAGCTTTTCCACACCAAAAAAGAACTTCACTGAGGCACGGGAGAATGACTAAGAGACCAAAATAGAAGAACAAATTTCGACTTGAGATCTCCCTCTATTTAAACCCGAAAATGTAAAAGCACTCATCCTATCTAAGATTTCTTTTCTCTTGAAAACTCAAATTTAGCCAAAAGAAATTCGAACCCCCATCCGAACAGTGTATGAAGGGGTATACATAGGAAAAGATTTTTGGAAAAAATTGGGGGGTGAAACAGATGAAATTCAAATTCTAAAAATCCCCAAGAATATGCTTGAATCCTCCCAAATATTCCCCAATTCTTTAACAAATTGAAGCCATGAATCAGAAAAAGAAGGAGTCATCTCTTGAACTGTTTTGTCGGGCATGCTCGAGGAAGAGGATGGGACAGTGCGCGCGGTATAGGCATAGCACACGTCTATGTGTATTGTCGTGAGTATACGCGTATACTCGAGTCGTATGTATTTGTTGGGTTTGTTTATGCCTGTTCCATATGTAGAGTTTTTGATGAACTTTGGGGATTAAAATCGGTGATGGGCTGCTGGATATTGTTATATGATATAGGGAATTGTTGTGGGTTGTTACATGTATATCATAGGTGTTAGTGAAGAAGGTGCTGGAGGAGTATTATGTTGTTGTATGTGAGGAAGTTGAGTGAATTAGTTAATTAAGGTGGTTGGGCGGTGGAATTATGTGGCTAATGTTGCCAAGTGTTGTTGGGTTGAGTAGTATAGGCATGGGGTTACACGTGATGTTGTTGAAGGAAATTAGATAGTATAGGTGTCAAAATAGTAATGTATAGGTGTAGTTATTGTTGTTATTGTTTTTTGAATTAAATTACATACCACATGTGTAACACCCCTAAAAAATTTTGCTAAGATTCAGACCTTTTTTGTGTACGTGTAGGATCAAACTCGAGTATTGTGAAGTACATGCATGAGTTAAGATGAGTCCCTCAGAAATTGAAAAGTGTTAGAGGTGATGTGGGGTCACAAAGGACCCCTAGGACCAAGCTAAGTCCAAAGGATTCGTCGTGGCTAAGTTTTAGGATGAGTTCGTATAAGGGGTCAACTTCTAACGACCCTATCTTTTGAAAGATGACAATATGGGTGGCCCACCACCTATTAAATTAAAGGTCGTCGAGTCTTCTTTCCAACGCCGCAAAAAATGTAATTTTTAGAGTTCGGAGTCAAAAGATATGATGATCCTAAGACGAACTAACACGACAGGAATTTCAGGCCTGGATTGCAACTGCTGGGAAACTGAGCTTGGCGCCACAGTGGCGCGACGCGCCATTATCGCGCCAGGAACACGCCTCAGTAGTTTGGTCCCTGGCGCGGCGCGCCACTAAGAGATGTGCAGGGTTTTCAAGCCTATTTTCTAAAACCCAGAAAATATGGGTTTGGCACTGTAAGGGCGGGACGCGCCACTATTGCGCCAAGAATGTGCCTAAGTAGTTTGGTCCTTGACACGGCGTGCCACTAATAGATGTGCAGGTTTTAGGCCTAATCGACCTGGCGCTACAATGGCGCGATGCGCCACTATCGCGCCAGAAGTATTTTTAGCCTATTTTTCAGAATTTTGGAGAAAGGGCAATTTGGGAATTGTCCCAAATTATTTATGTATCAGCCTTGAACGTTTTGGACCATTTTTAGCTCCTCCCTCTCTCTTTAAAAAGCCCTAGAAAATTTCTCTCTTCTTCTTCTTCTTCTCCAAATCTTTCTTCAACAAGATTTGCCTCCAAAAGCTTCAAGACTTCAAGTTGCCATTGAAGACCCAACAATAATGTTTCCTCAAGAATCTATTCTAAGGTATGTAAGGTTACTCAAAGCATGGATTGAGTCCACCCATGTGCCCTATACTTTCCTTGAGGTTAAATTTCCATAAGAATGGAGTTTCTTGATAGGTTTATGTTTGAATGAGTCTTGTCTCCTACTAATTTGATTCTTATTGTGTTGATGTTGTTGAGCTAAGAAATTCCTAAAACCTTCATGCTAGTATGAGTTTATGGAGATGGGTTGTTAATATGCTTTTTGTTGATTTTCTTAACCATGTGATTATGTTGAATAGGTCAATTTCCTTAAATGTGTTATTCCTCTTGAATTATTGGTTTAAAACCTTAGAGTTGTGATGAGTCCTAAGGACGTGATAAATGAGGAGAGGAATGGTTTGTTATGTTTTTGGGATGTTATAAATACATATCTAATTTAGGCGTGAGTGAGTTGATTGGAGGATAGAATTGACGAGTGGACAAGGTCCTAAATGAGACTTGCCATTATGACTCGAATTAGTTGAATTGAGGATAGTGCAAAACATGTACTACAAGCTAAATCAGAGCAATCAACAAGACACAAGAAAGACAACACAAAACTTGATCAAGATAAGCAAGTCCTTCAGCTGAGCCACTGGACTATACTCAGCCATGGAGCCGCTAGATTTCTGGAAGAAGGCGAAACGCCGGACCATAACATTGAATTTAAGCACCAAGTAGAAGAAATAAGCAGCCATCATGATAATCAGCCAGCCATAACCTTTAACTTCATTAGCCTCTGCTACTCGGCATGCTATTACTGCACAGTTCTCCATCACGACTATCGAATCTACCCCGTTAATCGTCTACCTTGCCCACTCATTCCTGTTTACACATACACACATAACAATGGATTTCTAATATCCAATCTGACCCGAATCCTCAAAAACTTGCCCCAAACAGTTTTATCAACAAAAAAATACTCCCCTAAATATTGGCCAATCTTGAATGCATTTTGTTCAGTGAAAGAGAAATTTGGTAATCCTTGGACTTGATATAAAAAGATTTCCACATACATTTTGAAAAGTTGTGATTTTTGGAAAGTTTTGAATTTTAATGGTTTAAGTTATGAAAATAGTGGTTTTCGGTGTCTTTTGGAATTTGGAGTCTCAGAATGGAATTCCGTCGATTTCATCAGTTCCGGAATGTGGAAATTTATATAGGGGAGTTTTCGGAATCAAATTTGGGTTGTATCGTGGGTTTGAGGTCTTAAGTTGGAAATAGTTGAATTTTTGATCCTAGAATTGACTTTGGTCAACATTCAGAGTTCTGATGCTCAGAATGAAATTCCAACTGCCCCGTTGGATTTGGGGGATGATATTAGGCCTAGGGGAGGTCTTGACTAAATGTTTAGAAGTCTCGAGCTCGATTTGATATCTTTGGGCCTAAAGTTAGTTTCATTGCAACTTATCAGATGTTAGGCCAAGGAGACCTCAAATTTGATTTCTAACGATTTCATTGAGTCGAGAATGTCAAGTTTAGTAGGGTTGTATATATGGTTTGTGTGTACGGGGTTCCGATTGAATCTTGAGGGTCCATTTGGAGTATTTTTGAACTTGTGAATATGTTGTGTGTTTCCGGTGCCATAGGTCTCGCGATAGCAAGAGGGTGGTCGCTTTCGCGAAGACCTTATGCTTTTTGAAGGAGGTTTTGCTAGGAATAGATTAGGTAGCCCTAATTCTTCATTTCCCATTAATTCCTTGTGATCTTAACATAAAAATGGTGATTTCAATCCCAAATTTCAAGGATTTTCTCAAGAACTTGGTTCTTATTAAAAATGGAGATGTGACTGATTTTAACTTCAATTTTGAAATGGTTTCCATCAATGGATTTCAAATACCTCAAGGAACATTATTATGTAGAAATTTTCAGCTTTGAACCTTGGTTTTGGAATCGGGTTTTTGAATTGTTTTGACTCTTTTGCCCAAATTTTGTGATTTTGGTGTCGTTAGTTCCGGAATCTTATTGTGAATTATTGTTTGATTAGATTGTGGTGTTTCACATACTATTCAAAAGGGAAAGACTCAAGTGTTTGATTGATCGTGATTTGATTAAGGCAAGTGAACTTCTAAAACTCCATAAATCTTATAGAATCCGCGAATTTTCTTTCATATATGTGTTGGGGAGTAATGAGAATGAGTGATGGGTTCTATTCATGTGAATTAATCTTAATAAAAGAACGGGGTAACAAAAAGGAAATGTTTGTTATTGTTGTGAACGAAAAGTGTGAAGTGCCTTGATCATGATATTGAAGTGTATTTGATGCAGTGCTTGATAGCTTCATTGGGATTGTGAATTGCTTGAACTTGTCATTTCCTCATTACTGTGTGAATATTCCGATTTGCATTTTTTCTTGAACATTGTGATGAAACGTACATGTGTGATGCCGAGGTCATTCCTAGTGAGTGTGTGATGCCGAGGTCATTTTTGGTGAGTGTGTGATGCCAAGATCATTTTCGCGAGTGTGTGATGCCGAGATTATTTCCGGTGAGTGTGTGATGTCGAGGTCATTTTTGCGAGTGTGTGATGTCGAGATCATTTTTGGTGAGTGTGTGATGCCGAGGTCATTTTTAGTGAGTGTGTGATGCCAAGGTCATTTCTAGCGAGTTGTGATGCCGAGGTCATTTCTGGCGAGTGTTTGATGCCGAGGTTATTTCCGACGATTGCGAGATACCGAGGTCATTTTCGGCGAGTACGTGAAGCCAAGGTCATTTCGGACGAGTGTGTGATGCCGAAGTCATTTTTGATGAGTGTGTGACGCCGAGGTCATTTAAGGTAAGTGTGTGATACTGAGGTCATTTTCGGCGAGTGTGTGATACCGAGGTCATTTTCGGCGAGTGTGTGATATCGAGGCCATTTTAGGTGAGACTGTGATGCCGAGGTAATTATCGGTGAGAGTGGGATGCCGAGGTTATTCCTGGCAAATGTGAATAATGCTTGATTATTGATTGTGCATCATTATCCTTGCATATTCTTGTGTAATGAAACTGGTTCTTCTGATTGACCTGTGTGATACTTGTGAGTTGTGACTTTTGGTAATTAAACTGTGATTGTGGAACCTATTTGAGCTGTGCATTATAAACTGTTAGATTGAGCTAATTTCTGTGCAGGTTGTAGGTATGGAGGTTCGATTGGGGTGAAAGAAGTTCGTGCATTTTATTAGATTTGCCTTGTCTTATTAGTTGACTTGTTGAGTACCGTGTTATTTAGTAATCAATCCTTGCTTCTACACTTGTATAGGTTCCGAGCCTAGACAATAAGTAGTTTTCCTTTTCTGATCACCTGGGGCTTTCCAGGAGACTTAGAGAGGTAGTTGTTGTCATCCGGCGGACTCTCTTATTCCCTTTTTATGACTTGTTCTATTTGAGAGTAAAGACATTTTGAGACTTGTATCTATTTTTACATTCTGTATCTATTAGCGGCTTGTACACGTGACAACTAGATTTTGAGGGTTATTTCAGTTTTGGTTAAGTCTTCCGCTTCTATATTGTTATCATATTTAATTGCTTCTGCATTATGTTTTTCATAGTTGATTGGTATTAGGCAGAGTTGTCCGGTGGAATAGGATAAGTGCCATCACACCCGGTTTTGGATCGTGACAAATGCGAATACTAATCATCAAATGAAAAAATAAGAAAAAAATGTTAGTTAGATAAGTTGAGTACCAAAGGTATCGTTCAGTAGTCAAAGAGATCGTAATTCATACTATACTATAATGATTTTAGACCTTCTACATTAGGAAAAAGAAACAGAGGGTTATTTACTAGGGGACAAAACTTATCTACTACTAATTTATGTTATGAAGTTTGACTAAATACAGTGTAAAAATAAATTATTAATAATGATCTTTTTATATATTTTAATTTATCAGTTGTTAGTTAATATGCCCGCGTATCTTGCGGGTTAAAGAAAATAAATATGAAGAAAGTTTTATAATTGCAATTGTCAATAGCTGTTTGAAACTCCCTATTCTCTCTGCAAACAATTTTATCAGATTTAATTTCACCCATTTTAATGATATCTTTAAAACAAACTCCAACAATATAATATAAAAAATTCCATAAAATGAGTTTATCGATAGAAACCTTTTAAGTGTTTAGCATGTTTCTGAGGTTGAACATTAAAAATGATTTCAATCTATGTGATTTGGTGACTGCATATGTAGTAGTTGTTGAAACTGTTTATTATCATTCCATCTTGTCAACAATATTTCAAAACATAATATTCCTTTTGAAGAAAATCAATTACATAGGATTAATAAATATCACCTTTTAACGTCGTTGACTGTAGAGGAACAAAAAGTAATTGCATTTCAATGCTCAAATGAAAAATAATTACATAGCCCTGCAACCTATGAGATAAGGCTGAAGACATGCGGATCTGAGCACCATGAAACATAGCCACATTACTGATTGATCTCTTGAGTAAAGTATAATAAACAACACTTCAAGGAACATAATGACGTCCTTTCGAGAAAATATTTTGGGAGGTCCTCCATTTCCATCTCTTCCAATATCCTTCGGTGATATCCGGTATTAGGAACAATAGTGGCAAAATGTTAGATTGAATATTAGCCCAGAAATGATATATTTTTATCAAGAATTTAAACGATTTCAATATAAAGAAATAACTAATAACTGAGGAAGTCTCGTATCTTCAAAGTGTCAACCCATATGCCTATGGCTTGGTATAATGATGTACGGTTGTTAGTGATATTATATTTATATTTGCAATATGCAAAGGATTCAACAACACTCAAACTTAGTTTTACTATCAAAGTTACTTGATTTTAAAAAAATCACTATTGAAGTTGTCAAAAATTTCAGATCTAAGTTTTTCACAACTTCCTCAGTTTCAGTATCCGCGTTTTCTACATTTAAGTGTGCTATTACATTCATACATGACCAATTCTTTAATTAATCCAAATTAGAAAGGTAATCAAAAATGAAAGAAAATGGGTTCTTCTTTCTTTTATCACTTAGGAGCCGTGTGAGATGAAAGTCTCATGCACGGTTTTGAATGAGAGAAAGAAGTGAGGAATCCTCTTTTCGACTCTGACTCTCCCACTCCAGTCGTTGCTTTTCTTTCTATTACTTCGAAAGTAGCTGCTTCAGCTGTTATGTTTTTCAGTTATGAGCCATTGTTGTGTGGTTCCTTTCGAGCGGTTTCTTCTTTTCTTTTTTCGATGATTTAAAGGCGACAACTCTTTTCACCAAGGAATTGGGGCTTAGAGCTTTCACTTTCATTTGATTCATTGTTACGACGAGATATCCTTATCTCCCTCCCACCATGATAGGAAATTAACAAACGAGAAATCTAGTAAGCGGCATCAAGCAGAAAATGATTTTTTCTCCAAGAATTTAGTTCAGGAGACAAGTAGAATCTCTTCATTCCATGATTCGATGAAATATCTTGAATTTTATGTTGAATTGCTAAACTTTATTATTTTTCTTCATTTCTTTGTCTTTTGTTCTTTTCTTCTAATTTTCTAAAAATACATAAAGAGTTTTTTACCGATTATCGAAAAATTCATTCGAATCCGACCCAACATGAATTTTTAGCTAAAATGGTTTTTCGGGAGATAGAGAAAGAGACAAAACTCTATTATCTATATTTAAATTTCAAATATATACCTAAGGCAAGAACAGATTTTGTGAATTCATGGCCCCGAGGAAATCACCTCTAACCAACGACCCTTGTTGAAATTTGTAGATTTATTTGTCACGCCCCGGGAGGGTACCCTAGACGTAACCGGCACCCGAAGGCCATCTCTGACCTCCGGGCGAACCACTTGGGACAATCACTCATTCATTCAAGCACATTCTATTAGCAGAAAACTCAATTTAAGAAATACTTCTCATATCATAAGGGCCGAAGGCCAAATATTTACAATCAAGACGATAATCAAAATAGGAATCCTCAAGATGGCCGCTCGACCTCCTCACATCTTAGTCTATGAAGCCTCTATTCAAGTCTAAAAGGTGCCAATGACAAGCCCATGGCTACCGACAATCTAAATAAAGAAGAGACAATCCAAAAACTGTACAGGAAGGCCCAATATCCTCCAGGAATTAGGAGGACTCACCGACTGGCTGAAAGTGTAAGTTGATCTTCAACGGAGCGCCGGTTGATGATCTCTAGTACCTGTCTCTGCATCATGAAACGATGCAGTCCAAATGGCGTCAGTACATGGAATGTACGAGTATGTAAAATGGCCGAATACAACGAACATCAAGAAAGAATGAATCAACTCGGGAGCTCAACTCAAAAGGGATGACAACTCAATCAAATGTCCTAAGTCTAAACAAGGATATGATTTAGACTGGACCAATCATATACAATTCAACTCAATCTGACTCAGAGTACTATCAACACTTATTTGGGAGTTTCTCTTAACCGACAACCAACACTTATGAGCCAGTGAAGGTACAACGAAACGACGTCGTTGCCACGCCCGTTCATACCTTGCCAGGGCATGAACGACGAACACTCATGGATCCAATCCAACCAGGTCCTATAATGTCAGGACAAAAGCTCTCGGGGAAGCATCCGACTTTAACGGTTCAATCCCCCCTACGTTTGGCAACACAGGTATTGGGTTCGAGTATGGACTATACTCTTGCCCAATTCGGTGCTCGATACTCCTCCCAAGACTCAATGCTCATAAAACTCCATCAACTCAACTCAATCAACTCATATCAACAAGTCTCATTACAACCTTGTCGACTCATCAACTCTGTCACAATCAAATATCAATCTCAATGCTCAATCTCAATCATATCTTCAAGGAAGCTTTAAATGCACATGTATAACATCATCTAGATATAATCAATCATTACCTCATCCATTTGAGAAAATCCTCATGACTCACCACATCTTTAAGACTTCAAATCGACATTTTTATAATAGGCAACATTTTTAAGAAAGTAATATACTTTATCAAATCTACATAATTAAGAAGATCAGTAAAACATATTTAGCAACTCATTCCTTCATCATCTCATACTCACATAAGGGCTCATTTTAGGAACCTCTTAACTCAACAACATTGGCACATAAATAATTAAATAAAATGGAGACCAAGTTCATTCAAACATGTACCATACCAAGAAAACTCAATTTTCATGGATATCTAACCTCAAGACAAGAATAGGGCACATGGGTGGACTCAACCCATGTTTTGGTTAGCCTTACATACCTTAGTGAAGACTTAAAGAAAACCTTGTAGTTGGGTCTTCAATGGAGGACTCAAATCTTGAAGTTCTTGGACTCGTTTTTGTTGGAAATGGAGAAGAAGAGAAGAGAGAGGAGCTAGGGCTTTTAGAGAGAGAGTGAGGGCTGAAGAAAATGGTCCCAAAATATACAAGGCTTGGGTATATATAATTTGGGACAATTCCCAAATTGCCCTTCCTCCAAAATTCTGAAAAATTAGGCCAAAACGCCCTTGCAGCGCCAAGGCCAATTACGCCTAAAAACCTGCACACCTCGTAGTGGCGCGCCGCGCCAGAGACCAAACTACTGAGGCATGTTTCTGGCGCGATAGTGGCGCGTCGCGCCCTTACAGCGCCAAGCCCATTGTTCTGAATTCTGGGATTTTGGCCTGAAAAACCCTGCACACTTTTAGTGGCGCATCGCGCCAGGGACCAAACTACTGAGGCATGTTCCTGGCGCGATAGTGGCGCATCGCGCCCTTACGGCGCTAGGGCCATTTCCCCAGCAGTGGTAACCCAGGCCAAAATGAAGTCCCTATCATGCTAGTTCATCTTCGAATCGTCATATCTTTTGGCCCCGAACTCCAAAATCTACGTTCTTAGTGGCGTTGGAAAGAAGACTCGACGACCTTTAATTTGATAGGTCGTGGGCCACCCGGATTAAAGTCTTTCAAACGATAGGGTCATTGAAAGTCGACCCTTACGTGAACTCGTCCTAAACTTAGCCACGACGGATCTTTTGGACTTAGCTCGGTCCAAGGGGTCCTCAATGACCCCACATCACCTCCAACGCTCTTAAACTCCTCAAGGACTCATCTTAACTCAAGCACGTACTTCGAAATAAATACGATGGGCCCCACACGTGTACAAAGAAGGCCCGAATCTTGGGAAAAGGTTTGAGGGGTGTTACATTATCTCCCCCTTGGGATCATTCGTCCTCGAATGACGAGCAACCAAGAATAGACTCGGGGTACAAATCACAATCAAAATTCAGTCATTCAATCAATCAAATTCTCAATCAAATATCAATCAAAACTCAAAAAGGTACGAATGAATTCGAGTCAAGGAAGTGGTCATTACCTTCAATGCTCTCCTCGGTAGGCACGAATAGATGTGGGTATTTAGACTTCATGGCTTCCTCCGCTTCCCACGTGGCTTCCTCAACAAATTGGTTCCTCCACAAGACTTTGACTGAGGCGACCTCCTTGTTCCTCAATTTGCGGATTTGGTGATCAAGGATTTGGATTGGGACCTCCTCATAGGATAAGCTATCCTTAATTCCAATGCTTTCAATAGGGACTACCAATGAGGGGTCACCCAAGCACTTTTTCAACATTGAAACGTGGAACACCGGATGAATAGAAGCTAGTTCTGAGGGTAGGTCCAGCTCATAAGCGACACTCCCGATCCGCCTCAAAATTTGGTACGGGTCAATGTATCGAGGATTAAGTTTCCCCTTCTTTCCAAACCTCATGACCCCCTTCATGGGTGACACTTTCAAATACACCCAATCATCCACCTCAAACTCTAAGTCTCTCCTCCTCACATCGGTGTACGATTTTTGGCGACTTTGGGCTGTCTTTAGCCTCTCTCGGATAACTCGTACCTTCTCCATGGCTTGATGGACGAGGTCAGGTCTAATCAACTCGGCTTCACCAACTTCAAACCACCCAATGGGCGATCTACACCTCCTCCCATACAAGGCTTCATAAGGAGTCATTTGAATGCTTGCATGGTAGCTATTGTTATATGCAAACTCTATAAGAGGCAAGTGATCGTCCCAATTTCCCTTGAAGTCAAGCACACACGCTCTCAGCATATCTTCCAATGTCTGAATTGTGCGCTCTGCTTGGCCATCTGTCTGGGGATGGAATGCTGTACTCAAGTTCACCCTCGAACCTAATCCCTTCTGAAAGGATTTCCAAAATTGGGAAGTGAATTGGGCTCCTCTGTCTAAGATAATAGACAAAGGGACCCCATGCAGTCTGACGATCTCCTGTATATACAACTTCGCATATTCTTCTGTGGTGTCAGTAGTCTTAACCGCCAAGAAGTGAGCTGATTTCGTCATTCTATCCACAACTACCCAAATGGAATCATGGTGCTTTTGGGACTTCGGCAAGCCTGTAATAAAGTCCATGTTGATCATCTCCCACTTCCATTCTGGAATTTCTATGTTTTAGGCTAGACCACAGGGCCTTTGATGCTCAACCTTCACTTGTTGACAATTCGGGCATTTGGAAACGAATTTCGCAATATCCTTTTTCATCCCGCTCCACCAGTAGTTCTCTCTTAAGTCATGGTACATTTTTGTGGAACCCGGATGAATAGAGTATCTAGAACTATGCGCTTCGGCCATAATCCTCTCTTGAACATCATCAACATCCGACACGCACAATCTATTTTGGTACCGCAACACACCATCTCCCCCTTGGGTAAAAACCATTACCTCTTGTTTGTGAATGCCTCCCTTCAATTGGAGAAGGACGGGATCTTGGTCTTGCTTCTCCTTCACCTCTGCCACAAGTGAGGACGTAGACCCATCCTGAATGGTAACTCTGCCTTCATTGTTCTCTTCCAGATGAACTCCCAATCGGGCTAATCTGTATACCTCCTTCGCCAATTCCCTCTTTCCTTCCTCCACGTGGCTAGTGCTACCCATGGACAACCTGCTAAGAGCATCAGCAACAACATTAGCTTTACCTGGATGGTAGAGGATGCTCATATCATAGTCCTTGAGTAGCTCAAGCCATCTCCTTTGCCTAAGGTTGAGTTCCTTCTGGCTAAAGACGTATTGCAAGCTCTTGTGATCGGTGAATACATCGATATGCACTCCATACAGGTAGTGGCGCCAGATTTTAAGTGCAAACACCACAGCTGCCAGCTCAAGGTCATGAGTTGGGTAATTCCTCTCATGAAGCTTAAGCTGTCTTGAAGCATAGGCTATCACCTTTCCCCTTTGCATCAACACACAACCCAAACCAACTCTGGAGGCATCACAATAAATCACAAAACCTTCTGTTCCATCGAGCAAGGTTAGAACAGGAGCAGTGGTTAGCTTGGTCTTCAATTTCTGGAAACTCTCCTCACAAGCATCAGACCATTGGAACTTAGCCTTCTTTTGGGTCAGCTTAGTCAATGGTGATGATATGGATGAGAATCCCTCTACAAACCTTTGATAGTACCCGGCCAAGCCCAGAAAGCTCCTTATCTCTGTTGGGGATGTGGGTCTAGGCCAATTTTTCACAGCTTCTATTTTTTGAGCATCCACCTGAATACCATCTCCAGATACAATGTGGCCTAAGAAGGCCACCGATGCAAGCCAAAATTCACATTTAGAGAACTTTGCATACAATACCTGGTCCCTCAAAGTTTGTAGAACGACTCTAAGATGATAGGCATGCTCCTCTTCATTCTTGGAGTAAACCAGAATATCATCTATGAATACAATCACAAACATATCAAGGTACGGTTTGAATACTTGGTTCATGAGATCCATAAAAGCGGCGGGAGCATTAGTCAACCCAAAAGACATGACCAAAAATTCAAAGTGGCGATAACGAGTCCGGAAAGCAGTCTTCGGAACATCGCATTCTCTCACCTTCAACTGGTGGTAGCCGGATCTCAAGTCTATCTTTGAGAAACAAGTGGCACCTTGAAGTTGGTCGAATAAGTCATCTATTCTGGGAAGAGGGTATTTGTTCTTTACGGTGACCTTATTTAACTGCCTGTAGTCGATACACATTCTAAGGGACCCATCCTTCTTCCGCACAAATAGGACCGGAGCACCCCATGGCGAGACACTCGGCCTAATGAATCCCTTATCTAACAAGTCCTTCAGCTGCTCCTTCAACTCCTTCAACTCGGCCGGAGCCATTCTATATGGGGGAATTGAGATAGGCTGGGTATCAGGAAGAACATCAATCCCGAAGTCGATCTCCCTATCAGGAGGGACTCCAGGCAGATCTTCAGGAAAGACATCCGGAAATTCGTTGACAATCGAAACCGACTCAAGGGATGGAGACTCAATGCTGTCATTTTTCACTTGGACAAGGTGATAGATACACCCTTTTGAGATTAGCTTCCTGGCCCTAAGGTATGAAATAAACTTACCCTTAGGCGCAATAGGACTACCCCTCCATTCTATGACATCCTCATTCGGGAATCTGAAAGTGACAATTTGAGCTCTACAATTAATAGAGGCATAGCAGACATAAAGCCAGTCCATACCAAGGATCACGTCGAAATCAACCATGTCTAACTCAACCAAGTCAGCCAAGGTGTCCCTGTGATGAATTGACACAGTGCAATCTCTATAGACTCTCCCAGCTAAGACAGAATCACCGACAGGAGTGGCCGCACAAAAGGGCTCAAGAAGACGTTCAGGGATTTTATTGAACTTACTAGCCACATAGGGAGTTACAAAAGATAAGGTGGCACCTGGATCCATCAACACATAACAATCAAAGGAAGAGACTCGAATCATACCCGTCACGACGTTTGGAGAGTTCTCCTGATCTTGGCGACTACCCATGGCATATAGGTGGTTTGTACCTCCACTCGTACCTAGAGTAGCGCCCCTCTGATTTCCTCTAGCTGGTGGTGCGATGGTAGAGGACTGGGCCCTGTTCCCCCATGTTGGACACTCCCTCAGAAGATGGCCCATTTGGCCGCATTTATAGCAACCAACCCTTCCTGCTCTGCATTCTCCCAAGTGGAGACTACCACACTTGCCGCATGGTGGCTTTCCCTTCGAACCTTGACTTACACTGGCCGGGGATTGAGAAACCTAGGGTCTAAAATTCTGGCGACTTTGTCCCTGCCGATCATACCTGTCCTGCGGCATCGGTGCGCTGGCGGTAGATGAGGCATAGGTGGAAGGCCTCTTCTGGAAGAAGGACCTGTTGCCCTTGCTTTGCCTCTGTTCATTCTCATACCCAGATGACCTTGCCTTTTTGCTCAGGTGCTCTTCTCTGTCTTTCCTCTTCTCCTCCTCTACCTGTTGAGCATACACCATTAATCTAGAAAGGTCCATATCCGAGATCAACAATGCTGCCTTGCATTCCTTCTTCACATGCCTCCCTAATCCGGAGATGAACTTCCTCATCTTCGACCTCACATCAGGAATCATTTCTGGAGCATACCGGGATAGCTGGATGAACCTTAGGCCATACTCCTTAACCGACATTCCTTCCTGCTTCAGATTAACGAATTCCTCCACCTTCGCTTCCCTCAATTCTCGGGGAAAGAAGTGCTCAAGAAAAGCCCCCTCGAATTCATCCCATCTAGCAGGTTCAGCATCTTCACCTCTACTCTGCTCCCATTGATTATACCAGATGTTTGCCACATCTTTGAGTTGATAAGACACCAACTCGACCCCCTCGATTTCTGTAGCGTGCATAGCTTTTAGAATCTTCCACATTTCATCAATGAAATTCTAGGGATCTTCATCAACCTTAGAACCCGTAAATGCCGGTGGGTTCATCCTCAGAAAGTCTCTAATTCTAGTGGCAGCAGATGGTTCCTGGGAACTAGAGCTGAGAGTCGGCGAACTCTGATTGCCACTTCGGGCGGCCATTAGTTGGGTGAGCATGGCAATTGCCCCTCGAAATTCAGCTTCTGATGTGGGTGCAGGTGGAGTAGATGGCACTTGAGGTGCCTCCGCATATCTCGCGGGTCGGCCTCTAGCTCTTGCTGGGCGTGCCTCTGACTGTGGCATCCCTGCATTATCAATATTCCTCTGGCTAGCGGTACGTTTAGGAGGCATTATCTGTAACGTATGAACGCACGAATTAGAAAGGAAGTTTCATGGAGTTTAACTCCATCGCACGAATTCAGAGTATGAAAGAAGTGAAATAATTCCTAATGTCTTATAGCCTCCTGATTATAAGTGTGGTGCACAACACACCCATAAGCAAGACTCTACTAGACACGGCTTCATGGACTCCCTAGGACACTTGAACTCTGTGCTCTGATACCATGTTTGTCACGCCCCGGGAGGGTACCCTAGACGTAACCGGCACCCGAAGGCCATCTCTGACCTCCGGGCGAACCACTTGGGACAATCACTCATTCATTCAAGCACATTCTTTTAGCAGAAAACTCAATTTAAGAAATACTTCTCATATCATAAGGGCCGAAGGCCAAATATTTACAATCAAGACGATAATCAAAATAGGAATCCTCAAGATGGCCGCTCGACCTCCTCACATCTTAGTCTATGAAGCCTCTATTCAAGTCTAAAAGGTGCCAATGACAAGCCCATGGCTACCGACAATCTAAATAAAGAAGAGACAATCCAAAAACTGTACAGGAAGGCCCAATATCCTCCAGGAACTAGGAGGACTCACCGACTGGCTGAAAGTGTAAGTTGATCTTCAACGGAGCGCCGGTTGATGATCTCTAGTACCTGTCTCTGCATCATGAAATGATGCAGGCCAAATGGCGTCAGTACATGGAATGTACGAGTATGTAAAATGGCCGAATACAACGAACATCAAGGAAGAATGAATCAACTCGGGAGCTCAACTCAAAAGGGATGACAACTCAATCAAATGTCCTAAGTCTAAACAAGGATATGATTTAGACTGGACCAATCATATATAATTCAACTCAATCTGACTCAGAGTACTATCAACACTTATTTGGGAGTTTCTCTTAACCGACAACCAACACTTATGAGCCAGTGAAGGTATAATGAAACGACGTCGTTGCCACGCCCGTTCATACCTTGCCAGGGCATGAACGACGAACACTCATGGATCCAATCCAACCAGGTCCTATAATGTCAGGACAAAAGCTCTCGGGGAAGCATCCGACTTTAACGGTTCAATCCCCCTTACGTTTGGCAACACAGGTATTGGGTTCGAGTATGGACTATACTCTTGCCCAATTCGGTGCTCGATACTCCTCCCAAGAATCAATGCTCATAAAACTCCATCAACTCAACTCAATCAACTCATATCAACAAGTCTCATTACAACCTTGTCGACTCATCAACTCTGTCACAATCAAATATCAATCTCAATGCTCAATCTCAATCATATCTTCAAGGAAGCTTTAAATGCACATGTATAACATCATCTAGATATAATCAATCATTACCTCATCCATTTGAGAAAATCCTCATGACTCACCACATCTTCAAGACTTCAAATCGACATTTTTATAATAGGCAACATTTTTAAGAAAGTAATATACTTTATCAAATCTACATAATTAAGAAGATCAGTAAAACATATTTAGCAACTCATTCCTTAATCATCTCATACTCACATAAGGGCTCATTTTAGGAACCTCTTAGCTCAACAACATTGGCACATAAATAATTAAATAAAATGGAGATCAAGTTCATTCAAACATGTACCATACCAAGAAAACTCAATTTTCATGGATATCTAACCTCAAGAAAAGAATAGGGCACATGGGTGGACTCAACCCATGTTTTGGTTAGCCTTACATACCTTAGTGAAGACTTAAAGAAAACCTTGTAGTTGGGTCTTCAATGGAGGACTCAAATCTTGAAGTTCTTGGACTCTTTTTTGTTGGAAATGGAGAAGAAGAGAAGAGAGAGGAGCTAGGGCTTTTAGAGAGAGAGTGAGGGCTAAAGAAAATGGTCCCAAAATATACAAGGCTTGGGTATATATAATTTGGGACAATTCCCAAATTGCCCTTCCTCCAAAATTCTAAAAAATTAGGCCAAAACGCCCTTGCAGCGCCAAGGCCAATTACGCCTAAAAACCTGCACACCTCGTAGTGGCGCGCCGCGCCAGAGACCAAACTACTGAGACATATTTCTGGCGCGATAGTGTCGCGTCGCGCCCTTACAGCGCCAAGCCCATTGTTCTGAATTCTGGGATTTTGGCCTGAAAAACCCTGCACACTTTTAGTGGCGCGTCGTGCAAGGGACCAAACTATTGAGGCATGTTCCTGGCGCGATAGTGGCGCATCGCGCCCTTACGGCGCCAGGGCCATTTCCCCAGCAGTGGTAACCCAGGCCAAAATGAAGTCCCTATCGTGCTAGTTCGTCTTCGAATCGTCATATCTTTTGGCCCCGAACTCCAAAATCTACGTTCTTGGTGGCGTTGGAAAGAAGACTCGATGACCTTTAATTTGATAGGTCGTGGGCCACCCGGATTAAAGTCTTTCAAACGATAGGGTCATTGAAAGTCGACCCTTACGTGAACTCGTCCTAAACTTAGCCACAACGGATCTTTTGGACTTAGCTCGGTCCTAGGGGTCCTCAATGACCCCACATCACCTCCAACGCTCTTAAACTCCTCAAGGACTCATCTTAACTCAAGCATGTACTTCGAAATAAATACGATGGGCCCCACACGTGTACAAAGAAGGCCCGAATCTTGGGAAAAAGTTTGAGGGGTGTTACATTATTGTTAATAAATCCATGCAATACAAGTTTTTTCCTCTATCTATACGATTACTAACTACACGAATTGAACTACCAAATGATTTCAAATCAAGACTGAAATATCTCAATCAATAAAGAGTGTTTTACTTAAATGACTTAACAAAAAAGATTTCTTTTTTTCTTCTTTAAAAGACAAACTATTTACATGTATTAAAATGCGGTCCCATGAGCTATTTTGTGGGAACTGGGTGGGAAAATCATGTTTTATAATACACATTTCTCATTGATTTGCGGTGCAAAAAAAATCTATTTCTAGTAGTGTTTATAATTAATGCCACCAAAGACTTTGTGTGGAGTAGTTTCTGATACACAACGAATTCCTGGAAAAGACTTTTAAGTAATCTTAAACAATAATATTCAATTGTACTCTAGTAAAGGCAAGCGACTAACTTGCACAAGTTATGTGTTATACCCCAATTGTTTTTAAGCTACGACCAGAACCATTCTTATTATGCGTATAAGCTCGAGCCCTGTGAATCCTAATTGTATATATGTTTTAGGATCAATTCATAAGTATTTGAAGTGTATTAGAGGTGAATAAGGTTCATGAGGAACTTCTAGTACTAAGTTGAGTTCAAAGATCCTTTACTGATTGAGTTTTCATATAAGATTATATAAGGGTCACCTTCAAACGACAATAACTTTCAAAAAATTGGGAGTTACCATCAAATTAAAGATCCTTGAGTCCTCTTTCCAACGCCACCAAATTTCCCTCATTCCGAGTTTGGAGTAAAAAGTTATGACTGTTTTATCGAAGACTAGTGTTGCAGTAGTTTGGGGCCTGGGGCGGCGCGCCACCAGTTCCCCCAAAACAAGCCACAGCAGTTTGGGGCCTGGGGCGGCGCACCAGCAGCATGCACGACCCCGTTTTTCAGATATTTTTTTAATAAGAGCATTCTGAACCTTTCCCCACCCCTCATATACCTAGCCCACGTCCCCATATCAGTTTCTAATGCTAGATTTCTCTCATTAACACTTGAAAACTTTTGAGAAAAGATATTAGGAAGAAGGAGAAGAGCTAGGGTTAAAGGTTTTCAAGTGAGGTCTTTGATTTTGATGAGATATTCTTCGTTCCAGGTATATAAGGCCAACTGAAATATGGATTGTGTTCTTCCATGTGCCCCATAGATGTGTTTGATGGCATTGTGAAAGACTTGAACCTTCCATGAATGTTTTCTTGAATTTTCCTAAACTCTTGAATATTTTTACATACTATTAATTCATTGATGATTTTCATGACTTGAAGTCTTGAACAATTACTGTACATATTTTATTTCATAAGACCCTAGTTATATTTTGATTATAATGGAATGTCTATTCTTAATGATTTATTCTAGAGCCTTGAATTATGAGTGCTTGAATGTGAATGAGATATGAATATGATGATAGTCTTAACAAATTATAAGGTCTTTTGCATTTTCATAACTTGAAACCAAATGATTGAACCTAACTAAATATGGTCATAAATGTGAGACTAACTACTCTTGAACATGTGATTGGGATTGCGTGGATAGATTGAATTGTTGAAAGGTTGATTTAATAGAACTTATGAGATGATAAGAGTCTATGTAAGACTTGTTGATTGGTTTGATTGGAATTGATTGTCTTATGAGCATTGAGTATTGGGAGAAGTATCGAACACCGAATTGGGTAAGAATAGGTAATAACTCGAATCTAATAACTACATAGCGAACCATAGAAGAGGATTAAACTGTTAAAGTCGGATGTTTCCCTATTTTATTGGCCTGAAAAGATAGGACTTGATTGATTGATTAGATCCATGATTGGATGATTCATCATTTACCCTGGCAAAGTATTGGACGGTTGTGGCCACAACAATGAGCTTGTTGTACGATCACTCACTCATAAGCGATTGTTGTCAGATAAGAGAAACTCTCATATAGGTCGTGATAGTACTATGATTGGATTGGATTGTATATGATTTGTCTCTGTATAAACCTTACTCTTGCTTTAGACTTATGACATCCTGATTGAGTTTCTCATTTTTCTTATTTGAAATATTTGAACTAATATGATTCTCGTTTGATGCATGTTTTATTATGCCATATTACATACTCGTACATTCCACGTATTTACGTTCATTTGGACCTGTATCATTTAATTATGTAGAGATAGGTTCTAAAGATCATCAACAGGCGCACCGTTGAGGATCAGTTCACATTCAACTTATTGGTGAGTGCTCCCCTGCATTTGGAGTATACCATTTATGTTATTCTTCATTTGAGTTTAGTCTTTTTATTTGGATCTGAGGTAGACATGAACATTTCACTGGCACCACTTAGACAGTAATGATAGAGGCTTCATAGACTAGATAGAGATGGGTTGACTGAGTATTTCGATTCTTTTAATTGTTCTTGTCAGTCTATTCTTATGAAATAAATTAGAGTTGGATTTGTTGGCCTATGACTTTTATTCCTTGAGTTAGATTCTTGATTGAATTTGCCTACCTTTTTATCCCTTTATTTTAAGTCTTCAGTTGATTAAATGAATGAAGGAATGTGTGACAAGGCCAAATCATTCGTTCGGGAGCCAATGATGATTTATGAGTGTCGGCCACGTCTAGGGTACCCTCATGAGGAGTGACAAACTTGGTATCATAACACAGAGTTCAAGAGTCCTAGGGAATCTATGAAGTTGTGTCTAGTAGAGTCTTTCTTATGGGTGTGTTGTGCACCACACTTATAATCAAAAGGCTATAGGACATTAGAAATTATTTCACTTCTTTCATATTTTGAGTTTGTGAGATAGTGTTTAACTCTATAAAAATTCTCTTTTAATTCATGCGTTGCTCAAATCCATCTGAATATCCCTCATACTCAAGGTGGTTAGAACAATAAAGCTCAGATTCTTATTGATGAGTTACTTTTAGATAAAGTATTCATAGAGTAAAGAGATGATACCAGGCTCGAGAGAAGCCGATTAGTGTGCTTAACTATATTGATTCGAAAGAATGCACTTTTATTCATTTGAATTGTGCATTGAGCCAAAGCAAGACGTACTCCCAAGCTCTCTTCCTTAAATTGAGCTTCAGATTTTATCTTTGAGAGGAAAGTTATGTCCCAAATTGCTTAGTATTACCACATGAAAGAATGTGATTTGAGGTATTGTAAGCTATAATTGGTAGAATTATCACGGAGCTATAAAAATGAAGTTAGAGGAGTAGAAACCAAATAGTGAGAAGGGTGATTGGTCGAGGCATGTAACTAGAGTTATATATTTATAAGGTAGGTGATAGGGTCATAAGTGAAGTCCTTTTTGGTTTTGAATAAAAAGTAGTATGTATCGCCTAACTTTCATGATAAGAGGTAGAGGAAGAGTTGTTAGTTAGGATGAGTTAGAGTATACTTGAACCATGAGAGGAGTTTTATGTTGAGGTGCCTTTGTGTTAGTGAATACCTAGTATAGGTGTTGAACGGAAGGGAGAAGCAGTCATGAGATGATAGATCTAAGCTAGGCTTATGATTTTAAAGAGAGAGCCCCATGTTATTTAGAAGGATATGAATATAACTAGGCAATGAGGTATAATGAATGAGTAAAGATTACTTAGGTTATAAAAGGAGACAATGTGATAAGTTGTAATTAGACAGACAATGAGAAGAGGCTCGATTACTTATCATGAGGTCTTAGTGGGAGAGTGCTTCTTAATTTAACCTAGTAGTTGTAAGTTGGTATAGTGTGCGAGAAGTGTGTGATGTGTGTGTTAGTACTAGACCCTAAGCTTGAATTTGAGATGAGTGGTGTGAAGAAAGAGGGGATAGAATTATGAGTATGATAATGCTAGTTTTAAGATTTGATTTAGTAGGCTTGATATGGCGTATGCAAGAGATTAAGCTATTAACTTGCGAGGAGAGTGTGTTACAAATGGGGGATCCTCAGATGTAAATAGTGAATTGATGCTAAGTCATATGATAAGAAAAGGCTTAAGATGTGCATTCGAGATAGTATAAAGTTGTACGAGGCTCTAATTTTATGAGTTGCTTTAGGTGACTAGTTAGTATCCTTTAGCTGCCAATGTGGACAAGGCTGAATGTGAGTTTTTCTTTTTATTTAGTATCCATAAGAATTGGGTTGAAGGGAGTTGTATATAGATAATGATGAGTCTCCTGTTATAGTTCAAGTTTCCTTCAACTAAGTTAGGAATATATGAACCTAGAAGATGAGTGTTAGCAGGCAATAGAGAAGAGGTTAGATCATAAGAGTTAGAGAAAGTGGATATGTACGCCAATAAGAGCATCAAGTATAGAAAGATGCCTAAAAGATGAAAGAAAGTTAAGAGAAGTATCTTAGAATGAGTCCCTTGTAGCGGTTTGGTATCTTCGAGTATAGTATAACCGGAGAGTTTAAGTGTTTTTGTGAATAGTGATACTCTACCGTGTGGAGCAGTGTGCTTATAGCTAAGTGTAGATAATCAGTCCGCAGGCTCAGAGTAGTGACCTTTGACTAAGGTAGAGATAATGAGGTAATGAACCAAAATGGGTCTTGAGTTTTAAGAAGTGATGAGTTGACCAAGATGATACATTAATGTTTTTCCATCTCTTACATTCCTTATACTTTAGTTGAGGTGATACCCTACACCTATCTTGTGTATGAGATCCATACCCATGGCCCAGACCCATGTACTTCATGTTGATTCGTGTTCATGTTCAGTTCCTAAAGTGAGAAGTTGTACCTTTCTTTAGTGATCCCAATCTTATTCCTTGTATCTACGAATTTCCATCCATATGTTATATAGGACATGATATATGCTTTCATGTTTCAGAGACTTCTCAGTTTCATAAACCTATGATAGGACTTAAAAGGCTAGTGAGATCATGTTACGTTATGAATGTTCTCAGATCAGATTTCTTGAATGAATCATTCTTATGATATGTCACTCTAAGCCTTTCCAGTGATTATTTCTTTTTAAATTTGATAGTGATGCTGATGATAGTAGATAACTGGTGATAGATGGGAGAGAGTGGGTGTTTCTTATTGTGATAGTTATGGTTTTCTTATTCCATTTAATGCTATAGACGTGGAGGAAGAGCGATATGGGATCTTGTTGTGTGAAATAGATAGGTAAGAGTATTTTGGTGTACCTCTTGGTAGAAGTTAATGCAATTAATGGTGTAGAGATGCTAAGATTAGAATAAGAATTCTTAAGAGATGTTGACTTTAAAGAATCCATAAAATGGTTAGAATGATAAGCTTGCATGTATGGTGGTCAATATGTGAGTGATTGCAGTAGGCTAGTAATGTCCTTTTGTAAAGTTTTCAAGTAAGTGTATTGGGATGGTTATAGAACTAGGCTTGAATATGGTATTAATGACATGTGAATGAATGCACGATGCATTAGGTATTGCTTGATTTGGACTCGAGGTTGGTTGAAGGTAATGGAAAGAGTAGTACTCTTAAGATAAAGTTCTCTATAAAGGTATAAAACATGAAGCTTGTGGTTTAGATTAGCATAATTATATTATGTGTAGTACCCGATGACTTAGCATTAGGCTTGAACATAATAAGAGCATGCATTTAGACTTGGAGTTCTAGGCCTTGATGACGGTAGTCATATGTATCCTCATGGGAGTTATACGTTGTATCCAAGAAAGAGTTGTATGTAGAAAAAAGAGTATTTTAGCTCAAAATCTATTAGTCATGTCGCTTAATTCATAGTGTTCATACTCTTATATCAGGCTCATAAGCCTCTTTTCCAAAGTTGTGAGAAATTTCGATGAAAGCGTTAGATATTATAGCCCTCTCATTTTTTTGCTTCAGTGTCGATGTTGAAGGTAATATTCCTATTCCTATGTCTGAGATAGTATCTTCTTAAGTTTGACTGATTGAGTGAGCTACTCACGAGCTTGAGTCTTTGAGTTCTTGCTTTGCATTCGTGCCTTCCAATGATGATATTGATGGTAATATTCCTTTTTCCTATCTTAGAGTTGATGTTCATTCTGAGTTAAGTATATGATGAGTATTCTTGAGTCCGAGTAATGATGCATTGATTGTTTGAGAGTTTAAGCATCTAATTTCTTGATTTTCGCTCGTGCCTTGTGCAATTTTCTAGCTTGGTCATCATTCGAGGATGAATGATCCCAAGGGGGAGATATTGTTATACCTCAAAAACTTTTAAGCTAAGACCTAATCCATTCTTCTTAAGCCCGAGATCGATGAATCCTAATTGTATATATGTTTTAGGATCAATTCCTAAGTATTTGAAGTGTATTATAGGTGATTTAGGCTCATAAGGAACCTCCAGTACTAAGTCGAGTTCAAAAATCCTTTACCAATTGAGTTTTCGTATAAGATTATATAAGGGTTACCTTTAAATGACCATAACTTTCAGAATATTAAGCACTAGTAACCCATAACCTATCATATTAAAGCTCCTTGAGTTCTCTTTCCAACACTACCAAGTTGCCTCATTCTGAATTGAGAGTAAAAAGTTATAACCATTTTATCGGAGACTAGTGCTGCAGTAGTTTGAGGCATTGGGCGGCGCACCACCAGTGCACCCAAAATAAGCCACAGTAGTTTGGGGCCTGGGGCAGTGCACTAGCAGCACGCCCGACCCCATTTTTCAGATATTTTTTTAATAAGGGCATTCCGGACCTTTCCCCGCCCCTCCTATACCTAACCTATGTACTTTTGGGACTACAATCCGCCCCATATCAGTTCCTAATGCTAGTTTTCTCTCATTAATGCTTAAAAACTTTGGAGAAAAGAGATTAGAAATAAGGAGAGGAGCTAGGGTTCAAGGTTTTCAAGTGAGGTCTTTGATTTTTGATGGGATATTCTTCGTTCCAGGTATGTAAGGCCAACTAAAACAAGGATTGTATTCTTCCATGTGCTCCATAGACGTGTTTAATGGCATTGTGAAAGACTTGTACCTTCCATGAATGTATTCTTGAATTTTCCTAAACTCTTGAATATTTTTATATACTATTAATTTATTGATAATTTTCATGACTTGAAGTCTTGAAAAATTACTTTGCATATTTTATTTTATAAGACCCTAGCTATACTTCGATTATAATTGAATGTCTACACTTAATGATTTATTCTAGAGTCTTGAATTGTGAGTGCTTGAATATTAATGACATATGAATTTGATGATAGTCTTAAAAAATTTGAAGGTCTTTTGTATTTTCATAACTTGAACCCAAATGATTGAACCTAACTGAATGTGATCATAAATGTGAGACTAACTACTCTTGAACATGTGATTGGGATTGTGTGGATAGATTGAATTGTTGAAAGGTTGATTTGATAGAACTTATGAGATGATAAGAGTCTATGTAAGACTTGTTGATTGGTTTGATTGGAATTGATTGTCTTATGATCATTGAGTTTTGGGAGGAGTATCGAGCACCGAGTTGAGTAAGAATAGGTAATAACTCGAATCCAATAACTACGTAGCAAAACATAGGAGAGGATTAAACTATTAAAGTTGGATGTTTCCCTATTTTATTGTCCTAAAAAGATAGAACTTGATTGATTGATTGGATCCACGATTGGATGATTCATCATTTACCCTGGCAAAGTATTTGATGGTTGTGGCCGCAACAACGAGCTTGTTGTACGATCACTCACTCATAAGCAATTGTTGTCGGATAAGAGAAACTCTTATATAGGTCGTGATAATACTATGATTGGATTGGATTGTATATGATTTGTCTCTGTCTAAACCTTACTCTTGCTTTAGACTTATGACATCCTGATTGAGTTTCTCATTTTTCTTATTTGAGATATCTGAACTAATATGATTCTAGCTTGATGCATGTTTCATTATGCCATATTACATACTCGTACATTCCACGTATTTACGTTCATTTGGATCTGTATCATTTAATTATGCAGAGATAGGTTCTAAAGATCATCAATAGGCGCACCGTTGAGGATCAGTTCACATTCAACTTATTGGTGAGTGCTCCCCTGCATTCGGAGGATACCACTTATGTTATTCTTGATTTGAGTTTAGTCTTTTTATTTGGATCTGAGGTAGACATGAACATTTCATTGGCACCATTTAGACAGTAATGATAGAGGCTTTATAGATATGGGTTGATTAAGTATTTCTATTTTTTTAATTGTTCTTGTCAGACTATTCTCATGACATAAATTGGAGTTGGATTTGTTGGCCTATGACCTTTATTCCTTGAGTTAGATTGTTGATTGAATTTTACCACTTATTTATCCCTTTATTTTAAGTCTTCCGCGGATTGAACAAACGAACGGACGTGTGATAAGGCCAATTGATTCGCTTTGGAGCATGTGATAGTTTCTGAGTGCTGGTCACATCTAGGGTACCCTCCCGGGGCATGATATTATGCATTAAAATTAGGCAATATTCAAGTACTCAATATAGTTTAAGAACTTCTAAAACAATTAAAAATAACAAAATACCTGTGTCTTAGTTGTATGAGTTACAATTCCTCAAACCTGATATTTGGATCAAAGTAACATAGTAAAACTCCCAAGTTTGAGCTCTAATTGATTTATGAATCCCCTATAATTCATAGATATTTCATGGTTAGTAATCTTCTACGCTAATCATCTTGTCAAGGATCAAATTTAATGCCTATTCTTCAAATGGACACCCACAAAGTGTGTAACATGCAAAATAAGAAATAGTCAGTGTAGTAACCTTATAGTAGAAGCTTCTAAGCAATATATATGTCACTACACTTATATTAATTTTGAAATCGATAAGTCAAACTTACCCCAAGTTGAAGTTGGCTTATGTGCTTTAGTAATGGTAAAATAACCTTCTAGGTTAAGTGTAGCAAGATATTTCCTATCGTTTAAGGTTTTCCAAACCTGAATAAGTAAAAATAGATACGTGAATAGGAGGGGGCCAGGAAGGACTGCAGCTTATTCAAGAGAAATACAACACATTATTTTGTCCGAAAAATGATGGTATGAAATTGTTTTCATCATAAAAGCGGAACCATATTTAATCAAGCATCGACATCCTGCAGAGATAACCAATTTTTTTTTTTTGATGAAAGTAAGCATCTTTATTCTTTGCTATCAAAATACATAAAAAAAAAAAACTACTTAAATAGGATTTGTGGTGTCACATTTTCAAGATATATTGGGTGTAAATATTTTAGAAAGAGGACGAAAAAGAGGGAAATAATGTCACTATTTATTGCGTAAACATCTGAGTTATCACTCTTATGTACCGTACTTTTTCAATTTCAAGTGTATTTGGACATGGTAATCGCAAAAATATGAATGTTGTAGAACAATATCATGGTACTTGAAAATTCTTTAAGAAATCCTTCTGAAATGATTCAAAACTTTAAAATTGGGTTTCACCAATCCCTACCAAAGTCACACTCACCATATATTTTAATATTTTAAAGAAAAAAAGACTGAAAATTGACAAAGTATTGTCTGACTTGAACAATTAGTAGAATTAAAACTGGAAATCTGTCCTGTCCCTAAGTCTGATACATTCGTTGCCACGTTAAAGACCTACCAGTGAGACATTTCTCGCAAGATATGAACCTCAGCTCTTTGGCCTCCTACTTCTTGTTTTCAATTGTTAAAGTTGCACGATAAACAATCCTATCAACTGATAGCGTCAACTAAATCAGTAGGCTTAGTAAATTTGCTAATAAATCAGTTTTTTCTTGAATGTGCAATAAGCATCAAAAAGTTGGTGTAAAAAGCACTCAAGCTCTTCCAAATTATAAAACAAAAGTAATAAGAAGCTTCAAGTGAAACCAATAGCATTAAACTGAAATTGAGTTTACATCCCATTTGTACATTTACTCCACTAAGAATATCTTCTCATAGATAAATAAGTCAAAGTGCATAGTCTCTCCTTCAGCATCATACCTTAGTGCCAGCAGTCAAAACTGTGTGGGGGCACAAAGTACTGTCACCAGTAACCCCACAATTGCTATTTATAGCTATAGGTTGATTTTCTTTAAAGACTCTTTATATTCGAAATCATGATAGTTTTTTATAGATAAATTGGCCGTATTGACTACATTATATAGTTTAAATATCTCAAGCATGGTCTAAGCAATAGTTGACACTGCCAATCATGTGCAATTGTCCTACCTAATTCCTTCTCTTAGTTGCTCTTTAGGGAAGGAGGGGGAGAGGTTTTTTGCTAAAAGTTGCACATTTTACAACAGGACGGAATACTCTGGAAGCCATAGAATAGGCCAGTTAATTCGTTGTTTCTAGCTTTGAACTGGATTTGCATACAAGGCCGTGTCCTAATGGTCCATGAAATGGGAGGAGAACTACGAAGTCTCAAGTACATATCTCATGAAGGTATTAAAAATACCAGGTAATTTCTTTTCATCTACCTAAGCCTACTCGATACTTGTGGGTAGAGGGACCTGGTGGAATAGTTGAGGTATCCAAACCAAGCTATCCGAGAAGAAACTTTTGAAATAAGTAATCTATAAATAGAAAATCTACGAAAAACAATGTGGAGTATGATATCTTTTTAGATCGGCGCCCTCTTAAGGATGTATTTTATGGCTGCTATAGGATAAACCATCCTAAGATCTTCCTGAAAGTAGTCTTTGAACCTGTTGGCTTAGTTCAATGGCTTAGTTCAATGATGAGACTTTCTACTTTCAGTAATATTAGCTTCAGCAGTGACACCATATGTGGGTTGCAAAGAAAGTGGAATAAAAGCGAAGAGACATAGGGCAATTAAGAAAGGTAATGACACGACTTTTTCTTTCTTTTATTTTTTAAGAATAGACAAATAATACTTGGAGAAAAAGATTTAAAAATGGGAAAAAAGGATAGGCAACATGTCAAATTTTAGTTGTCACTTTTTGCCCATGTCTGCACTTGGTAAGAACAAATAACTCAAGTATTGACCCATCAAAATACACATACAAAAATAGAAAAAAGCAACCAAATTAAACCATTCTGGAATTAAAAAAAAAAAGCAAAATTTTAAGACAAAAATACTTGAGTTTTTGTACCTTTGGATTTTTCTAACAGGCGATAAACTTCTTCTCCTATATTGATTTCTTCTCTACCTTTGCTGCTATTGGAATTGAAAATCTTAAGTTTTGATTTGAAACTAAGCAACAGATGGGTGGAAGTCTTCTTCTCTGTTGATTAATTTTATGTATACCGTTGATGAATGGAAGATTTGTTGTAAGGGAGAAGAATGGGATGAATGTAAATTTGTTCCAGTTTCAAATCTTCTTCTTGGTTGATTAATCTTTCAGTTTCAAAACAACAGGATGAATGGAAGATTATTTGTAATGGAGAAGAATGGGAGAAATTTTGAGGATCATGTTAGAAAATGAGATTTTTCTAGATAGTCTTTAGTCTAATAGTTCTCTTTTGAATATTATGTTTAATTTCTAAAGGAAGATAGTCCTTGTTTTATGGAATATGTTTTGTAAAAAAAGTCAATAGTGGTTGGATAGGTATGGTCTCCACTAGTTTTTTGAAAAGTTTATATAGCTATAAGTGTCTAAGCCTTTTGTAATATGTCATATGAATAATAAAGAAGTTCTGCTAAGCCTTATTTTTCTTATGTAAGTTTAAAAGTCTAACAGTGGTATCAAGAGCCCTTCTTCTTGAGGGATCTGTGAAGGCAAGAAAGCTAAGGTTTTCTCCAGTTCTTCTAGGTGAGAGCTGAGCAGCAGTAACATGGCATCCAACAACTTCTTGGGTACAGACCCTCCTCTATTTACAGGAAAAAATTATCACATATGGGTGATAAAGATGAAGGCTGATCTCAAAGCTCTTTGTCTATGAGAAACAATAGAAAGTGAAGATGATCCTCCTCCACTTGGAACAAATCCAACATTTGCACAAATGGAGATTTATGAAGATGCAAAGTTAAGAAAACCAAAGGCTCTGACATGTCTTCATTCAGCACTTTCAGATGTGATTTTCACAAAAATAATGGCTTGTGAAACACCCAAAGAAGCATAGGAGAAGCTAAAAGAGGAGTTTGATGGAAATGACAGAGTGAAGGTTGTTAAACGTTTAACTCTCAAAAGAGAATTTAAGATGTTAAGGATGAAAGAAGGAGATACTATGAAAGACTATTCTGCCAAACTTGTGGAGATCGTAAATAAAATAAGGTTGTTTAGTGAAACCGTTTAAGATTCAAAGGTGGTGGAGAAAATGATGATAAGCTTACCAACAAGTTTCAAGTCCAAGATTTCAGTAATAGAGGAATCTTCTGATTTGAAGATTTTATCAGTTGCAGAACTGATCAGCAAGTTGCAATCCCAAGAACAAAGATCAAGTATAAGAGATGGAGAAGTTGCAGAAGTGGCATTTCAGGCACAACATAAAGGCAAGAAGCTTGTGAAGGACAATAGAAGAATGGAAGGAGATAAAGTAGCAAAGGGAAAACCATAGAAGGAATCTTTAAAGAAAGGGAAGTTTCCACCTTGCAGCCATTGTAAAAGAACCAATCATCAAGAAAAAGACTATTGGTTCAAAAGAAATCCATCCATTCAGTGCAGATTTTATAAAAAGATAGGTTATATTGAGAAAAATTATATGGTCAAGCAGAATCAACCACAACAACATCATGCGCAACAGGTAAATTTTGTTGAAGAGTCAGAAAAGGAAGAAGAAAGCTTGTTTATGGCTTCTCACGAAGAAAACACAAGCAATAAATCCTCATGGTTCATAGACAGTAGATGTATGAGTCATATGTCATACAATGAGCTCTTATTTCACACACTTGATAAGTTATTCAAAGCTAAAGTTAGGGTGGGCAATGGTAAAATAATCCATGCACATGGAAAGGGTTCAATTGCCTTTCAAACTAAACAAGGTACAAAGTTTATACATGATTTGTTGTATGTTCCTTATTTAGCATGTAACTTGTTAAGTGTGGCTCAAATGATGTCTAAATGCCGTTTCTTATTTTTTTAAGGGCAAACATTGTTTGGTTTTTGACTTTGAAGATAGTTTTATTGTTAAAGTAGAAATGGTGGATAAAATTTTTCCTTTAGACGAGAAGTTTGATAGTGAAAATTTTGCAAGTATGGATGAGTCATAGTTGTGGAAAAAAATATATGATTATTTTAACTATGCTAATTTACAGTATGTATGAAAAGGGCTTGTCTAAGGATTTTCCTAAGATTTCACTATCTAAAGAAGTTTGTGAATCATGTTAGATGGGTAAGGTAAACAGGAAAGCATTTCCCAAAAATGCTACCAGGAGGGAAATTGAAAAACTTAAACTAGTTCACACTGATGTGTGTGGACCTATGCAGACATCATCTGTAGGACAAAATAAATATTTTGTTGTCTTTATTGATGACTTAACAAGGATGACTTGGGTGTATTTTTTAAGTAAAAAGTCTCAAGTATCTTCAGTTTTTAAGAAATTTAACGCTTTTGTTGAAAGACAAAGTGGCTGTAAGCTGAAGTCTTTAAGGTCAGACAATGGTGGTGAAGACATTTCAAATGAGTTCAATAAGTATTGAGAAGTTATGGGATTGATCATAAGTTGATAGTAAGTTATTCACCCAAAAATAATGGAGTCTCGGAGAGAAAGAACAGGACTGTTATTGAAATGGCTAGATATTTGTTGTTTGAAAAGAAACTACCGCAAAGCTTTTGGGCAGAAGCTATTTATACTTTGGTGTATCTGTTAAATAGGTTGCCAACTAAAGTTGTGGAGGAAAAAACTCCTATTAAGGCATGGAGTGGAATAAAACCATCTGCCAAGCACTTAAAAATCTTTGGTTCGATTTGCTATTCTCATGTTCCTTCACTTAAAACAAGAAAACTTGAACAGAAACATGAATTTGGGATCTTTATTGGTTATTCATTGCAAGCCAAGGGTTATAGAGTTTTCAACTTGCAAACAAAAAATATTTCCATCAGAAGAGATGTAGTAGTAGATGAGAATGCTTATTGGAATTGGGATAAGGAGCAAATTGATAAAGATAATGAAGGTTTTTAGAATTTGTGTTTGCTGCCTGAAATCTAATCATTTGGCTCTGAAAAATTGGAAAAGGATGAAGAACCAGATGGGGAATCCTCACTTGATTCGTCCATTTTGAAGACAAACTCCCTTTTTAAGATATATGAAAGATGTAATGTTACAATCTCATAACCAAATAGCTATCAAGAAGAATCAAGACATGATGTTTGGATTGAAGCTATGAAGGAGGAGATTGGTATGATAGAAAAGAATGACACTTGGAAGCTGGTTGACAAACCCAAAGACAGAAATGTAATAAGGGTAAAATAGGTTTATCGAACCAAACTTAATCCAGATGGTTCAGTTTATAAATACAAGGCAAGACTTATTATGAAGGGTTACACGCAAGTTGCAGGTATGAATTATGGAGACATATTTGCACCTATTGCACGACATGATACAATAAGGCTTATATTTGCTTTGACAACTCAATCAAATTTGAAGTTGTATCATTTGGATGTGAAATCGACATTCTTAAATGGACACTTGCAGGAGGAGATTTATGTCAACCAACCAGAAGGCTTCCAAGTTGCAGGAGATAAAGTCTACAAGGTACATAAGGCATTGCATTATTTAAAGTAGGCTCCTCGAGCCTGATACAGTAAGCTTGATTCTCATCTTATTTATTGTGGCTTCAAGAAAAGTGAAAATAAAGCCACGTTATATGTGAAGAAGGCTAAATAAGGAGATATTCTTGTGATGTCACTCTATGTTGATAATCTTCTGTTAATAGGAAGCAATGAAGCTATGATAAATCAGTTCAAGCAAGAAATGGAGACCAAGTTTGAAATGTTAGATTTGGGTGAAATAAATTACTTTCTGGGAATGGAGATTCATCAAGCTACTGATTGAATCTTTATTTTACAGATAAAATATGCATGGGATATTCTTAAAAGATTCAAGATGGAGAGATGCAAGCTTGTATCGAACCCATTAGTTCACAATGAAATAATTTTGAAGTTTGAAGGAGGTGATAGGGATGATACTGTAGTTTATAGAAGTCTAATAGGTAGTTTGCTGTATTTGAAAGCAATAAGACCTAATCTCATGTTCGGCGCAAGTCTTCTATCTAGATTTATGCATGCTCCAAGTCAAATTCATCTTCGTGTCGCTAAGCGAATATTGAGGTATATCAAGGCAACTTCTGATTATGGTATTTGGCTTAAAAATAAAGAGCAAGGGAAATTGATGGGTTATTCAGATAGTGATTGGGAGAAAGCGTTGATGATATGAAAAACACTTCTAGATATGATTTTACACTTGATTCAGGCATGTTCTCATGGAATTTAAAGAAGCAAGAGGTGATAGCTCAATCTTCTGCATAACTAAATACATCGTTGTTGCTGGTGCAAATAATCAGGCTCTATGGTTAAGAAAGATTCTATGTGATCTAGAGCAAAATGACATTGAAGCTATTGTCATTAGGTTGAAAACAAGTCAGCAATATCTATGTGTAAAAATTCTGTGCAACATGGTTGTAGCAAGTATATAAATGTGAAGTTTCATGCTATCAGGCAAGCGAAAAAAGATGGCGAAGTTAAACTTATTCAATGCAAATCAGATCAACAGATTGCAGACATAATGACCAAGGCTCTTCCGAAGGGTCAATTTGAAGTTCTAAGGGCTAAGCTAGGAGTATCCAAGAAAAATCTCAAGGAGGAGTGTTACAAAATTAGATTTTTCTACATAATCTTTAGTCTAATAGTTCTCTTATGAATATTATGTTTAGTTTCTAAAGGAAAGGTAACCCTTCTTTTATGGAATATGTTTTGTAAGAAAGTCCATAGTGGTTGTATAGGTATGGTCTCTACTAACTTTTTGAAAAGCTTATATAACTATATGTGTCTAAGCCTTTTATAATATACCATATGAATTATAAAGAAATTCTGCTAAACCTTATTTTTCTTATAAGTTTAAAAGTCTAACAGATCAAGGAGCCTCTAGTTAGTTACACATTAGTCCAAGAAGTTAGTTTAGTAGTTAGTTAGTTGGATTGTTTGTTATGAAGAGTATATTCTACTCTATAAATATAACCAACTAGCTATCATTATGTACATTGATTAGATCATAGACGCCGTTTGAATTGACTTATAAGCTGGTTCTAAGCTGTTTTCAGCTTTTTTGAGTGTTTGGATGGCCAACTTAAAGTCATTTTGTGCTTAAAATAAGCCCGAATAAATAGTTGAGTTTATTTGGATGGACTTATTTTAAGCAATTTATATGTTGAAAATAGCTTATAAGTCAAAAACAAGTTGGCCTGCACCTACTTTTTTTAACTTATAAGCAGTTTTCAACGTATAAGCTGCTTAAAAATAAGTCAATCCAAACAAGCTAATAATCTGAAGACTACTCTCTTCTCTCTCAATTACTTCTCTTCTTCTTCTTCTTCTTCTTCTTCTTCTTCTTCTTCTTCTTCTTCTTCTTCTTCTTCTTCTTCTTCTTCTTCTTCTTCTTCTTCTTCCTCTTCTTCTTCTTCTTCTTCTTCCTCTTCTTCTTCTTCCTCTTCCTCCTCTTCCTCCTCTTTCTCCTTTTCTTCTCTCATTTCCTAGTTAATACTTTATTATTCTTGATCAACTTCTCATCATGGTATCAGAGCTATGCTGAATATGGTTCAAGCTTAAAACATTTCTATGAATCTTGGGTTGTGAAGTACAAATCAGTTCCTCAAATTTCTGTTGAAAAATCCGAGTTCAACCAAATTCTAAAGATTAGTGGATGATGTAAATAGAACAGTTGATGCATCTTCAAACACAACTGCTGAAACTGGAATTACACCAGTGTTTCCATCCTCGAATGCAACTACAACTGGGATAGGAATTTCACCAGTGATTCAAGGCTTACAAACGCCACTAGATTACAATCATCCTGTGTATCTTACCAATTATGATGTTTCAGGTATGATAATCATCTCATTTCAGTTAAAAAGGAGTGACAATTATATGGTATAGAAAGTCTATTTGGATTGCATTATTAGGAAGAAATAAGTTTGGTTTTGTTGATGGATCTAGGAAGAAATAAGTCTTTCCTTTTGAGTTATGTAATCAGTGGGAAAGATTCAATGCCATGGACTTATCTTGGCTTATGAACTCTATTTTTAGTAGTTTACTAGGTGGTGTGGTGTATGCCTCAAGTGCTTAGAAAATTTTGCAAGATCTGAAAGAAAGATTTGATAAGATAGATGATTCTAGAGCATTCAATCTTCATCAAGAAATATCCTCTATCTCACAAGGGATTCAGTCTATAGCAGTTTATTTCACCAACTTAAAGGATTTGTGGGATGAGTTTGAATCCATGGTCCCATCTCGTGCCTATAATTGTGAGAGATCAAAAGATTTTATGGTGTACTTACCGAGGTAGAAAATCTATTAGTTTCTCCTGGGGTTGAATAATACATATTCTCAAGCAAGAAGCCAAATCTTGTTGATGGTTCCTTTACCATTTGTAAATGTGTTTTACTTATGATAATAAGAGATGAAAATCAGAAAAGTGTACCCCAAACAATGAGTGCATCAGGTATGTTAGGTGTTGTACCTGTTTTTACTGATATGGCTATGTATTCTAATGGTCTAAATCAAGGATATAAAAATGGTTATCAAAAAGGTAAAAGGCCATACATATCCACCTATAATCCTAATGCCACCAGTGATCACTACAATCTGAAAAGGCATTTCAAGGTGGATTGTTATAGGTTAGGTGCCTATCCACCATCCTAGGCGTGGAGAATCAAAGAGTGATGCTGAGAATAGGGCTTATGACAACAGGTACAAGCAAACAAAGACTGGTTCCAGTGCACATAGTGTGGTATCTCAGGAATCAGGTGCACAAGATATCAGTCATATGCAGAATCCAATCTGTAGGCCAAACTCCTATAGTGCAATCTGGTCTAATCCAAGGTTCACACCTGAGCAATATGAATAAATTTGTAGGCTGCTAAATCAACAAACTCAGCATGTTTCCTAAGCCAACATGACAGGTATGAGTAGAGCCCTGAGAGTAAAATCCGATCCACCTGAATGGATCATTGACAAGGGAGCTACTAATCATATGGCTTCATACATAGAACTTTTAAATAAAGACTCTATATCTGAAGTTGCATACTCTAATATGGTCACATTGGTTAATGGGGATTTGTCACAGGTTACACACAAAGGTTCTATCAATATATCTGATCACAACACTATTCATGATGTATTTCAGCTTCTACAATTCAAATATAATCTTTTATCAGTGTCTAAAGCTACTAAGCTACTTTAATGTTCAACTTTCGTCTTTCCTGACTTTTGTAAAATTCAGGATCTTTACAGTGGGAGGGTGAAGGAGATTAGTAAAGAAAGAGCTGGACTTTACTATCTACTCAGACATTGCAGACTTCCTGGACATAGAAAGAATGCATTTGGTTTTTCTGTTAAGAACTATAGTCTAATTGTTGTTGATAAGCATAGAATTGTGGCATAAAAGGCTTGGTCATGTACCATCTAGAGTTTTGTCTCTTTTGTTTCCTAGTTAGAAATTACTTGCGGAGGAAACTATGAAGAAATGGCTAGTCTATCCTTGTGCTAGGCAGTCCAGGTTACCTTTCCTAGTTAAATCTTTGAGTTAATGCACATGGGTGTATGGGGACCTTATAGATTTCCTACTTGTGATGATAAAAAATGCTTCTTAATAATAGTAGATGATTTCTAAAGAATGACATGGGTGTTTTTACTTAAAATTAAATTTGATGCTACTGTGGTTATTCAACACTTAATCTCTTATGTTAAAACACAATTTGACTCATGCATAAAGACTATTAGAATTGATGTTTGGACTTCACTTGTTGGCAATTATGACATTCGAACACAAACCTTGCTATGTCCTTCTGTATGTCACCCCACTAATAGAACTCTTTTAAGTCTCGGTACATTTTTCTCGAACTGGGATGAATGGAGTATGTAGAATTATGAGCCTCCATCAAGATCAAACTCTTTAGGCCATCAACATACGGAACACATAACCGACCTTGGTAGTATAGCAACCTATCGCCCCCTTGGGAAAAGACTTCAATCTTCTTTTCCTTCACTAACTTCTTTAACTCGATAAATGTTGGGTCAAGATCTTTCTTTAATTTAACATCCACCACTAAAGAGGATTCGGTCCTATTTTGAACAACCATACCACCATCATAAGTACCACACAACTTCACCCCTAATCTAGCCAATCGGTGAGCATCTTTCACCAACTCCCTCTTCCCTTCATCCACATGGGCCACACTCCCCATAGACACTCTACTAAGTGCATCAACAACTATATTGGCTTTACCTGAATGATAGTGCACATTCATGTCATAGTCCTTAAGGAGTTCTAGCCACCTTTTTTGCCTTAGATTAAAGTCCTTTTGGGTGAACACATATTGAAGACTTTTATGATCGGTATACACATCTACATGCACCCCATAGAGTTAATGCCTCCAAATCTTCAAAGCAAAAACAACGACCGCCAATTCAAGGTCATGGGTAGGGTAGTTACACTCATGCACCTTTAATTTCCTAGAAGCATAGGCTATGACGTTGCCATTTTGCATTAAGACACAACCTAAACCAATCTTTGAAGCATCACAATAAACTACAAACCCTTCTAATACTTCTGGGAGAGTCAAAATAGGAGCGGAGGTAAGTCGATCTTTCAAAGTCTGGAAACTCTTCTCACACTCATCCGTCCATATGAATTTGGCTTTCTTTTGGGTCAATTTTGTCATAGGAGATGAGATGGAAGAAAAACCTTCGATGAACCTTCTATAGTACCCGGCTAGACCCAAGAAGCTCCTAATGTCTGAAGGAGACAACGGTCTAGGCCAATTCTTGACTGCCTCCATTTTCTTAGGATCAACCTTGATACCATCACCGGACACTACGTGACCAAGAAATGCCACCTCCTTAAATTTTGAAAATAATTGCCTATCCCTCGATGTTTGAAGCACAACTCTTAACTGATTTTTATGTTCTTCCTCAACTCGAGAGTAAATCAAAATAGCATCAATGAAGACCACCCCAAAAGTATCAAAGTAAGGTTTGAACACCCTATTCATCAAGTCCATGAACACCGCCGGTGAATTCGTCAAACCAAAACTCATCACTACAAACTCGAAGTGACCATACCTTGTTCAAAAAGTCATTTTGGGAATATCACACTCTCTTACCCGTAGTTGGTAATAGCCAGACCGAAGGTCGATCTTGAAAAAGTGACTTGCCCCTTGCAATTGATCAAACAAGTTATCTATTCTAGGGAGTTGGTACTTTTTCTTAATGGTCATCTTATTTAATTATCGGTAGTCTATCATATTCGAAGCGACCCATCTTTCTTTCTCACAAATAACACGGGAGCACCCTATGGTGAAATACTTGGTCTTATTAACCCTTTTTCTAACAAGTTCTTTAATTATTCCTTCAACTCTTTCAATTCTGTCGGGGCCATCTAGTAAGATGGAATAGAGATAGATTAGGTATCGGAGAGGAGATTGTTACCAAAATCAACTTCCCTTTCAGGAGGGACACCGGAAAAGTCATCAGGAAAGACATCAGGGAACTCATTGACTATGAGAACCGACTCAAGAGGAGAACTTTCAGATTTGACATTCCTAACCCTCACAATATGGTAAATAAAACCCTTAAAAATTATTTTTCGGTCCTTAAGATAAGAAATGAATTTACCCTTCACCACCGAATCACGACCCTCCCATTCAATAACGGGCTCATTTGGAAATTGGAACTTGACTCGACGAGTCCTACAATCTATGGAAGAATAAGATGTATGTAACCAATCCATCCCAAGAATGACATCGAAATCTACCATGTCAAGATCAATGAGATCACAAGGAATAACATTTATGCAAGATAGACACGGGGTAAACCCTATAGACCTTCCTAGCAATAACCGATTCACCCACAGGGGTAGACACCAAATAAGGCTGTAATAACATTTCAGATGACATATCAAACCTATTAGCAAGGAATGGAGTAACAAATGATAAACTTACACCCGGATCTAATAGTACATAAACATCAAAAGCAAACACCTTTAACATACCGGTAATGACATTGGGTGTATCCTCAACCTCTTGTCTCCCATGCAAGGCGTAAAAGCGATTGGTGCATTGGACACCTCCTTGGTCTTGTTGACCATGAGCAATTTATCCTTGAGGTCCACCACCACCATCTCTACAATCCCTAGCACGGTGGCCCATCTTGCCATACTTAAAGCATGCATTGGAGCCGGCTAAGCATTCCCATTTGTGAGTCCTTTCACACTTTTTGCAAGTGAGGAAAGTTTGAGTAGCAACATTCTCTCTTGGAACCATTAGTTTACCACCCTTGTCCTTGTTGAACCTTGGAGGAGGAGTATTGGTGGAACCTTGTCCTACAAATAGTTTCCCATCTTTTCCTTTGTCATGGTTACCATAATCGGACCTTTGAGGGTTAAACCCTCCACCATCTACTCTAGCCTTTTTAAACCCCCTTGATCTCTCTCTCAGCTTCTCTTCTTCAATTTGTTCTGCATAAGTCATTAACCGAGAGATGTCCATCTCCTTGGTCAACATGCAATCCTTGGAAACCAAGATTGAGACACTGGAAATAAACTTGCTTATCCTAGCTCTTGGGTCAGAGAACATGAAGGGAGCATACTTTGACAACTTAGTGAATTTGAGAGCATACTCTCTCATGCTCATACTTCCTTGATAAAGGTTGATGAAATCTTGGATTTTGGCCTCCCTTAGATCCAATGGGAAGAAACGATCTAGGAAGGCACCTTTGAACTCTTCCCATCATATCGGCCCCATTTCTTCATCTCTCTCAACAACCCATTGTTCGTACCACACTCAAGCCACACCTTTGAGTTGATAGGCTACTAGCTCGGCCTTCTCATTTGGTGGCACACCTATGATAGACATAACCCAGTACACCTCATTAATGAACTCCATAGAGTCCTTATCTAGTTTAGAACCATCAAACTCGGGAGAATTCATCCTTTGGAAATCCCGAATTCTAGAGGCCAAATTTTGCACTTGGGGAGAAGGAACACCTTGATTCCCTTGGTTGGATACAACTTGAGCCAACAACATAATGATATTGCAAAACTCGGCATGGGATACCCCTTCTTCATGATGTGGGGCATTGGGAATCGGAGGAGCTTGGTCCTCATCATCAACCCTTGCTCTTAGAGGTGCTCTTCCATGGATTATTATCTAGAGAACATAAAATGGGTCATTAGTTAAAGTAAAGCTTAGGACACACTAAGGTACGACATGAATTTGAAAGAAGTGAAAACTTTTCTAAACATCCCATAGTCTCCTATTCATAATTATGGAGCGTTTTACAACCATGAACAAGATCCTATTTGACGCGGTATGTTGGACTCCAAGGACCATTCAAAACCTCCATCTCTGATACCAAGTTTGTCATGACCCAAGCCTAGGGCCTAGACGTGACATAGCGAATGAGGAACCCGAAAGTACCTCAATTAAGCCTTTTAGCATTCTTTTAGCCTTTCATAGGTAATGAAAATAAATAAACAAGCAGAAATCATAATAGAAAATCTTCAACTTACATATGTCCAACAATACCTCTAACTTTTAGATTTAACGGGGCTATGACAAGTTCCTAGCTCACCCTCAATCATAGTAGAAAGAAATACCATAGTAAGTGTCTAAAGATCTCAACATATCATAAGCTAGAAAGATAAAAGAGTATTGTTCCCGGAACATGGGAACTCACCAAAAGTAGTCTTCAAACGAGATCTCAACTAGCCATATGGAGGAGAATGAGGAGAAGCACTGGTCCCTACATGGTGATATTATGTAGGCAAAAGAATATTCGTTAGTACTTTGAATGTACTAAGTATGTAAGCATGAACGAACATTAAGGAAACATTAAAATATTTATGTAATATGAAACATAATACAATGCATGCATAATCAATCATAAAGATATCCTTTAAAATATTCATTTATGGTAAGATGACCATAACCGACATCTAAGACCATGCGAGCTATTACATGGAATCCAACATAACCCCCTACATTGGCCGGGGAGACTACTTGCCAGATAGAACTCCATCAACTTCATTCATTTCTTCAACTTTAACTTTAAGAGCTTTTATGGATCCATTAGCCTAAGCCTACAAGGGCTCCTATGTTGGCACATAGTTAATGAGACAAGGGGTTACTACTAGGATTCCCTTATAGAATCTCACCTCAATGACTCATTCGGTGCTAAGTTAATCCCACAAAATAGTTTAATACTTCAAAATAGTCATAGCATATAGCTTGAGAATTTAAAACATCATATTCGGTAGAATAGCTCATTAAAACATTTGGTGATTCAAATATGCAAGAATTATCCTTATAGCATAAAGAATCCATCATTCATAGCATTTCATCATTCTTTTATTTTATAAGACTCCCTTTTTATCATAGATATTACTTTCGTAAATATTCATTTGAAGTCAAAGTTTTTAAGTCAAACTTCATTGAAAACATAGTAAAAGTAGGTGAGTTCAAATTACTTCAACTTGCAAACATGTATGTAAATAAATATGCATAAATACTTTAAAATCCATTAATTAGAAATCATGCTTTAACCAACCCACCATGAATTTCAAGAACCTTTAAAGAGATAAATAGATCAAATTACTTGCAATCCATCAATTCATACATATGAAATCATGTTGCATCAAAATAGACCAATAATCATTAGTTTAACCATGATTTATGCTATTAAGAATAAATAAGAATTACCCATAAGAAAATATTACTTGAAATCAAGAGATTTAATTGAAAGAGTTTTTTTGGACTACATGGGTGGAAGAAGCCATGGATAAACACCTACATAACTTAGAGTAAAGCTTAAAGAAAATAAACATAATTTATCATATAATTAAAATACTTTAGGCATGAGAGTGGAAGGAATAATCTCATTGAAGCCTTACATACCTGGAATCCGAAGCGTTACTCAAAATCGAATAACTTAATAAACATTCTTGAATCCTAGCCTTTTCTCCTCGCCGGAGCATTTTGTGTACTACCCGGAGTGTATGAATCACCAGAATAGTATTTCTATACTACTAAGAACTAAAACTATATTTTAAGAATGAGTAAAAGAGTGTATAGAGGGAAGAGTTTCTTGAAAAAGCTTGATGAATAAAATGATGAAATAAGGTAGGTATTTATAGGTGTGAAGAAGGGACCTAATAATAATTAAAATAATTATAAAGAAAAATCTAAAAATTTAATGGAAGATTGTGATGTCATGGATGATGTCAAATGGATGACTATTGATGTCATGGATAATGTCAAATGGATCTAGATCTTTCCATGGTTGGTGAGATGAACCTTCTTTTAACGAAATACCCTTTTTCGGAGTTGTGTTTGAACAAGATAAATTCCTCATTAGGATTTAGTTTCCTCATATGAATGGTTTCTCTAGAAGTACTTTCATGTCATTCAAGAATCAACTGATTTGGAGTAGCCTACAATGATATATGATTTTTCTTCTATAAATACTCTATTTTATCACAGCACCTTGTCTTACAATAATTAATTTATTTGACCTACTTAACATACGAAACATAAAATATGGTCTTAATAAAAGTTGTAGATAATGATGTTGGGGTTATTCAAAAATTTGAATCACCTAATTTGGACCATTCTATGAAAAGAAATGCCTAAAATACAGAAACTATATCATTTTCATCGAGAATTGGAGCATCATATTCAACGATTTTAGGGGGTGTTACAGAAATATTGTTGAGTAAGGGGTGAAAGCTTAATTTGAGGCATTTCCTTCCCTTTAGTATCTATTAAGGGTGAATATCATGTTTAGATTAAGTTTTGATAACTTTGAACCTTGAATTACATGTTGAGTTCTAAATTACCTTCATGCCTTATATAATGTGAATGCATTCATCCTCATTCATATTATCATCGATCGTTGGGAAATTAAGATCTGTGAAAATTCTTTTGAGAAAGAAATGTGATACCTTTAAACCCTTGTATCTTGAGTCCCTAATCGAGGCAGTTTTATGGCAGGGTAGTGGTTACTTTGTGATCCCTTGACCATGAATAGGTGGTGAGTAGAAGAAATATTAGTATCATGAGTCCTTGGCCACAAGCTAGGTGATGAGGTAGTTGATACATTTGAGATTGTGATGAGGAATATGGTCTGCGAGACCCCCATGGGTCCTGCTTGGTAGCATAGCTCAGCAGGTGTATACGATAGGTTGTGCGACATCCTTGATCCCACCGTATAATCATATCATTGCATCATCATACAACATTGCATTGCATTGATACTTGTGATAATTGTTCTATCTATTTAATTGTGATATTAAACTATAATTATTTATTTACTTTATCTGCGCCATTCTATATAAATTGGCGGCAACATTGCATTAGTGGGACATTTCTACATGCAGGTGGAAGTGTTCATTAGTTTAGTTCATAATTTTTGATTACTTCCTTATACTCAGTTGGTTAAATCTACTAAGTGCATGTAGATTATATTCACCCCTACATCTGTGTCTCTTTTTGATGCAGATCCTTGTCATGGTATCCTGTGTGGTGGTCGATCTCCTTCTCTTATAGATATTTTATCAGATTAGTGGTGAGGTCTTGGGATTTGGACCGCCATTATTTCTAGCTTTTATTTACAGTCTTTAGTACTATTCGAATACTTATGATGTATATCAGACTCGATTATTATACTAGATTCTTTTTACATTTATGACACCCGATTTTGAGATATTTTATTTGTGTCTATGTTTTGTTTATTTTGTGGCCTGACTTTCCCTTTGGGAGTTTCGTATGATTTTACTTTTAGACTCACACATCGGGATGAGATTTGGGATGTATGCCATCATGACCTCGATTTTGGATCGTGGCAGCACTTGATGTTGTCCAAATTTGACCATTGTTCCCTATGATCTCTTGCCCAAAGTTTGTGGAAGATCAACTTAATTGGCATATTTTCCTGAAGTTAGAGGTTTCTTTTTAGACTTGAAGTATGGTGGATAGCCAACAATCTTGTAACATTGTTCTTTAGAGTGGCCCTTACAGCCACAGTGTTCACACAGCATGACATTCTTTCTTCCTCTATAACCTCCTCCATAAGTACTTGCTTTACCACTATAACCTCTACCATAAGGACTATAACCACTAGAGCCTCCACCGGAAGGATTACTAGGAAATGCACCATTGGATGTCCCTACTCCACTGTTATAGTTAGTGTTGCTCTAACTATACAGTGTTGTGCCTTCAAGTACACCTTTGCCCATTCAAATTGAATTCACCAGATTTCTCTGACTCACTTGGTCAATTAGGAGGGCATATGTTTTGTTCAGAGTGGGAATAGGACTCATCACGAGGATTTGACTCCTACATGGGGAATAGGATTCATTTAGCGCCATTAGAAACTGAAGCAACCTCTGGTATTCACAATGCTTACCAATTGTTTTTTTGATTCAGGGCAAGGACATGATGGACATGTCAGAGAACATCATACTCATCCTAAAGGTCTCTCAATTTAAAGAAATAGTTGTACTATTGATTGTACCCTAAGTGAGAGTATGAATATCTCTGTATATTCTAGATCCATTAACAATATCAAATCTCTTTCGAAGATCAAGAGATACTAAACATATACTACAGAACTTAGTAGACCAGGTCTAACAGCTTTCGTGATCCATGACAACACTACAACACTGAATTTTTCCCATTGATCATACAACTGTGGTTCGAACTTAGATTTAGGGAATCGGCCATCCACAAATCCTAATTTGCTAATACCTACACGTCCAATCCTAAAGGACCTACTCCATAACGCATAGTTTTCAGATCATGTTAGTTGAAGAGAGATCAAAGAGCTACCTGGAATATCAGTAGTGTCACGCCCCGAGAGGGTACCCTAGATGTGACTAGCACTCAAAGTCCATTACTGGTCTCCAAGTGAACCACTTAGTCCGATCACACATCCATTCAATATCAATCAACCAGAGGAAGTTTAAAATAAAGAAATAATTTAGTGGATAACTCAAATCATCAATCTAACTCAAAGAATAAAGGTCATGGGCCAACAATTTGAACTCCAATCTATGTCGTTAAAAATAGTTTGACTAGAATAATTCAAGGAAAGAAAATACTCAATCGACCCATCACTATTTAGTCTATAAATCCTCTATCACTACTATCTAATTGGTACCAATGACATGTTCATGGCTACATCAAATCAAAATGGAAAGGGCTAACTCGACGCAAGAATAACATAAGCGGTGTCCTCTGAATGTAGGAAAGGACTCACCAATATGCTGAATGTGTATAGATCCTCAATGGTGCTTCTATTGACGATCTATTAAACCTGTCTCTGCATCATAAAATGATGCAGGTCCAAATGGACGTCAATACATAGAATGTACGAGTATGCAATATGGCAGAATGAAACATACCTTAAGGAAGAATAATGTTGGTTCAAATATCTCAAAATCAGAAAGATAAGAGAGACTCAATCAAAGTGTCATAAGTCTAAAGTAAGAATACATTTTTTAGACAAAGACCAACTATATACCCTACAATCCAAATCAATCATGTACAATACAGTTCAATCAAATCATTTACAATTCGATCCCATCCAATCATGTATAATCCAATCCAATATAATCATATATCATCCGATTCAATCCAATCATATCACGTATCCAATCCAATCCAATCCAATCATATACCATCAACTCTAACTCAATCACATATTATCTAATCCAATCCAATCACATATCCAACCCAATCCAATCATATACCCAATCCAATCCAATCCAATCATATGCAATCAACTCAATTCAATATATATGCAAATTAAAATTTTGCAATGTTTTACAATTCAACTCAATCATCTACAATCACCATCAAACCAATCATATCAAGCATAATCCATTCAATTGGGAGTTTCTCTAACCAACAACTATCACCATATGAGCGAGTGATAGTACAACAAGCCGACGTTGTTGCCACATCCGTTCATACCTTGCCAGGGTAAGAACAAATCAACAATCATGGATCCATAACCAATCAAGTCCTATCATGTCAGGATAATAATTTAGGAAGCATCCGACTTTAACGGTTCAATTCTCTCCTACGTTTGGCGACGTAGTTTATTGGTTCTAATATGGACTATACTCTTATCCAATTTGACGCTCGATACTCCTCCAAAGAATCAATATGCGCATATCTATCAAGTGAGTAAAATACTCAAAATACTCATTTAGACTCATTAGACTCTTTCAAATCAACTCATTTAGTCTCATTGGACTCTTTTCAAAACTCAAATCAAATCTGGCCTCATTGAACCTTCTTTCAAATCGACTCATCTTAAATCATTAAACTCTTCTCTTTAAAATTGATACAATCTCAACTCAATCTCAAAAATTGATATTTTAAAATAAAAATGTTCAACTCATTTATACTCAAAATACTCATGTTCAAAAATGAGAATTTAAGAGACTTTTTCAAACTCAGTTTATGCTTAAACTCTTTATAAATCAAAGATAAAAATAATCACTCTTTAAACTCAAAATAGTGTATAAATAGTTTATGCAAAAATGTTCACAAATCATTTTTTTAAAACTCCTTCTCAAAAGATCATTTATTTTCAAAATATTCATAAGACTCCAATCAAATTAAATTATACAAATCACATATCACATGATCACATTAGACTCCAATCCACTTCATCACATAACATCCTCATCAACATACCCTCTTTATCAATCATTCTACATATGTTAAATAACCACCATTCACATCATCACTCACACCATCATCACTCACACCATCATCAAAATATCACCATTCACATCATTATCAAACATCATCATTTACATCATTATCAACATCATCATTCACATCATTATCAACATCATCATTCACACCATCATCAAACATCTTACTCCAAAATCCTTATTTAATTCTATATTCCATTTATAGAAACAAAAGTGACATTCTAGATCTACCAATGTTTTATTTCATTTTATGCCATTCACATTCATAACTATCCCAATTCTTATATAACTCAAAATCAATTTCATCAAACTCATGTAAAAGAATACCTCATTTCACTATGAAAATAATATTGTTTTTATTATATATAAAAACCATCAATCTCATCCTCAAGATAAATTATGACCAAAAAGAAATCTCATCTTGGGTTCATGTGAATGAATACATGAATCCATACTCTCAACAAAGTCAACTCAAGAACATCATTAACACATTTTAGTAATATTCTATAGTTTAGGAAATTTCAAGAAAACATTCATAGAAGGTTCAAATCTTTCACAACTTCTATCCAACACATCTATGGGCATATGGAAGAATTCAATCCATATTTTAGGTTATCCTTACATACTTTGTTTGAAGATCATCTCATCGGAAACCAAGACTTGACTTGAAGATCTTGAATCTTTGAGCTTTTGAGAGGATTTTGTTGGAGATGATTTGGAAGAGAAGAGGGGATGAATATTAGGGTTCCTTTGGAGAGGCAAAATTCTGAGAAAATATGGTCCAAAACATTCCAAGTGAGGGTATATATGTTTAGGGAAAATATCCAAGTTGCCCCTCTTCAAAATCTGGAAAACTGGGCAAAAATCCTACTGGCGCTATAGTGGCGCATCGCGCCACTGCAGCGCCAAGCCAGTAGGCTTATAACCCTGCACATCTAATAGTGTCGCATCGCACCAAGGACCAAACTACTGAGGTTGTTTTCAGGCACTATAGTGGCATCGGGCGCCACTGGAGCGCCAATCCTAAATTCCTGCAGTGGTCGCCCAGGCCTGAAATTCCTACAGTACTAGTCTATAGTAAAATGGTTATAACGTTTGACTTCGAACTCCAAAAATTTCAATCTTGGTGGCATTGGAAGGAAGACTAAAATACCTTTAATTTGGTAGGTCTTCGTCCATCCAGTTCATTATATTCTAGGAGATATACTCATTTGAAGTTGACTCTTATACTAACTCATTCAGAAATTTAGTTGAGACTAATTCTTTGGACTCGACTTGGTGTTAGAGGTCCCTTATGACCCCTAAACACCTCTAACACACTTTAAATACTTAGGAATTAATACTAACTCATATGTAAAATTACAATTCCTTCAATTCGAGTCTACACACACGTGAAGAAATGTTCGAGTTTTTGCGGAAACAATTTTGGGGTGTTACATTATCTCCTTCTTGGGATCATTCGTCCTCGAATGAAAATCAAGCAAAGTTGGACTCGAGGAATGAATAACAATAGACACTCATTCAAATCAACCAAATCAAACAATCTTGACAATTGGCTATTCAAACTCAAGAATAGACAAATCATTTCAACTCAGGAATAGGGACATCACCTTCATCATTCTCATTATTTGGCACGAATAGAACATCGAAACTCTATCAATCGAATCATTCGAACATCTAGATCATCAACCGTCGAACTCCAATTCATGAGTGACATTCCCAATCCTCTCCACAATTTTGTAAGGCCAATATATCGGTGCCCAAACTTCCCTTTCTTTTCAAGCCTCATAACACCCTTCACGTACATCCAATCATTTCCCCAAAAGTCAACAATAGCCTACTTCCATCACTCTTATAGTGACTACCACACACTCAAGCCTATCACTCTAACCACCTTAACCCTATCTAAGAATTCTCGAGCCTACTTTAACACTTCTACCTCCATTATTGCATGAGATCTCACCTAGAGACATATTAACATACTCTTGCCTATCTATTGCACATCACAAGGTCTCATCTCGCTCCTCTTCCACCCATCTAACCCCAACTAGACACATACATCATAACTATCACAATCGGGAAACACTCACTCTCCCCTATCTACTCTCACTCAACTCCGTCTACTATCATCTTGGTCAACTCATCACTATCGAAAGCTCAAGACTTACTATGGTTTATTACCCTATCATCTCCCCCTTAGCTCAAAGGTACCAAGTAAATGTTACTAACTAGTCACCCAAAACAACTCATAAATTTAGAGCCCATACAACTCTATACTATCTCAAACACACCTCTTAAGTCGCTTCTTACCAAATGACTTAGCCTTAATTCACTATTTACATTTGAGGGTCGCATACCCCTCCATTCATAACACACACTCCTCGCAAGTTAATATCTTAATCTCTCGCATACGTCATGTCAAGCCTACTAAATAAAATCTTAAAACTAGCACTATCACAATCATTCATTACATCTCACTACTTACCTCATAGATACTTCACTCTAGTTACAGGCCTCAATCAACCACCATTCTCACTATTTCAGTTCTTCTCCTTTAACTCCCTCTTTCTAACTCTATAATTACTCTACCAACCATAGCTCACCATGCCTCAAATCATATTCCATTAGATGGAGACACTAATCATTTAGAGACATAACTTTCCTCTCAAAGATAACATTCGAATCAAGATTTAGAGATGAGATTCTAGGATACATCTCGCTCTGGCTCAACGCACGATCCATATGAATGGGAGTACATTATTCCAAATCAATAGAGTTAAACACATCAATCGGCTCCTCTCAAGCCTTGTGCTGTCTCTTCACTTCCTCAAGACTTTATATTAACTCATCAACAAGAATCTCATATTTACTGTTCCAACTACCTTGAGTATGAGGGGTAGTCGAATGGATATGAGCAATGCATGAATTAGAAGGAAACATTCATAGAGTTAAACTCTATCGTACGAACTCAGAATATGAAAGAAGAAAAACAATTCTTAATGTCCTATAGCCTCCTGATTATAAGTGTGGTGCACAACACACCAATAAGCAAGACTCTACTAGTAAAATGGTCATAACTTTTGACTCTGAACTCCAAAAATTTCAATCTTAATGGCGTTGGAAAGAAAACTCAAATACCTTTAATTTGGTAGGTTGTGGGCCACCCAGTTCATTATATTCTAGGAGATATGCTCGTTTGAAGTTGACTCCTATACTAACTCATTCGAAAACTTAGTCGAGACTAATTCTTTGGACTCGACTTGGTGTTAGAGGTCCCTTATGACCCCTAAACACCTCTAACACACTTCAAATACTTAGGAATTAATCTTAACTCATATGTAAAATTATAATTCCTTCGATTTGAGTCTACACACACGTGAAGAAATGTTCAAGTCTTTGCGAAAAAAATTCTGGGGTGTTACAAGTAGGTTGTAGAAAGAGTGGATGATTATGATAGATTACTGGAAAAGTTGTAGTTCTAGTAGGTGCATTGCCAGTTCCTTCACTTGAGGGACTAATCGACATTGTAGCTAGCTTGAATTTCTGAACAAATCGACCTTTTGGTGCTTCCTTGGGATATCACCTTTAAAAATGATGAGATATGAGCATCTAATGTCTGTTTCTATACAGTGATTACCCTACTATGGTAGGATCTGATACCATGATAAATCCATTAAAGGGAGTATGCTTCCATATATCTTACAAAACAACCTAAGAAGACAGAGACGAAGAGGAAAAAAAGAGAGGGAAAGTGATCTAGATATTTTAAGCATAGCAATTCACTATTACATTGCAACTCTCTTGATCTAATACACATCTAATCACCTATATATACAGATCACTAACAAACTCATCACAAATAACTGATGCCAGCTGGACACCTTCTAACTAACTAAACTGCAGCAGCTAACTAACTAACTACACCATTAGCTTGATAACCACCTATATGGTTAACACAGTTAATTGTTCAATGATGAAGAGAGTTGTTGGAAATTTATTTTATTTTTGTCCTTTATTTATATTTTTTAGGTGATAAGTTCAAGAGAGTTAATTGCTCATATTTGAGAAATTTTATTGAGACTCATACTTATAGAATTTTTTTACCAAAATAAGCTATTATTTAAATCAATTTACAATAATAGCATATTTTTTGAAACTTCACAAAACTAGTATAAACGTTATTGGAAGTAATGTATTTTTCATAATTTATTCAAAAAATCAATGGACCAAAAAATAATGAGAGACAGCGTTAAAGTAGGAATATGTTACTAGTAGTAACATTTTAGAATTATTTGTCCCATTATTTAAATAAATAATGTTGTTTCCCTTATCACCCTTATATACGTTTTAACCCTGTCCTAAGCCATTTCAATTCAATTGTGAAGTTCCACATCTCCAATTCCTTCCCTACCCTAACTCCAATCTCGTCTCTAGTGTTGCGAGGAGAACCAATGCACGGCTCTGTTCCCAATCCTCACCGCTAGTGTTGCTAGAAAAACGAGATTCATGATTGTTTCACCGCCATAAGTATTTTGAGGTAATTTTCTGTGTTCAAGGTTTAACTTTTCTCTACAAAGGAGTGCTTGACAAACCCATAGGATTCTATCTTGTGTAAATTGAAGAACCCGCTGACAAACCCATGAAATTAAATTCCAACATAGGATTTTGTCTGGTTATTAATTTTAATTTGATTTGAGTTTAATCTCCTCGAACTGCTCATTTCATGGCTATTGAACTCGTGGTTGTTAGAGACATAATAGTGGCTTGTTGCCTATCCACATTGCCATATTCACTTTGTCTAATTCCCGCTGCTCTTTCTAGTTTGGTTACTCTTTACCTAATGTAATAACTGCATATCAAGAAAAAAAATTACTCGAGTTCTATTGTTGATGGTGTAGTCTATGATGATTTGTGTTACATAAATAAACTTCTGAATTAAAAGGGAAAATCCTAGACTTTTTAAACGAGTTCTTGTTAATTTACGTTCACTTTTGAAGCGTGCTTTTTGAGATAAATGCCAAGAATAATTTACATAACAATTCTGGTTAACATTTAAGTTTACTTTTATATGTGTTTTTCATTTCACATGTATTTTATTTTATGGTTGATAATAATGAATACAAGTTGGATCCCAGTCCACTTGAATCGGCTATATTGACAGGAAAACTCACCCATAGGTCATATGATATATGGAATTAGTTCCAGCGATGAGTAGAATCTCTTCATCCCATGATTCGATGAAATATCTTGAATTTTATGTTGAATTTCTAGGTATATGTATATGTAAGAAAGTGTTAATATAATTCTCAAAATTTTTGGAAGCATCCTATCTATCCACGATTTCTAAAAGTGATTAGATTTATCTTAATTGTATGGTGTTTACAGATCTAATCGGCCAACTATTGACCGTAGTTTGATCACTATACCGTAGTTTGATCACTACCTAGTTGAGAGATGTAAGTTTCATTTGTGTCTCACATAAGAAAGTCAATTTCCTAAAAATTAAACGGCTAAATTAATTGGATGTTATGGAGAAGTGAATTTGTATTGTAACTATTTTTTTCTTACGCGATGCAGAGTGGTTAAATGCAGTTGTAACTCCCCATACAATTTATTATGAGTCCTCACTCTCTGCCCTTAAGAGGAGAATAATGTACTCCATTATTCTATTCATTAAGAATCCAAAAAAGGAAAAAGAGAGAAACAAAAGAGTAAAGAAAAGAATAATAGGAACAATTAAAAAAGAAGACTTCCACTCTTAAGTCAAGAAGATAACATAACGGATTCAAGTATGTTTTCTTGACTGAGTTATTATAGTTTATGTTATGTGAAAATTATTTAGTTCTAAAATCCTGAATAATTGATAGGATTCATTATAGATTATTTATATTTTCATAACCATGTGAAATCCTTACAACCTAATCTTTATCTTGCAAATAATACATTTAGTTTCTATGTTATATTTGTGGATGATTTTAGAAGATATACTTGCTTTTACCCTATCAAATCTAAAAATAAAGTCATTGATGTTTTTCTCACATTCAAATCTCAAGTTGAATACTTATTCAATAGAAATTAAATCCTTTCAAACCGACTAGGGTGGCGAATATTGAAATTGTTCTAGGTTGTTCACAAAATTGGGCATTATTCATCAAGTTTCTTGCCATCACACATATGAGCAAAATGGCACAATATAATGAAAAATCGCTCTACAAGAAAATAGGCCTTTAGAGAGGGAAAAAAATCGGCCATCACGATCTCTAAAAGTTTCGATGTTAAAAGTTAACGACCAAATTTTTTAAAGAACCTTTAATGACAACATTAATTTTTCTTAACACACTTTCTAACATTTAATGACATTATTCATCGTATAGGTTAAAATATTCCTTAACTACAACATTTTGGTCACTCAAGAGGATCACGAGCAAGCAGTTTTGCTTTCCGTGATAGTTTGAGATATGATGATTCTTTTTCCTCCTTTGTTTTGGAATTTTTCCTTCATTCTTTTTATTGATTAATTTGTTTGATAATTAAAAAATATTCTTATCATATTTATTACATCTTATCATATTTATTAAGTTAGAAAAACTTCTATTCATTTGCATTTTCTATTTAAAATAAGATGTCTCCTCAACTTTTTTTTACTTAATATTTATGGCTTTGAATTAGCTTATTTTTAGTTGTTTTTTTTGGCTTTAAGCACTTTTATTTTTTAGTTTAGATTTTCGGTAATTTTTGAAAAATGACTATTTTACCCCTCCTTATAGTTGTCTCGAGTCATGTTTGATTAGTATTCGAAGTCGTCTTTGTGAAATCCCTTGAAAAGTAAGGTTTTTGAAAAGATTTGAATTTTGAAGGTTTAGGTTTTCAAATAGTAGTATTTGGTGTCATTCGGAGTTTCGTATCTTGAAATGGAATTCCGTTAATTCTATCAACTCTGAAATGTGGAATTTGGTCTAGAAGAGTTAATAGAATCATATTTAAAGTTATATCGAGGATTTGAGTTCCGAAGTTGGTAATGATTAAGTTTTTGAATGTAGAGTTGGTGTTGGTCAACATTCGGAGTTCGGATGATCAGAATTGAATTCCGATGATTCTTGGCTTTGGGGATAATTTGTAACACCCCTAAAAAAATTTCCCTAAGATTCAGACCTTTTTTGTATTCGTATAGGATTGAACTCAATTATTGTGAAGCATGTGCATGAGTTAGGATGAGTTCCTAAGTAATTAAAGAGTGTTAGAAGTGATGTGGGGTCATAAGGGATTCTTAGAACCAAGCTAAGTCCGAAAGAATTCATCTTGGGTAAGTTGTCGAAGGAGTTCGTATAAGGGTCGACTTCTAACGACCATATCATTTGAAATATGATAATCTGGGTGGCCCACTACCTATTAAATTAAAGATCGTCGAGTCTTCTTTCCAACGCCACCAAGAGTGTAATTTTTGGAGTTCAGAGTCAAAAGATATAACGATCCTAAGACGGATGGGTACAGTAGAAATTTTAGGCCTGGGCTGGGACTGCAGGAAACTTGGGCTTGGCGCCGCAGTGGCGCGATGCGCCAGGAATAAGCCTTAGTAGTTTGGTCCCTGGCGCGACGCGCCACTAGGAGATGTGCAGGGTTTTCAAGCCTATTTTCCAGAACCCAGAAAACTTGGGCTTAGAGTTGTAAGGGCACAACGCGCCACTATCGCGCCATAAAATAGCCTCAGTAGTTTGATCCTTGGCGCGATGCGTCACTATCAGATGTGCAAGTTTTAAGCCTAAATTCGACTTGGCGCTGCAGTGGCGCGACGCGCCACTATCACGCCAGGAGTATTTTAGCCATTTTCTAGATTTTTTTGGAGAAAGGGCAATTTGGATATTTTCCCAAATTATATATACACCATCCTTGGACATTTTGGGACCATTTTTTAGTCCCCCTCTCTCTCTCTCTAAAAGCCCTAATATTTTTCCTCTCTTCTTCTTCTTCTCCAAATCCTTCTCCAACAAGAAGTGCCTCCAAGAGCTTCAAGATTCAAGCTTTCCATTGAAGATCCAACATCAAGGTTTTCTTCAAGTCTTCACTAAGGTATGTAAGGCTAACTAAAGTATGGATTAAGTTCTTCCATATGCCCATAGATGTGTTGGATAGGAGTTGTGAAAGAGTTGAACCTTCTAGGAAGGTTTTCTTAAAAGGTTTCCTAAACTATAGAATATTTTTAGATACTATTGGTTGATTGATGATTTTAATGACTTGAGTTACTAAATAGCTATCTTTCATATTATTGACTACAAATGGATCATTGGATATAGATTTATAGGTATTGACGGTATTCTTGAGTTGAGTTTTGTTGGGAGTATGGATTCATGTTTCATTCACATGAACCCAAGATAAAATTTTCTCGTCATAATTGTCTTGAGGTTGAGAGGGATGGTTTTGTGTATATGTGTATTGATTGGAATGAAAAGAATGAATTGGATAGTTAAGAATGTCCTTTTGCTTCTATAAATTGAACATAGGACTAAAATAAGGATTTTTGGAGTAGATGTTTGACAATTGATGTGATGATGATATTTGACAATGATGTGATGATAATGTTTGATGATGATGTTTGATGATGATGTGAATAATTATATTTGACGATGATGTGAATGTAGAGGTTATGTTGATGAGGATGTTGTGTGATGAAGTAGATTGGAGTCTAATGTGATTATGTGGTATGTGATTTGCATAAATTTGAGTTGATTAGAGTCTTATGAATATTTTAAAAATAAATAATCTTTTGAGAAGGAGTTTTAAATAAAGAATGTGTGAACCTTTTTGCATAAACTATTTATACACTATTTTGAGTCTAAACAATGATTATTTTCATCTACAATTTAAAAAGAGTTTAAGCATGAGTTGAGTTTTGAGAAGTCTTTTAATTACTTTTGAACACGAGTGTTTTGAGTATAAATGAGTTGGGCATTTCTACTGTAAAAATATCGATTTTTGAGATTGAGTTGAGATTGTATAAATTTCAAAGAGAAGAGTTTGATGATTTGAGATGAGCTGATTTGAAAGAGTCTGATAAGACTAAATGAGTATTTTAAATATTTTACTCACTTAATAGCTGTGCGTATTGATTCTTGGGAGGAGTATTGAGCACCAAATTGGGTAAGAGTATAGTCCATACTCGAATCTCATAAACTACGCCGCCAACGTAGGAAGGGATTGTACCGTGTCGGATGTTTCCCTATTTCATTTTCCTGAAATTATAGAACTTGATTGATTGACGGATCCATGATTGGTTTGAGTCATTCATACCTTGGCAAGTATGAACGGACAGAGCAACGGCGTGACTCATTGTGCATCACCTATATATAGGTGGTGGGATTGTTGTCGGTTAGAAAAACTCCCAAATTGAGTGGATTGTGCATGATATGATTGGTTTGATTGTGATTGTAGATGATTGAGTTGAATCGTAAAATATTGCATATTTAATTTGCATATTTATTGAGTTGAGTCCTTTGAGTTGATTGTCGAGTTGATTGTATATGATTGGATCGGATCAGATTGTATATGATTGGATTGGATTGGATTGTATGGTGTGTGATTGGTCTTTGTCTAAAATGTATTCCTACTTTGGACTTATGATACTTTGATTGAGTCTCTCTTATATTTTTTTTTCTGAATTGAGATATTTGAGCCAACGTTATTTTTCCTTGATGTATGTTCCCTTCTGCCATATTACATACTCGTATATTTCATGTACTGAAGTTCATTTGGACTTGAATTATTTCATGATGCAAAGACAAGTTTAAGAGATCGTCAATAAAAGCACCATTGAGGATCTATACACACTCAGCGTATTGGTGAGTCCTTCCCTACATCCTGAGGACACCACTTATATCATTTTTGCATCGAGTTAGCCCTTTTCATTTTAATTTAAGGTAGCCATAATTATGTCATCTGCACCAATTAGAGAGTAGTGATAGAGGCTTCATAGTCTAGATAGTGATGGGTCGATTGAATATTTTATTTCCTTGAAATTATTCTTGTCAAACTATTTTTTTAATGACAAATATTAGAGTTGATTGTTGGCCAATGGCCTTTATTCTTTGAGTTAGATTGATGTTTTGAGTTGCCCACCGACTATCCTCTTTATTTTAAGTCTTCTGCTAATTGAATAGATGAACGGATGTCTGATCAGACTATGTGGTTCGCTTGGGAGCCAGAAATGGTTTTTGAGTGCCGGTTACATCTAGGGTACCCTCTCGGGGCGTGACATAATTTTAGGCCTAGAAAAAGTTTCTGTATATTTTTTGAAAGTTTCGAGGGTGTTTTGGTCTTTTTGAGGCTTAGAGTTAGTTTGGCTGCGACTTATTGAATTTCGGGTCAAGAAAACCTCGAATTTGATTTTCGGTGATTCTATTGAATCCAAAATGTCAAATCTAGTATGGTAGCATATATGGTTTGTGTCCACGAGATTCTAAACGAATTCTAAGGGTCGATTCAGAGATTTTGTGACTTGTGAAAAAAATTTGAGATTGCAGTTCTAGTGCCTTCGCTTTTGCTAAGGGTGTGTTGGCTTTAGCGGCCTCTACTTTAGCGAAGACCCCTCGAAAAAGTGAAAGGGGTAATTTTTTATGGGCTTCGTAAAAGTTAACTTGTGGTCTCAAAAGCGATGATCCCAAAATGACCCCTCTGTCTCTTTTGCGACATCTAAGAGGGCTTAACAGGGTTTTGGTTTATTTTCACCATTTTTTGACTTTGGGAACTCAGAAAAGGTGATTTCAAGTGATATTTTGAGGGGATATCATTTAGTAAGTGTTCTTAACCTAAAATCTACATTACCCATCATTTATATCATGATTCTGACATTGAAATGGTTTTTGCTAATGAGTTCCCAATGCTTTGAGGATCATTTTCATCCAAAAAAATCCCAAATTTAAACCCCATTTTTGGAATTAAATTTTTGAGCCATTTTGACCCTTTTCCCTAAATTATATGTTTCTGGTGTCATTGGACTCAGTCTTTGATTGTGAATCATCATTTGATCATATTTAATCGATTTGAAACAACAATGAAAGGGTAAGGCTCAAGTTTTTGAGAAACTGAGGTCGAGACTAAGGAAAGTGAAACTCTAAACCTTTGTAATCTTAGTAAAACCATGTATTTCTTGCTACGTGCATTGGGAGTAATGGGAATCCGAGTTTTGGGTTAATTTTGAATCATAAATAGTCCTAAGATTGATAATCGGGGTTATAAAAGGAAATTTGATCTAATGAAATGATATATTTGAATTTAAACATTATTGACTCATTGTGAAAATTACACTATGATATTTTTGATATGAATTGTGTATTGTATTGGACTTCATCATATTCTCATTGATTGTATGAACATTTTCATTTGCATTGGGTTTGATTCTTATCATTAAAGTCTAAATTGATGATTATGCCGGTGAAAAATGGTTCCGACTAAGGTATAATGAAAGAGAGAAACAAAGAGGATTCGAGGAACGTGCCATATGTCGTGGTTGTTGCTTTATGATATTCAAGGGACATGCCGCACGCAGTGATTGTAACTATATGATATTCGAGGGACATGCCGCATGTCGTGCTTGATACTAAATGATAATTGAGGGTCGTGCCACACGTCGTGCTAGATGCATGGACATATGCATTATCTCATTGGACACTCATTGAATTTCATTGAATTTGTTTGATTATCTGAGGATTTTCCTATACTTTGTGTAGTTGTGACTGATATACATCTGATACTATTGATACCTATTTAGTCAATCTGAATTGTTGAGATGCGCTTTGACTTACATGCTACATGAGTTATATACAGTTAGATTGGGTTGTTCTATTTGTAGGCTGTAGTTATGGAGGTTCCGATGTTGTGTCAGGAGTACTTGTTTCTATTTAACTTTACCTGTTTTAGTGTCTTTCTTGCTGAGTACCATGTTATTTGGTATACAGTTCTTTCTATCTACACTTGTTTAGGTTTCGAGCCCAAATAGTGATACAATTTTATTTTCTTAATCTGAGGCTATTCGAGGATACTTAAAAGGCAGCTTGTCACGATCCAAAAATCGAGATCATGATGGTACACATCTAAATCTCATCTCGATGTGTAAGCCTAAAAGTAAAACCATACGAGACTTCCAAAGGAAAGTTAGGCCACAAATAAATACAATAAAAGGGCCACAACAAAATTATCCAAAAAATGGTGTCATAAGTGTAAAGAGCATCTAATAAAATGATCAACTCTGATATGAATCATAAGTCTTCTAATAATAGTAAAGAATAGAAAAAAAAGCTAGACTAATGGCGATTCGAATCCCAAGCCCTCACAACTAATCTGAATAGTAAGATATCCACAAGCTAGAGATCAGCTACCGCACAAAATACGCTGACTAGGATCTACATCAAAAAGGGACATAAAAGTAAGGGTGAGTACAATCCATATGTACTAAGTAGGTTTAACCAACCAAGTACATGAAATTAATCAAAACTATTAAATAAACTAAAGAACGCTTTTAAGGGTAATGTGACTGATATACATCTGATACTATTGATACCTATTTAGTCAATCTGAATTGTTGAGATGCGCTTTGACTTACATGCTACATGAGTATATACAGTTAGATTGGGTTGTTCTATTTGTAGGCTGTAGTTATGGAGGTTCCGATGTTGTGTCAGGAGTACTTGTTTCTACATGAAATTAAGCCCCCATACGGGTATCTCAAAGAAAATTAACAGTCATAAACTACACTACGACCCCATCTCAAAGTCTACAACATAGAATTTGACTAATCACCCCAACTCAATCCCAAGAAGGATAGTCAAACCTACCTCAATAACCAAAACCGTACTCTAAAACCTCCACCGGATGATCAACTCTCAAATTCAATGCTTGAAATGACAACCCACAATCAAGAATTAAACATACGTATCATAAGGAGTCCAATGACACCCATATTAATAGGTTACAGAACTGGAGGTAAAATAGTCCAAATATTGATTAATTTCAATAAGGGTCGAATCTAGAAATTTCTTTCAAAAACACGTTATACTCATTGAGGGAAGTTTGTGGGTGAAAACCCATAAAAATAGGCCAAGAAACAAGGTAGAAATTAATGAAAACCGAATTGAAATTCAAGAACAAAACCCCAACAATTCTCTTTTAAAAACTAGACTTTCCAATGATTTAGGAAGAGGAATTTGTACATAATATAGAATTGAAAAAGAGACTTGCCCACACGATATTCCTCAAGAAATCTACCCAAATCACTTTCTCCAACCTCCAAATCGATAACAATGGTGGTTTTTCGTAAATGGGACTGTTTTCATGACTTAACTCTATTCACGCACAAAATGCTCATCACGATCGCGATCCACTTACTCTTCCGATCGCGAAGTACTGGAAAAAACTCATCATGATCTTCTGGAAAGGGTCGCAATCACGTAGAACAAAATTTGAGCCCATCGCAATCGTGATGAACACTTCGCGTCGCGATGAACAAAATGACATGCACTAGAAATCAGTTCACAACAGATTGCCAAGTCTAAAAATACTCTCGGTTGGACCCTCGAAAATTATTCGAGATCCACTAAAAAATAAACTGAATATGCTACCACACTAGTTCGACATTTTAGACTCAATGGAATCATCAGATTTCCGAAAAGAAGTTGTTTTGACCAAAATATCCACCTGGACCCCTTATTGGCCTAAAAATTCAAAACGATGATTAAGGTCCCGGGGTTCTAAGTCAATGTTCAACTAGACAAAACTCAATGTTTCGGACGCAACAAGACTGATAAAATTCTCATCCGACGCTCAAATCTCAAAATGTTGACCAAGGTTTAAGTAACATATTTAAAACCACCATTTCCAACTTAAGACCTTAAATTTACATATCAACTCCAAATTTTATTCCGACGACTCTCCCAACTAATTCCCATATTTTGGAGCTAATGTAATTGATGGAATCCCATTTCGAGACTAATAGCTCCAGTTGGTACTGAAAACCACTTTTTAGAAACTCTTCTTAAAACTGAAAAACTTACCCAATTCACAAATCATTAAGATTTTAACACATTCAACTGTACAAACTGATTAAATAAAACTCAAGGAACTACGAGATGGGTGAAATGGTAATTTCACAAAAAATTCCAAAAATGGCCCTCAAATTCATTACACATCCTCCACTAAAAATGATCTTCTTTATCGAACATAAGATAAACAAAAGTACCTGGAGTCTAAAAAAACTGAGGGTACTAGACCCACATATCAAACTCTAACTCCCAAGTCACCTTATCAATAGGCTGATTTCGCCACTACACCTTGACCGAAGCGATCTCTTTTGTCTTGGGCCTACGAATATGCATGTCTAGGATAGCTACCAGCTCCTTCTCATAAATCAAATCTGGACACAACTCTACCGCATCATAAGAAATCACATGGGACTCATTCGGTATATACTTTCGAAGCAAGGAGACATGAAACACTAGTTGGACAACTGACAATCTAAGAGGTAAGTCCAACCCATAAGACACCCCACCCACTCTCTTCAAAATTTTGAATAAGCCAACAAACCTCGATCTAAGCTTTTTCCCAAATCTCATCACACCCTTCATGGACTATATTTTAAGCTATACATAATCACCCATCATTAACTCTAAGGGGCGAACCCTTCTGTAAGAATAGCTTTTCTGATGACTCTGGACTGTTAATAGTCGACTCTGAATCAAGTGTACCCGCTACATAGCATCCCGTAGTAAGTCAGTATCCAATGCATCAACGCAACTAAATCAAACCACCCAATGGAAAATCGACACATACAACCATACAATGCCTCAAATGGTGTCATCTGAATGCTGGAGTGATAGTTGTTATTATAAGGAAACCCTACTAAGGGCAAGTGTTTTTCCCATCGGGCACCAAATTTACCCACACAGGATCTAAGCATATTCTCCAATACTTGAATAGACTGCTCAGATTGTCCATCAGTATGGTGATAAAATGCTGAACTCGTGTCTAGCTGCGTAATTAAACCACGCTGTAATGCCTCCCAAAAGTAAAAGGTGAACACTGAACCCTGATCTTACACAATAGAGATAGGGACCAATGCAACTTAACAATTTCACGAAGGTAGTACCTAGCTAACTGCTCCACATTGTGGCTAGTCTTCACTAGAAAAAAATGGGTTGATTTGGTCAATTGGTCCACAATCACCCAAACAGAGTTATACTTACCTAATTGCATGGGTAATGCAGACACAACATATATAGTAATACTCTCCCACTTCCACTCGAGAATAGGTATCCTTTGCATAGGACCAACCAATTTTTGATGTTCGTACTTTACCTATTCGCAATTCAGACACATATCCATAAAATCAATAATGTCCTTCTTCATGCCACACCACCAATAGTGTTATTTCAAGTTATGAAACATCTTTGCCACTCTCAGGTGAATAGAATACTTGGAATAATGAGCCTCTTTCAATATCAAACGTACCCAATTTCCAACCTTGGTCACACAAATGTGACCATTAATACTCAAAACTCCCTCCAAATCAAGAGAGGCTGGTTTACCTTCACCTATTAATACTTTGTCTCGAATGACCCTCAACTTGTCATCCTCAAACTGGTGTGTGTGAATCCGGTCTATCATAGTAGATCTAGCTTCCACAAAGGCTAAAATGCTATGATGTATAGAAATATCAAGTCGAACAAACTACCTAGCCAACTATTGAACCTCCAAAGCCAAAGGCCTCTTATCCGCCTTAAGAAAGGTTAAACTACCCATACTAGATGCTTTGCAACTCAGGGCATCCTCTACAACATTAACCTTACTCGGATGATAAAGAATGATGATGTCATAGTCTTTCAATAAATCTAACCATTTACGCTGCCTCATGTTCAGATTTGGCTAAGAAAAGATATACTTAAGGCTATGGTGATCAATAAAGACCTCAAAATGCACCCCATAAAGATAGTGCATCAATAACTTCAGAACAAATACTACCGCCGCCAACTCTAAGTCATGGGTATGATAGTTCTTCTCATGTACCTTCAATTTTTGAGAAGCATAAGCTATAGTTCTACTCTTTTACATTAATACACCACCTAAGCCAACCCCCGAAGCATCACAAAACATAGTAATTCTTTGAGCTTTTGAAAGATCTCCTCACACTCATCAATCTCTCAAAATGCCATGGTCTTTTGAGTTAGCCCAGTCAAAAGGGCTACAATGGACGATAAACCCTGAATAAATAGATGATAATAGCCTGCCAACCCAATAAACCATCGAATCTCAGTAACTGAAGTAGGCCTAACGCAATCAAAAACCACTACAACCTTGGCTGAATCGATCATAATACCATCCTTGGTCGCCACATGACCCAAGAATACCACATACTCAAGCCAAAACTCACATTTGGAGAATTTAGCATACAACCTCTCCTCTCTCAATCTCTGAAGGATAGTCTTCTAGTGACTAACATGATCCGCCTCATTCTTGGAATAAACCAAGATGTCATTAATAAACACAATCACAAAAGAGTCTAAATAAGGTCGAAATACTTTGTTCATCAACTCCATAAAAGCAGTCGGGGCATTAGTCAAACAAAAGGACATAACTGCAAAGTCATAATGCCCATAACGAGTCCTGAATACAATCTTTGGATATTATATTCTCGAACTCCCAACTGATGGTAACCCGACCTCAAATTAATTTTAGAGAATACCGATGTACCATGAAGTTAGTCAAATAAATTATCAATGTGAGAAAGATGATACTTGTTCTTGCTGGTAACTTTATTTAGTTGTCGATAGTCAATACACATCCTTATAGTACCATCGTTCTTCTTCACAAATAAAACTGGTGCACCCCATGGTGATACACTAAGTTGAATAAACTCCTTCTTCAATAAATCTTCTAATTATTCTTTCAACTCCGCCGAAGACATCCGATAAGGAGAAATAGAGATGGGCTTGGTGCCCGACTCCAAATCAATCACAAAATTGATATCATGGTGAGGAGCAACACCCACCAAGTCTATAGGAAACACATCCATTAACTCAGTCACCACCCTCGTAGTCGTTAAAAGAGATGACTCCTTAGTGAGATTACGTACATGAGCCAAATAATACAAAAATTCCTTATCCATCAAGCGACGATCACAAATATAAGATATCACCCTCTTAGGATACGAACTTAGATTATCCTTCTATACCAAGCTAGGAAAATCGGGATAAGCTAATGTTAGATCTTTGCAAAATAATCTAATATAGCATGATAGGGAGACAACCAATACCCAATATCACACTAAAATAAAGCATGTCTAATAAAATCAAGTTAGCAATGGTCTCTCTACCGAAAATATCACCAAACATCCTCGATATACCCGATACACCACAAAGGACTCACCTACTGGGATAGAAACAATAATAGGCATAGTAAGAGGCTCACACACATAATCACTACCCATATGAAAATAGGTAGACACAGACGAATAAATACACCCTAGATCAAATAATCCTCAAGAAAAATGCTGGAAAACTAGAACAATATCTATAATAACTGCATCAGAGGCCTCTGCCATAGATCTACCTAGTATAATATAGCATAGTGAAAGGTCACCTCTAGCATGCGAACCACCATAAGCACTACCTCTAGATCCATTTGGTACTACCTCTTGTGGCCTGTGTAGTACCTCGAACGGCTATAGCGGGAGTAGAACGAACAACCAATGTCTTAGGCCTTCTAGTAGAAAGAGCACATTTGGGGCAATCTTGGGCATTCTACCTAAACTCATCACACACAGAGTAACCTTGAGGACCTAATCCCTGCGGAGGATAAACAGAAGTGTCAATACATTCTTTAGAGCCAAAGAACTACTATAACTAGTTTGACCTGATCTAGATCCACTTGTACTATTTGAGCCCTGAATAGATACCTAGACTGGTATGCCCTGATAACCATGGTACCTAAACTCGAATGCTCCTGCGCCTAGAGGAGTAACCACCAAACTGACCCTGACGACGGAACCTTTTGGCTCCATCTTGTCTAGCTTGCCTAATACTCTCTATTATCCTGGCATGGTTAATAACACTCTGAAAGGTACCACCAGATAGCACAATAGAGGTTGTAGCCTCCTAAAGATAACCAGTGAATCCCTTTACCAGTTTGCAAATCCATTCAAAATCAGTGGGAATACTCGATATAGCATAGCGAGCCAACTCATAGAAACAAGCCTCATACTTAGATACAGATAGGGAGACCTGCTCCAGTCTATCAAACTCATCTCTGCGCTAATTACGAAGGCTATAAGGTATGAACCTCTTAAGAAACATCTCTAAAAACCACTCCCAACTCATCATTAGGGAACCAGTAGGCCTACGAGCAATAGCCAATCTCTACCACTCATTGGCTACCCCTGTAAACTAATATGAAGTGTAAGCTACTCTATATACCGCTATAATACCCAGGTTGAACAACTTGTCCTAGCACTTAGTCAGAAAGTCTCCGACCGTACCATCAAATTAGGGAAGTACTAATCGAACAAACCTCTCAAAGCTCTTTTACTTATCTACTGACAAAGAAACACTAGCAAAAACTAGCAGAGTTGCAAATCTCAAAGGTACGATAAAAGGCATAGAAGAAGAACCTAGAGTATGAAATCCAACATTAGGCCCCTAAACTAATGTTGTAGTAACAACTACGATAGGAGAGCCTGAGGTATCTAAAGAACACTAGCAATCGGAGCACTATCCAACCTAGCCAATAGTCTAACCAATAAATCCTGAAGCATCAAAGCACTATCAGGGATAGTAGGACGCTGGTCTGGCTTGTGCTCTTTAGTCTGCTGCTTATAATCATCTTTGTGCTTATATACTGGCTAGTGCAATGACTCTCTATCTCAGCCACGAACAGGTGCCGCTCCCCTCATTTGGCCTCATCCTCTGACTTTTCTATGTCTTCTACCTCACCCACGTACTAGGGCTCAGGCAGCCTATGTAGCCTCACCCTCGGTAATTATGGCTTTAGTCCTCACCATCTATGCAAAAGAAATAGATTAGAGGTATACAATACATGATATGAATAACTTGTATGAAAAGAATCAAAAAACAGAATTTCTCCTCACAAATATCTTGTAGCCTCTCCAAGATAAGTAAACTCTACTAGATACCCTATTTTTTAACTTATTAGATAGGTGAACCTAGCGCTCTTATACAAATTTTTAACAACCCAAAAACCGAGGTCATGATGCATACATCCCAAACTCCATCCTAATGTGTAAGCCTAAAAGTAAAACCATAAGAGACTCCCAAGGAGAAGTCCGGCCATAAATAAATACACTAAAATGGCCACAATGAAATTATCCCAAAACCTGAGGTCATAAGCTTTAAAAGCATCTAATAAATTTGATAAAATCTGATATACATCATAAGTCTTCAAATAATAATAAAGACTGAAAATAAAATCTAGAACTAATGGCGGTCTGAATCCCAAGACCTTACCACTAATCTGAATAGTAAGCTATCCGCAAGAAAGAGAGAGATCATCTACCACGTGAAATATCCTGACTAGGATCTGCATCAAAAAGGGGTATAAAATTAGGGAAGAGTACAATTTATATGTACTTAGTAGGTTTAACCGACTGAGTATAAGGACTTAATAAAAAATATGAAAGAAACTAAGGAACGCTTCCACCTACACGCAAACATTCCTACTCCGACTACGCTGTGCTAATTTATATAGAATAGCGTAAATAAAATAAACACATGGGTACAATTCAATATCACAGTTAAACAAATAGGTCCAGTATCACACATATCAATGCAATGAAATGCAATATGATGATGTGATGATATGAGTGTATATACCTGCTGAGTTGTGCTACCAAGCAGAACCCATGGGGGTCTCGCAGACCATATACCTCATCACAATCTTAATGTATCAACTAACTCACCGCCAAGCTTAGGGACAAGAACTCATGATATTAATATTTCTTCCGCTTGCCACCTCCTCATGGTCAAGGATATATGAAAGGTGTCATATTTTCTTTCTCAGAAATAATTTTCCATAGTCCTCAACCTACCAATGATCAATGATAATATGAATGAGGATACATGCATTCACATCATATTAGTCATGGGGGCAATATACAACTCCACATGTAATACAAGGTTCAAATTTTCTCAAAACTTAATTTAAACATGATATTCACCCTCAATAGACTGTAATGGAAGGAAATGTCTTAAATTAAGTGTTCACCCGTTTCCTATTATATTTCAATACTCATATATGCTCAAAACCTCCAACTCAACCCCTCATGCGGGCATTTTAATTCAAATAATCATTTCACAACTTTAACTCATATAAGTCATGGATTACACAGTCTCAACACTTTTTTTTTTTTTACGGGAACAGACCCTACACGAGGCTCCCACCTCTCGTGCACAGCCAGGGGTTGAGTCGCACACCCCCAAGCCTTATTATACATAAAACAGAAAAATACACAGAAGGAGACATAAACCTAACCTCCAATCCTATGGTGGTTCATAAGTCGGTCATCCTACTAAGGTCAGCCAACTCATCCCCGATACAAACACACGAAAAGGAAACCTAAAAACTATGCACCTAAAGAAGAGGACTCCTCTCGATACACAGAAACTAGGAAAGCATAAATAAGGGAGACTCGCCCTTTACATAAAATAAAGGAAAAATCTAAATAAAACTGGGGATGAATCCTCATAAAAGCTATATACAACAAAATTTTAGCGTTAACGAGGATCATCAAATAACATGGCTAAAAATATAGCATGGAGACAAACACTGCAATTGGGCGCTCAATGCACTGCTGCAACACTAGTAGTAGATCATGGAGGCTTCTTAATCCTTTTGGTCTTCCTCCGTCTAAAGCTAGGTAGGCCGGCTCTATCTAGCATGTAGTATCCTCGTGTACCCCGAGGTAGCTGCTGTAGGGTGGTGTAGTGGCCTGGAGTGGTAAGAGTGTGACTGTGCTTGGAGAGAGCATCCGCAGTGAAGTTTGCCTCCCTTTATACATGCTTGCAAGAAAAGAAAACAAATAATTCGGAAATATCAACAAGGTCATGAGTTATCCGGTGAAGGCTCCACGGAGGTTTCGTCTGATGATTGATCCATTTAGTGATCAACTCTGAGTCGACTTCTAGGATAACGTGCTGAAAGCCCTGTTGAATGCACCATTTAAGCCCATAAACTGCCGCCTCTAGTTCGGCTTGATTGTTGGTTCCCTCCCCTAACGGTATGGCATAGGCGAAGATGAATCTACCCATATGATCTCTTAAGATGCCACCCCCCCCCAATTGCCCCTGGATTACCCAACGCGCTTCCGTCAGTGTTCAGCTTAACGAAACCGAGTTGTGGTTTAGTCTACGAGACTTGGGTGATCTTCATTTCATGAGCACACTTATCTATGTAGGAAATAGTGTGGATCCAGTTCGAAGGCCAATGGATATAGGGGTACGCGATTCTAAGTAGATTAGAGATGTCTTTGAAAACGGCAAATTTCACTCTCGCCAGGCTAGAATTCTTTCCCCCGTATTTGCTCGCGCACCTATTCTTCCACAAATTCCAACATATAAATATTGGGGTAGAGTGAAAGATAAGTTTGTGAGCTTCTGTGTGGTACTTGTGAAGCCACCAGCTCATAACAAGAGGTTTGATGGGTGTGGCTTCATGTTTTATCCCTAGGGAGTCAGAGAAGTAGCGCCAAATATTCCTAGCGAAGTGGCCCGTGTTGAAAATATGCTCTATGGTGTCTGGACCTGGACTGTGGCAGCAATAGCATGGAGTGGAAACCTGACCGAATGCAATGATCTTTTCCTCCGTTGGCAGCTTGCCTCTAAAAGCCCTCCACAGCAAAAAAGAGCATTTAAAGGGGATGTTTTTGTGCCAAGTGTAATGGTCGGAAAGTGTCTTGGTCCTATGTTCTCTCACAAGCTGCCATGCCGAGGAGCATGTGAAGTTCCCATTGGTATTCAGCTTCCAAATGGCCTGGTCCGGTGTGTTTCCTTGCAGCTGAAGTGTGGAAGAAGTGATAAGAGGAACTAGTTGCGCTGGTGCCAATTGATTTAGCATATCGATGTTCCATTGTCCATCTATAAGAAAATCAGCCACCCTAGCATTGCTTGCTCTTCCCAACTCCTGCCTATAGTTGGCTAAGGGTCCGATACCTAGCCAATCGTCCCACCAAAAACAACATCAACCCGAGTAAATCCTCCATTGAATGTGAGGTTCGGCAATGTGTTTGTTGTGCATCATGTGTTTCCACACAAGCGACTGGACAGAATGGAATTTTTTGATGATGGGGTTGGCTCTCTGACAGTATTTGGCTCTAAGGAAATCACCCCACAACGTTGGTTTAGCTCTAAAGATCCACCATTGCTTTAACTGGAGAGATTTGCACACATCTATAGTTCTCCTTAACCCAATACCTCCTTCGTCATAAGGGTAACAAAGTTTTTTCCATGAAGCCCAATGGTATTTTTTTTGTTATCCTTCCACCCCCAGAAAAAATCAGCGGTGACTCTCTCAATCTGTTTGAGAGTGGTACGGGAGGGAGTAATGGCCGAAAGAAGGTGAATGGGGAGCGACTGAAGTACGTATTTCACGAGTGTAGCTCTACCGCCGTAGCTGAGGATTTTGGAGTGCCACCCTCTAATTCTGTTGACAACCTTAGAGACCATGTCCGTGTAGTACATGACTCTCTGCCTGCCAATGTACAGAGGGCATCCTAAGTAGGTAATGGGACTATGCTTCTGAGTGAAACCCGTAACCTGTTTCACCGTTTCCACATTGTCTTGGAGCGCACTGGGATGCATCATGAAGTGGCTCTTATTCTTGTTTATAAGCTGCCCCGATGTCTTTTCATACAGAGTCAAGGTCTTCATGATAATTTGAAGAATTTCCCTCCTTCCGGAGGAAAAGATGATAATGTCATCCGCAAAACTCAAATGATTAATCTGTGGGCCTCTTTTCTCCATATGAAAACCACGGTAGAAGTGGTAACAATGAAGACTATTCAACATTCTTGACAGCACCTCCGCTCCCAAAATAAATAAGGCGGGAGAAAGAGGATCACCCTGTTTGAGCCCTCTGGTGGAGTGGAAAAAACCATGTCTAGACCCATTAACGATAACAGAGTACCAGTTGTTAGACATGATTCGCCAAATCATATCAATAAAGGTCTCACCAAAGCCCATCCTTCTCAGTACCAGACAAGTATAGGACCAGGAGACTCTATCATATGCTTTGGCCATGTCTAACTTGATAACCACGTTGTCGCCAATAACAGGCTTTCGGATATCGTGGATAATCTCTTGTGCTAGCATGATATTTTCGGAGATGCTTCTTCCTTTTACAAACCCGGACTGATTGGGAGAAATAAGACCGGGGAGAATCGGAGCAAGCCTGAGGCAAATGAGTTTTGATATGATCTTATTGGTGAAGTTACTGAGACTAATGGGTCTATAGTCAGAGAGTGTGTTGGGGTGATGTACCTTTGGGAGCAGGATCAAACAGGCATGAGAAAAGAACTTAGGCATAGCATACCCCCCAAAGAAAGAAGTAACCACTGCTAGTAGGTCTTCCGAAATAATCTCCCAACAAGCTTGGAAGAATTTTCCATTCATACCATCCGGACCAGCTGCAGAATTAGGATTCATGGAGAAGACTACCTGTTTCAACTCTTCTATGGTAGGCGTGGCTTGAAGGTTTTCATTCTGAACATCTGTGATCATTCTAGGAACGTAATTCAAGATGTTCTCCGGAATCGGAGACTCATCGCCTGTAAATATTTTCTGAAAATGATCGCATGCTGCTCTAGCAATGTGTTCGTCGCCTTGAATCCACTCCCCCTCTTCGTTGGTAACCTTGTGAATGAGCAGTCTCCTTCTCCTACCACGGATTAGAGCATGGAAATACTTGGTGTTAGCATCTCCATCCTTGAACCAATGTAGCTGACTTTTTTGTTTGAGAATGTTCTCTTCAATTTTAATAAATCTGATGTATTCGGCGTTGAGAGCATGCAATTGCATCCTGTTCTCTTCATTATTGGACACTATCAGATTTTCTTCGGCACTTTTCACCAATTCTTCATATTCCTTAACCCTGGCAAAAATGTCGCCGAATTCCACTCGCGACCATTTGCTAAGGGTGGAGGAAAGTCTTTTCATTTTATGGTGGAAGGACAACATTGGATTCCCTGTCATGGGTCTGCTCCAGCAGGACTCTACAGTTTCGAGAAAAGTAGGGTTATCCACCCAACAATTCAAGAATTTAAAATATTTAATCGCGGAATCCTGCCTAGCATTCATCTCTATTAGTAAAGGGTTATGGTCAGAACCAGTAGAGGGAAGATGGGTAATTGAAGTGTGAGGCATAACGGCTAACCAATTATCGGACACCATAGCTCTATCGAGTCGCTTCCAAATTCTTTTATGCATATCTCGTTGATTACACCAAGTGTAGTCTGAGCCATGATACCCTAAATCTGTAAGGCCGCAAGCTTCAATAGCGCTGATAAACTCGAAGCTTTTTCGCATGTTATAAGGGATTCCACCAAGTTTCTCATTAGTGGAGGTAATGACATTGAAGTCTCCAACTGTGCACCAAGGAAGGTTAGTGGGAGCGTAGTGAAGGAGCCTATCCTAGAGTGGCCTTCTAAGAGTATCTTTGCATTTTCCATAAACAAATGTCATAAGAAATGCATTTTGATGCTCTACGTGTTTCACCTCGCAAGTGATCTGTTGGTCGTCAACATCAATAACTTTACAATCGACATCTTGAGTCCAGAAGATCCAAATCTTGCCATTAGGATTACAAGCGGACCCATCCATACCAAGGTTGATTCTAAAGCTTTGCAGATGAGCATTGTTAGAAAAAGGTTCTAGGATGGAAATTATGGACGTTTGATGGATATGTTTGAGAGAGTTTAGTCTATCTATGACTCCTTTGGTATTGATACCTCTTGCATTCCATACAATTGTGTTAATCATTGATGGGATCTAAGGTTGTGGAGCCTAGTGTTTGGTCTGCTAATAGAAGCACGAATAGTTGTAAATTTTGAATTATGATAAATGCCTCTAGGTGATAAGCCTTGCTCACTAGCTAGTTGGTTCATCTCGTCATTCATGACCTTAGTAGTGGTCTTGGATGGAGCAGCTATTTTAATGGACTGTTCAGTAGTCTCTCCTTCATCCTCAAATTCAACCTCACCTTGAAAGTCTTGGTCATATTCATCCTCCGAATGAATAACACTATATTCATCATCACTAGCAGGAGTTGAAGTTTGATCCTCATTGTTAGTGCGTAGGATGTTGGTGGCATTTTCAGGTTGCATAAAAGGAGCTGGCTGAATATTCAAAGGGGTAAGATTAAGGGGATCTTCACAACCAAAATCTGGACTTCTTATTGGAGTCGTCTGATCTAGGAGAACATACTGTGAGCAAGAGCTTGAAACCACCTCATCATTGTTATCTTTTTCACTTGTATGAATAGTGGTTGTAGGGGTGGAGGCTGCAACTTCTTGTTGCTTTTCTAGTTTCTTCTTTCTAGCTCTCTTTCTCCTTAGAGTTTTAGAGGTAGCAGGCTGATTAGAGTTGCTAGGGGTAGCTGAGAATTTCATATCATTAATGTTGTAAGTGTCTTGTTGTTTGGAGTTTGAATCTTGCACTTGGTGGGAGCAAGGACTAGACACTTGGTCACTTAAGATTGTACTGAAACTGCAGCCAGTAGCTTGGTCATTTTCAGCCCTCTCAATGTGACCAAAACTTTGCCTTTGGTGCTGAAATGATGCAAGTGTAGGAGCCATAGCTTGCACATTTTTTTTTTCAAACTGGGGGCTGAACTAGCACCCAAAACCTGCAAATTTTCCTCCAAATCTGCAGTTGAGGCCTGCCCCAAAACCTGCAGTTTTTGAGACTGCATATGGGCTGAATAACCTCCCAAACCTGAAGCTGCAATTTGACCAAATTCAATAGCAGTACCAGCAGGTCTGAAATCATGCATCTGAACAACCTGTTGAAGTTGTTTTGGGGGCTGATTTGCTCCCACATCTGCACTCACAGTATGGGTCAGTTTGGAAGCCATTCTTTGAGCATTAATAAGGTCCATTTTGTCACTTTGCTGGGAAGAAGGATGCTGAAACATATTTGTAGTGGTAGCAGGGGCTCTAAAGTCATTCCTAGGGTCAATCAAAAAATTCTCACGCAAAACATGAGACAAAACCCCCCCTCTGGACACCCCATCCTGCAGGTTAGTTGGCTTCTCCTGAATACCATCCTCACCTCCATCAGCTACAGAATCAGACAATACAGTTAAAATATTGTTCGGGGAGCCATGGGGGATTGGGAGCATTGAGTCAATACCTGGTTGTCGACCGCTTTGTCCTATTTGCATTTTACTAACAATATCACAATTAAGATGGGGACTGAGGTCTGGGAGTACTGAGTCAATACCTGTAGTCTTGGCTTGAGTGGGTTTATAGACCTATTGAGTGTTACTTTGTATCTTTTGGGTGTTTTGCACAGCTTGAGTCTTACCTTTGAATTTTCTTCGCTTTTGGGTTTCCCATTGGTCGTTTGAAACTTCATTCCTGTTTTGATTGGTTGATTGCTCCTTAGCCTTGCGGCTTCCTTCTTGAGTTGAGGTGGTGGTTTCTGCTAGTGGTACCTGTTGCCTGAAACTTACAGCATTAGTTAAGACAATAGGAGTAGAGATCATACCTGTGTTTTTTGGCGCCGCATCTTTCTTTGGCTCTTCTTCCTTGCCTTTGGCCTTGTTTCGTTCTGTATCTCTTCTGCTGATGGGGCAGGCAAAAGGAGTATGACCTTGGTGTTTGCAGTAAGTACAGTAAAGGGGCACATCTTCATATTCAATGTCCTGCCATCTTCCTTCTCCATTTGGATCATCATTTTCGTCGAATCCAATCCATACACTTTGGATTCTAGGCTTGGTGATGTCCATTTGGACTTTTGCTTTTGCTACACTCCCCCTTGTCTTTTGCATGAAGGTCATGTCCAAGTACAACACTTGTCCCACGTCCGCAAGCAGGAGCGTAACAAATTCTTTATGGAAACAATGCCAAGGGAGTTCCGGGAGTATGACCCAAACAGGGAGAATGGGGGTTTCATACTTTGGATCGAAAGTAGGGGTCCAAACTTGAAATCTCATGAATACACCGTCTATGTACATTCTCTTACTGTCTAAAACAGTAGCTCTATCATGTTCATTGTCAAGATCAATATATATATGTCTAGAATTAAAATGGGTGATCTTGACCTTGCCCCTAAGTTCAGTTTGAGTAATGAACTTTTTTCGTATTACCTCCATCTTTGGCATTGGGCTGTAAAATTTGCCTACGAGAGTATACTTACATGATTCAGCCATCTTAATCATGTAATCTTCTCTCTTAAACATGATAGCCGGACAACCTTGTTTTGTCACCCTTTTTGGGGGTGTTAGGTCAATTCTGGTTGTAGGCTCAGCTTGTTTGGCTCTTAGTCTTGTAGCCATGGATTGCTTTGCTATAGGGGGTGGAGGGTGGTTTGTGGTGGTGGGTTGGTTGGTAGGGGGCTTAGTCTTAGGAGGTAGCGCGGTGGGGGTTAAGGACACTACCGGATTTTTAGAGTTTTTCGAGTTGAATTTTTGGAAATTGGATGAAATGGGAGGGAATTCTGAAACGGGAGGATGGTTGGTACGTTTGGGATTAGTGGAAGTGCTAGGATTGCTTGGGGTGGTGATACAATCAACCAAAACAGATTCGGGCACGAGAAGACTGTTTTCGGCCCTATTTGTGCAAGTTGGAATTTTAGAATTTGAGTTCGGGGTGCCTAAAAATTGGGATTTTTGATTTTTGTCATTCGTAATGGTATGTGGGTCGTTTTGGGATTGCGAATTATTTTGGGCGTTCACCGGAATAGCAATTCCGGTGGGTTTTTCAATAGTTTCGACACTAGTTTCGATGATGGCCTGATCAACATGTTTCCTATTGTTAGGATCCTTAACAGTTTCCTTGTTTTGAATCTCTTGCGAGTGATTCTTTTCATGACCACTTTGATTGACAACTAAGGGAGTTTGAGTTCTATCATTCTGATCATTTCTTTTGTCATTGGTCATAGCTATAATATTATTCCTAGCAGTAGAACCATAAGTCATTTGTTCGAGTGTATTCACAGGTAGTTGACCATCAACATTATTGTTAACATAATGAAATTGTTCATATTGAGAGAAATTAGTGGGTTGAGAGGACTTATCTTGAATTTCCGTTGATGACTTACTGTTACATTACTTCTCCGTACCTTGAATTTCTTGAGTTTGTGCTGCTGAACCTGCAACTTCGTGGCTCCTATTGTTCTCAGAGGCCCAAGGGATATTCGAATCCAATGGAGGTGATTCGAAGTGGCGCTCTGAGCTTAGGAGAGGCGCATCAAGCTGAGGAACATTCTGGTATAACTTTTGTTTAAAATGGGTCGCCTAAGCAGCTGCGCCGACACCACTTTCTTCACCGGCGATGATTTCTCCGGTGAAGATTGTTCCTACAGCTGCGCCATGACCTTGTGAGTAACCCCCAGTAAGTTCGATGGTTCGAATCTCTCCGGAGCCGCTTCGAATATGAAGGCACGACGGCGGCGACTGTGAGCGGCTCCTTTCAGTGGCTGCCATGTCTTGAATCTCGCCTGAAGTTGTTCGATTTTGGAGGCGCATTTCAGGCGACTCAGATGCAGTTCTCGCATAAATCGCCTGATGATTGCTCCCAATTTGATTGGGAAAATGTTGTGCATTTTGAATCAATCCAACCTCACTTGAAATTGCATTTTCAGTATCTTTTTGCAGATTCAAAGTGGTATTAGCTGGATTAGAGGATGAGGCTTGTTCTGGTGGTCTGGGAAGCTCCACCGGCGGCGGTAAGGCCATTCCGGCAGACCTGTTGTGAAGGTGTGTTGGATGAACAGTAGAGAGATTTAGGGTTGTAGAGAGAGAGAGTTCGCAGTTCAGTCTAACTGGATTATTGACATAGGAATACAAGGCCCCACACGGGCTACACAACACATATAAACCTCCACATGGGAATCATAATATAATTAAGCCCCCAAATGGGAATCTCAAAGAAAATTAATAGTCCTAATATACACTACGACCCCATCCCAAAGTCTACAATATAGAATTTTACTAATCACCCAACTTAGCCCCAAAAAGGATAGTCAAACCTACCTCAATAGCTGAAACCGCACTTGAACACCTCCATCGGATGATCAACTCTCGAATTCAATACCCATAATGACAACCAACCATCAATAATGAAACATACGCAGCATAAGGAGTCTAATGACATCCATATTGATAGATTTCAAAACGGGGGGTAAAATAGTCCAAAAATTGATTAATTTTGAAAAGGGTCAATCTCAAAATTTCTTTCAAAAACACGTTCTACTCATATAGGGGAGTTTGTGGGTGAAAAAAATATAAAAATAGGCCAAGAAATAAGGTAGAAATAAATGAAAACTGAAGTGGAATTCAAGAAAAATCCCCCAACAATTCTCTTTTAAAAACTAGACTTTTCAATGATTTAGGAAAAGGAATTCGTAGATAAATGATATAGAATTGAAAAAGGGACTTACCCACATGATATTCCTCAAGAAATCTACCCAAATCACTTTATCCAAGCTTTAAATCGATGACAATAGTAGTTTTTCATAAATGGGACTGTTTTTATGACTTAACACTGTTCATGCATGAAATGCTTTTTGCGATCGCGAGTCACTTACTCTTGCGGTCATGAAGCACTAGGAAAAGAATCATCATGATTGTGTGAAAGGGTCATGATCGCGTAGAATAATTTTTGAGCCCATCGCGATTGTGATGAACACTTTGCGATCGCGATGAACAAAATAACATGCACCAGAAACTAGTTCATGCATCAAAATGACACTCAACTTTTTGCCTAAAAATTTAAAATGACGATTAAGGTCCCAGGTCTCTAAGTCAATATTAAATAGATAAAACTCAACATGTCGGATACAAAAGGACTGATAGAATTCTCGTTCGACGCTCGTATCTCAAAATGTTAACCAAGGTCAAAATAACTCATTTAAAACTGCCCTTTCAACCTTAAGACCTCAAATTCACGTATCAACTCAAAATATGATTCCATCGCCTAGACTAATTCCCATATTTTAGAGATGATAGAACTGAAGATATCCCATTCTGAGACTCGTAGCATCGATTGGTACCAAAAACTACTTTTTTAGTAACTTAACTCCTTAAAACTCAAAAACTTACCCAATTCACAAATCATTAAAATTTTAACACATTCAACTACACAAATTGATAAAATAACACTCGGGGGCACTAACAAAAGGAATAAAATGGTAATTTTGCAAATATTTTTGAAAATAACCCTCAAGGTCATTACACGTTATCGACGCTGGCAATCTTTCTTATCCCTTTTTATTATGCTTTATTCTATTTGAGAAAAAAAGCATTGAGACTTGTATTTATGTTGTATTAGAGACTTGTACATGAGAAAATCGGTCCTTTGGAGTATTGTAGTTGAATAAGACTTTAGCTTTATATACTTATCTTTCTATTTAAATTGCTTCCGTATTATTTTCTGTATTTATTTTTGGATTTAGGCTGACTTGTCTGGTGGGAAATGATAAGTACCATCATACAAGGACTCGAGTCATAATAAAATGGTATTAGAGCTCTAGGTTCATAGGTCTCACGTGTATAAGTCAAATATAAGTAGAATCTCGAGGATCGATATAGAAACGTCTGTAGTTATTTTTTAGAGGATATGAAGATTTTTAGAAAACTTTTTTTATGCATTCTTTCATATTGTATATAGTATTATTGCTAGTACTGATTGTCTTGTGTTATTTTAACAAATACCAAGAACTAGAGCTACAACTATTGGTAGAGCAAAGACAGACCTTGAGGCAGTTGTTAAGTGTCACGCTCCGAGAGGGTACCCTACACGTGACCGGCACTCGAAAGCCATTTTTGACCTTCAAGAGAAGCACCTGATTCAACCACTCTACCATTCAGTCACATATACTCAAAGAAATACTCAAGTTTTTTTTTTGACATGTCATATGCAATATGGGGCCGAAGGCCCAACATGTTCAACTCAACAAAATAGGTGAAATAGGATTCCTCAAAATAACAGTTCAACCTCCCCACACTCTAGTCTATGAAGTCTCTATTAAAGTCTAGAAGGTGCCAATGACAAGCCCATAGATACCAATAATCAAAATGAAGAAAACAACATAGAGCTATATAGGAAACTCAAGATCCTCCGGGAACTAGGAGGGCTCACCAACTGACTGGAAGTGTGTGTAGATCTTTAACGGAGCACCAGTTGATGATCTCTAGTACCTATATCTGCATCATGAAATGATGCAGGTCAAATGGCGTCAGTACATGGAATGTACGAGTATGTAAAATGGCCGGATGAAACAACATCAAGAAGACATCAATATCAACTCAGGATCTCAGCTCATTAATACATAACAACTCACTCAAGTGTCCTAAGTCTAACCAGAAATAGCTTAGACAGGACCAACTCATAAACCACTCAACTAACTTGGAGCACTATTAAGACCTAAATAGGAGTTTCTCTTATCCGACAACCATCACCTATAAGCCAGTGATAGTACAATAATCAGACGCCGTTGCCACGTCCGTCCATACCTTGCCAGGGCATGAACGCCTCCCTAATCATGGATACCATCGATTAGTCAAGTCCTATTATTTCAGGACAATAAAAATAGGAAACATCCGACTTTAACGGTTCGATTCCACGGGAAGCATTCGACTTTAACGGTTCCATCCCTACCTATATTGGCGACATAGTTTCGGGGGTTTGAGTATGGACTGTACTCTCACCCGCCTCGGTGCTCGATACTCCTCCCATGACTCCATGCTCATAAAACTCCCTCCAATCATCTCAAACAAGCCCTTACAGCTAGTTTCATGTGGAACAATGCCACCTCATCATCTCTGTTCTCATTTCAACTCAATTAAGTCATAATGGCAAGTCTCATTTAGAACCTTGTCCACTCGTCAATTCCATCCCCAACTCGACTCAATCAAGCCTCATTTAGATAAGCATTTATGACATCTCCTCAAGACCCATAACAACTCTATGGCTTTTAGCCCAACAACTCAAGAAGAACAATACATTTAAGAAAATGGTTTATGCAACAAAATCACATGATTAAAGAGATCAATAAGACATATTAACAAGTCCTCTACATCAACTCATACTAGCATAAAGGTTTTAGGAACTCTTAGCTCAACAACATCAACATAAATGGAATCAAATTAATAGAATACCAAAACTCATTCAAATACAAAGCATACCATAAAACTCCATTTTCATGGACCTCTAACCTCAAGCAAAAATAGGGCATATGGGTGAACTCAACCCATGTTTTGGATAGCCTTACGTACCTTAGTGAAGACTTGAAGGAAACTTTGATGTTGGGTCTTCAATGGAGAACTCAAATCTTGAAGCTCTTGAACTCTTTTTGTCGGAAATGGAGAAGAAGAAGAAGAGAGAGAGAGAGAGAGAGAAGCTCCTAAGGCTTTTAGAGAGAGAGATGGGGTTGAAAATGTATTACCAAATTGGTCAAGGATGATACATATATAATTTGGGACAATTCCCAAATTACCCCTTCTCAAAAGTTCTGAAAAATAGGCTAAAACGCTCCTGGCGCGATAGTGGCACGTCGCGCCATTGCAGCGCCAGGCCGATTACGCCTAAAACCTGCACACTTCGTAGTGGTGCGCCGCGCTAAGGACCAAACTACTGAGGCACATTCTTGGCACGATAGTGACGCGTCGCGCCCTTACAGTGCTAAGGCCAATGTTTTCTGGGTTCTGTAAATTGGCTTGAGAAACCCTGCACACCTTTTAGTGGCGCGCCGCGCCAGAGCCCAAACTACTGAGGCATGATTCTAGCGCGATAGTGGCGCATCGCGCCACTGTAGCGCCAAGCCCAATTTTCCAACAATTACAACCCAGGCTTGAAAATCTCTGCTGTGCTAGCTTATCTTAGGATCGTCATATCTTTTGACTCCAAAATCCAAAAATTACATTCTTGGTTGCATTGGAAAGAAGACTCGACGAACTTTAATTTGATGGGTCGTGGGCCACCTAGATTATCGTCATTTAAAATATAGGGTTGCTAGAAGTCAACCCCTTATGAGGACTCCTCCTCAAACTTAGCCACGACGAATCTTTTGGATTTGATTTGGTCCTAGGGGTCCTTTGTGACCCCACATCACCTCTAACACTTCTCAATTTCTCAAAGACTCATCTGGACTCATGCAATTGCTCCATAATACTTGAGTTCGACCCTACCCGAATATAAGAAGGGTTCAAATCTTAGGGAAAAATTTTGAAGGGTGTTATATTATCTCCCCCTTGGGATCATTCCTCCTCGAATGACGAGTAACCAGAAATGGACTCGGGGTACAAATCACAATCAAAATTTCAGCCATTCAATCAATCCAATTCTCAAATAATTACCAATCAAACTCAAAATACACAAACGAATTCAAGTCAAGGAAATGGACATTACCTTCAACATTCTCATCGATAGGCATGAATAGATGTGGATATTTAGATTTCATAGATTCCTCTGCTTCCCATGTGGCTTCCTCAACAAATTGGTTTCTCTATAGGACCTTGACTGAGGCGACCTCTTTGTTCCTCAATTTGCGGATTTGGCGATCAATAATTTGGACCAGAACCTCTTCATAAGACAAACTATCCTTAATTCCAATGCTATCAATGGGGACCAGCAGCGAGGGATCACCCAAGCACTTTTTCAATATCGAAACGTGGAATACCGGATGAATAGAGGCTATCTCTGAGGGTAACTCCAACTCATAGGCAACACTCCCAATCCATCTCAAAATCTGGTAAGGACTGATATATCGGGGACTAAGTTTCCCTTTTCTCCCAAACCTCATGACTCCCTTCATGTGTGACACTTTCAAGTACACCCCGTCACCCATCTCAAATTATAAGTCTCTCTTCCTCACGTCAGTGTAAGATTTTTAGCGGCTTTGGGCTGTCTTTAGCCTATCTTGAATAATTCTCACTTTCTCCATGGCTTGGTGAACAAGGTCAGGCCCAATCAACTCGGCTTCACCAACTTCAAACCACCCAATGGGTGATCTACACCTCCTCCCATACAAAGCTTCATAAGGAGCCATTTGAATGCTTACATGATAGCTATTGTTATATGTAAATTCTATGAGTGGCAAGTGGTCATCCCAATTTCCCTTGAAGTCAAGCACACATGCCCTCAACATATCTTCCAATGTCTGGATGGTGCGCTCGGCCTGGCCATCTGTTTGGGGATGGAAGGCCGTACTCAAGTTCACCTTCGAACCCAATCCCTTCTGAAAGGATCTCCAGAATTGGGAAGTGAATTGAGCTCCTCTGTCTGAGATGATGGACAAGGAAACCCTATGCAGTCTAACGATTTCTTGAATGTACAGCTTTGCATAATCTTCTACGGTGTCAGTAGTCCTAACCGCTAAGAAGTGAGCTGATTTTGTTATCCTATCCACAATTACCCATATCGAATCATGTTGCTTTCAGGACCTCGACAGCCTAGTGATAAAGTACATGTTGATCATCTCCCATTTCCACTCTGGAATTTCTATGTTTTAGGCTAAACCACATGGCTTCTGATGCTCGACTTTCACCTATTGGCAATTCAGACACTTGGAAATGAATTCCACAATATCTCTCTTCATCCTACTCCACCAATAGACTTCTTTCAAGTCATGATACATTTTCGTAGAGCCGGGATGGATAAAGTATCTGGAACTATGCGCTTCAGCCATAATCCTTCCTCGAACACCATCGATATCTGGTACACATAATCTGTCTTGGTATCTCAACACACCATCTCCCCCTTTGGTGAAAACCATCACCCCCTGTTTGTGAACAACTTCCTTCAATTGAAGGAGGACAGGAGCCTGATCTTATTTCTCCTTTACCTCTACTACAAGTGAGTACGTAGCCCCATCTCGAACGTTCACTCCACCTTCATTGTTCTCTTCAATTCAAACTCCCAATCGGGCTAATCTATGTACCTCATTCGCCAATTCCCTCCTTCCTTCCTCCACATGGGTAGTACTACCCATAGACAACCTACTAAGAGCATCAGCAACAACATTAGCTTTACCTGGATGGTAGAGGATGCTCATATCATAGTCCTTGAGTAGTTCGAGCCATCTCCTTTGCCTCAGGTTGAGTTCCTTCTGGATGAAGACATATTGTAAGCTCTTGTGATCGGTAAATACATCGACGTGCACTCCATATAAGTAGTAGCACCATATTTTAAGCGCAAATACCACAGCTGCCAGCTCAAGGTCATAGGTTGAGTAATTCCTCTCATAAACCTTAAGCTATCTTGAAATATAGGCTATCACCTTCCCCCTCTACATCAACACACAACCCAAGCCTATTCTGGATGCATCACAGTAGACCACAAAGCCCTCTGTTCCATCGGGTAAGGTCAGGACAGGAGCAGTGGTTAGCTTGGCCTTCAGTTTCTGGAAACTCTCCTCACAAGCATCTGACCATTGGAACTTAGCCTTATTTTGGGTTAGCTTAGTCAATGGTTATGATATGGATGAGAATCCCTCTACAAACCTTCGGTAATAGCCGACCAAACCTAAGAAGCTTTTTATCTCTGTCGGGGATGTGGGTCTGGTCCAATTCTTCACAGCTTCAATCTTCTGAGCGTCAACCTGTATACGATCTCCAGATACAATGTGGCCTAAGAAGGCCACTGATGCAAGCAAAAATTCATATTTAGAGAACTTTGCATATAATACCTGGTCTCTCAAAGTTTGTAAAATGACTCTAAGATGATAGGCGTTCTCCTCTTCACTCTTGGAGTAGACCAGAATATCAACTATGAACATAATCACAAACATATCAAGATATGGTTTAAACACCCGGTTCATGAGATCCATGAAAGCTGTGGGGCATTTGTCAACCCAAAGGACATGACCAAAAATTCAAAGTGGTCATAACGAGTCCGGAAAGCGGTCTTCGAAATATCACACTCCCTCACCTTCAGCTGATGGTAGCCGAATCTCAGGTCTATCTTTGAGAAACAAGTGGCACCCTGAAGTTGGTCGAATAAGTCATCTATTCTGGGGAGAGGGTACTTATTCTTTATGGTGACCTTGTAATTGATGCACATTCTAAGAGACCCATCTTTCTTTCATATAAATAGGACAAGAGCACCCCATGGTGAGACGCTCGGCCTAATGAATCCCTTATTTAATAAGTCCTTCAACTGCTCCTTCAACTCAGCTAGAGCCATTCTATATGGAGGAATTGAAATAGGCTGGGTATCAGGGAGGACATCAATCCCAAAGTCGATCTCCCTATCAGGAGAAACTCCAGGCAGATCCTCAAAAAGAAGTCGAGAAACTCATTGACAATCGGGACCAACTCCAGAGATGGAGACTCAACATTGTCATCTTTCACTCGAACAATATGATAGATACACCCTTTCGAGATTAGCTTCCTGGACCTAAGGTAAGAAATAAACTTACCCTTAGGCATAACAGGACTACCCCTCCACTCTATGACAGCTTCGTTTGGGAATTTAAATTTGACAACCTGAGTTCTACAATCAATAGAGGCATAACAGACGTAAAGCCAGTCCATGCCAAGAATTACATCAAAATCGACCATGTCCAACTCAACTAGGTCGGCCAAGATGTCCCTGTGATGGATTGACACAGTGCAACCTCTATAAACTGTTTCAGCTAAGATAGAATCACTGATATGAGTAGCTACGCAAAAGGGCTTACGAAGATATTCAGGAACTTTATTGAATTTACTAGCAACATAAGGAGTCACAAAGGATAGGGTGGCACCTGGATCCATTAATACATAACAATCAAGAGAAGAGACTCAAATCATACCCGTCATGATATTTGGAGAGTTCTCTTGATCTTGGCGACTACCCATGGCATATAAACGGTTTGTACCTTCCCTCGTGCCTGAAGTAGTGCCCCTCTGATCACCCCTAGCCAATGGTGCGGTAGCAGAATGCTGGACTCTATTTCCCCCTGTTGGACACTCCCTCTGAAAATAGTCCATTTGGCCGCATTTATAACAACCAACCTTTCCCGCTCTGCATTCTCCCAAATGGAGCCTGCCACACTTGCCGCATGGTGGCTTCCCCCTCGAACCTTGGCTTATACTAGCCTGGGATTGATAACCCTGGGGTCTGAAATTCTGGCGACTCTGTCCCTACCGATCATACCTATTTTGCGGTATAGGTGCACTAGCGGTAGATGCGGCATAATTGGGAGGCCTCTTCTGGAAGAAGGATCTATTGCCCTTGTTCTATTTTTGTTCATTCTCATGCCCAGCTGAGCTTGCCTTCTTGCTCAGATGCTCCTCTATGTCTTTTCTCTTCTCATCCTCCACCTGTTGAGCATACACCATTAGTCTGGAAGTATCCATATCCGAGATCAATAATGTTGTTTTGTATTCCTTCTTCACATGTCTTTCTAACCCGGAGACGAACTTCCTCATCTTCGACCTCACATCTGGGATCATTTCTGGAGTATACCTGGACAATTGGATGAACTTCAGGCCATACTCCTTAACTGTCATACCTTCTTGTTTCAGGTTCACAAATTCCTCCACTTTTTCTTCCCTCAATTCTCGGGGAAAGAAGTGGTCAAAAAAGGCTCCCTCAAACTCATCCCACATAGCAGGTTCAGCATTCTCACCTCTACCTTGTTCCCATTAGTTATACCAAATATTTGCCACGTCCTTGAGTTGATAAGACACCAACTCAACCCCCTCAATTTCCGTAGCGTGCATAGCTTTCAGAATTTTCCACATCTCATCAATAAAGTTTTGGGGGTCTTCATCAACCCTAGAACCCGTAAATGCCGGCGGATTCATTCTCAAAAAGTCTTGAATTCTGGCGGCAGTAGACAGCTCTTGGGAACTAGAGCTAAGAGTCGGCGAACTCTGGTTACCATTCCGGGTAGCCATTAATTGCGTGAGCATTGCAATCGCTCCTCTAAATTCTGCCTCTGACGTGGGTGTAGGCAGAGTAGCAGGCACTTGAGGTGCCTCCGCATACCTCACAGGTCGGCCTCTAGCCCTTGCCGGGCGTACCTCAGACTGGGGTATCTCTACATTATCAACGTTTCTCTGGCTAGCTGTATGTTTAGGAGGCATTATCTGTAACGTATAAATGCACAAATTAGAAAGGAGTTTTATAGAGTTTAACTCTATCGCACGAATTCAGAGTATGAAAGAAGTGAAACAATTCCTAATGTCCTATAGCCTCCTGCTTATAAGTGTGGTGCACAACACACCCATAAGCAAGACTCTACTAGACACGGCTTTATAGACTCCCTAGAACTCTTGAACTCTGAGCTCTGATACCATGTTTGTCACGCCCCAAGAGGGTACCTTAGATGTAACCGACACTTGAAAGCCATTTCTGACCTTCAAGCGAACTACCTAATTCAACCACTCTACCATTCAGTCACATATGCTCAAAGAAATGCTCAAGTTTTTTTTTATATGCCATATACAATATGGGGTCGAAGGCCCAACATGTTAAACTCAACAAAATAGGTGAAATAGGATTACTCAAAATAATAGTCCAACCTTCCCACACTCTAGTCTATGAAGTCTCTATTAAAGTCTAGAAGGTGCCAATGACAAGTCCATGGCTACCAATAATCAAAATGAAGAAAATAACATAGAGCTATATAGAAAACTCAAGATCCTCCGAGAACTAGGAAGGTTCACCAACTGGCTGGAAGTGTGTGTAGATCTTCAACGGAGCGCCGGTTGATGATCTCTAGTACCTGTCTCTGCATCATGAAATAATGCAGGCCAAATAGCGTCAGTACATAGAATGTACGAATATGTAAAATGGCCGGATGAAACAACATCAAGAAGACATCAATATCAACTCAGGATCTCAGCTCATTAATACATAACAACTCACTCAAGTGTCCTAAGTCTAACCAGAAATAGCTTAGACAGGACCAACTCATAAACCACTCAACTCAACTGACTCGGAGCACTATTAAGACCTAAATGGGAGTTTCTTTTATCCGACAACCATCACCTATGAGCCAGTGATAGTACAACAATCAGACGCCGTTGCCATATCCGTCCATACCTTGCCAGGGCATGAACGCCTCCCTAATCATGGATACCATCGATTAGTCAAGTCCTATTATTTCAGGATAATAAAAATGGGAAACATCCGACTTTAACGGTTCAATCCCACGAGAAGCATCCGACTTTAATGGTTCCATCCCTACCTACGTTGGCGGCATAGTTTCGGGGGTTTGAGTATGGACTGTACTCTCACCCGCCTCGGTGCTCGATACTCCTCCCATGACTCTATGCTCATAAAACTCCCTCCAATCATCTTAAATAAGCCCTCACAGCTAGTTTTATGTGGAACAATGCCACCTCATCATCTCTGTTCTTATTTCAACTCAATTAAGTCATAATGGCAAGTCACATTTAGAACCTTGTCCACTCGTCAATTTCATCCCCAACTCGACTCAATCAAGCCTCATTTAGATAATCATTTATTACATCTCCTCAAGACCCATCACAACTCTATGGATTTTTCCCAACAACTCAAGAAGAACAACATATTTAAGAAAATGGTTTATGCAACAAAATCACATGATTAAAGAGATCAATAAGACATATTAACAAGTCCTCTACATCAACTCATACTAGCATAAAGGTTTTAGGAACTCTTAGCTCAACAACATCAACACAAATGGAATCAAATTAATAGGATACCAAAACTCATTCAAATACAAAGCATACCATAAAACTCCATTTTTTATAGACCTCTAACCTCAAGCAAGAATAGGGAACATGGGTGGACTCAACCATATTTTGGATAGCCTTACATACCTTAGTGAAGACTTGAAGGAAACTTTGATGTTGGGTCTTTAATGGAGAACTCAAATCTTGAAGCTCTTGAACTCTTTTTGTTGGAAATGGAGAAGAAGAAGAAGAAAAGAGAGAGAGAGAGAAGCTCTTAGGGCTTTTAGAGAGAGAGAGGGCTGAAAATGTATTCCCAAATTGGTCAAGGATGATACATATATAATTTGGGATAATTCCCAAATGGCCCCTTCTTAAAAGTTCTGGAAAATAGGCTAAAATGCTTCTGGCGCGATAGTGGCGCGTCGCGTCATTGCAGCACCAGGCCAATTACCCCTAAAACTTGCACACCTCATAGTAGCGCGCCGCGCCAAGGACCAAACTACTGAGGCACATTCTTGGTGCGATAGTGGCGCGTCGCGCCCTTATAGCGCCAAGGCCAATGTTTTTTGGGTTCTGGAAATTGGCTTGAGAAACCCTGCACACCTTTTAGTGGCGCGCCACGCCGGAGCCCAAACTACTGAGGCATGTTTCTGGCGCGATATTGGCGCATCGTGCCACTGCAATGCCAAGCCCAGTTTTCCAGTAATTGCAACCCAGGCCTGAAAATCTCTACTATGCTAGTTCATCTTAGGATTGCTATATCTTTCGACTCCGAACTCCAAAAATTACATTCTTGGTGGCATTGGATAGAAGACTCGACGAACTTTAATTTGATGGGTCGTGGTCCACCTAGATTGTTATCATTTAAAATATAGGGTTGCTAGAAGTCAACCCCTTATGCAGACTCCTCCTCAAACTTAGCCACGATGAATCTTTTGGATTTGATTTGGTCCTAGGGGTCCTTTGTGACCCCACATCACCTCTAACACTTCTCAATTTCTCAAGGACTCATCTGGACTCATGCCATTGACCCACAATACTCGAGTTCGACCCTACTCGAATACAAAAAGGGTCCGAATCTTTGGGAAAAATTTTGAGGGGTGTTACATTAAGACCCCGGCTAGGGGTAGAGGTAGGGGACAAGCTAGAGGTCATGGCTGTGGAGCAGTCGTAGATAGAGGTCATGCCCAAGGGGTGGCACTAGCTCGAGGTTGAGCTAGAGAGGCTTCCCTAGAGCCATATATTGAAGTTGGTGAGGACCAGGTTCCTCCAAAGTTCGTGGTGCCATTGTTTCATGAGACCTTATTGAGGATATTAGGTGTATTAGAGAGTTTTAATCAGGTATGTACAAGCACGCCACAGGGCTCACAGACTAGAGTCGGGGTACAAAACACATAGCAATATTAGGTCCCACTCATTCAGGATCAGGTGGGTCAACCACATTTGGTTCCCATACCATCTATTGGTGCTTAAGTTACTTCAGATATAGTCTTGATAGTAGCTGAATAGCAATGTTATGAAAGGTTTTAGAAGATAAAATGACCTCTATTTTAGGGTGGTAGGAGTGAGGATGCTCATGAGTTTTTAATATTGTGCCATGAGATTCTTAAGGCAGTGAGCATGGTAGATCCCCAGAGTGTTCATTTTGTCGCACTCCAGCTCTATGAGTTATCCAAAGAGAAATAAAGGATATTTATGAGGTCTAGACTAGTGGAATTACCTCTAGTAGAGTGGGGTACTCTTTCTAGTACTTTTAAGGATCGCTTCATTCCATGGAGCATAAGTGAGGAGAACGGGTTAAGGTTTGAGAGTTTCACTCAAGGTGGTATATCTATTATCGAGTATGAGGAAGGATTATATCAGTTGTCTAGGCATGCCATAGCGTTGATCCTACATAAGGCAGAGAGAATACACAGATTTGTGAAGGGATTGAATTTCTCCATTCAATCATATGTGTTCAAATCAGCCCATAAGGGGGCTTCCTTCCAGTCCATAGCGAGCACCGCCAAGAAGGCGGTTGATGGTTAGAGAGGAGTTTGGGGATCCCAAAAGGATCTGTTCTAGTAGTCAATTTTTTGGCACCTTATTTAAAGGTAGATGTTCTCACAAGGGTGATAGTTTATTTCAGTGACAAAGACCCATTCATGCTTCTATGCCAGTAGTCGAGTGTGGACACATAGTTAAGGGTCCCATAGTTCTGACTGAGGTGGATATGATATTTTCTCAAGTTTATCATAGCAGGTTTTGACTCAGAGGTATTATTATAGATGAGGGAACCAGTTTATCTTATTTGGCGGTGTCCTGCTCAAGGCCGGAGAGGACCCCAACCTAGTTCATTAGCTCTAACTAGAGGACTAGCCCCATCGACCAGAGTTAATGCAGAGATCAGATTAGTAAGGGTGGTCGTACTCCATGTCGGGGTGCTATAGTTCTACATCGGGAGGTAGAGGTGTTGCACAGGCCAAAAGTGATAGGGGAGCACAGTGTTATACATTTCCAGGGAGTCTCTAGGCTAAGTCTTTCAATATAGTTATCACAGCTATTATCCTAGTTTACCATCGACATGCATATGTTATTTGATCCTAGATAAAAGCATACATATATATATCCATGTTTCTACACCTGTGGGTGAGCCCCTAGTGGTGGATTGAGTGTATTGTTACTATCATTTTTTATAGGCCGGGTATCATACTTATGTAGACATGATCATTTTGGGTATGGTAGACTTTGATGTGATATTGGATATGGATTGGTTTTTTCCTTATCGCGTTATTCTTGATTTCTATGCTAGGACTGTGACTTTAGAGATACCTAGTGTCTTGAGAATCGAGTAGAAGGGAACTAATGGTTCTTATCTTAGTAAGGTCATCTCTTATATTTATGCTAGGCTGATTGATAGAGGGTGTATGTGTTATTTGGCCTATTTTCGGGATACTAGCATTGAGTCACCTCTTATGGAGTCTATTCCCATGGTTAAGGAGTTTGCCAACGTATTTCCTACCAACCTTCTTAGTGTTCCTCTAGATGGGGACATTGCCTTTGATATTGACTTGAAGCCGAGCACTAGCCCATTTCTATTCCACCTTATTACATGGCTCTGGTGGAATCGAAGGAGTTGAAGGACCAATCACAAGATTTGTTAAGTAAGGGGTTTATTCGCCTTAGTGTGTCACCTTGGGGTACACTAGTTCTATTTGTGAAGAAGAAAGATGGGTCTATGAGGATGTAAATTGATTACAATTAGTTGAAAAAGGTGACAATCAAAAACAAATATCCCATTCTTCGTATTGATGATTTGTTTGATCAACTTCAGGAAGAGACCTTGTTTTCTAAGATTGACTTGAGATCTAGGTATAATCAGCTGAGGATTAGGCCATTAGATATTCCTAAGACAGCTTATCAAACTCGTTATGGACATTATGTCTTTTAGACTGACTAATGCCCTGACAGCGTTCATTGAGTTGATAAACGGGGTGTTTCACCCATATTTTGACTCCTTTGTGATTGTTTTTATTGATGATATCTTGGTGTATTCCAACACTGAGGAGGATCATGCTTGTCATTTGAGATTGGTTATTCAGAAATTAAGAGAGAAGAAGTTATATGCAAAGTTCTTCAAGTATGAGTTTTGGCTTGATTATATGAGTTTTTGCTTAATTATGTGGAATTTCTAGGACACGTGGTGTCCATGGAGGATATTCAGGTAGATCCGGGTAAGATTGAGTTAAAGGCTAAAGTAGGCCTACTTCCCCTACCAAGATTTGGAGTTTTGTAGGGTTGGCTGGTTATTATAGAAACTTCATGCAAGGATTCTCTACTTTTGCGGCTCCATTGACTAGACTGACTCAGAAGGTAGTAGACTTCTATTGGTCTGATGAGTGTGAGGCAAGCTTCTAAAAGCTCAAGACTTTATTGCCACACACCGTGGTTACTACTTTATAACATTTGAGGGACGTGTCACATGCTGTGATTGTTACTATATGATATTCGAGGGACGTACCACACGCCATGGTTGATACTAAATGATAATCGAGGGTCGTGCCACACATCGTGGTGGATGCATGGACATATATTCATCATTTCATTGGACACTCATTGCATTGTATTACATTTGTTTGATTATTAGAGGATTTGCCTATACTCTACGTAGTTGTGACTGATATACATGCGATACCGTTGATACCTACCAGGTCTATCTCAATTGTTGACTTATGTGCTACATGAGATACATACTATTAGATTGGGTTGTTTTGCTTGCAGGCTGTATTTATGGAGGTTCGGGTGGCTTGTGTTGAGTACTTGTTTCTATTTAGCTTTACCTATGTTTAGTCTCTTGCTTGCTGAGTACTGTGTTGTTTGGTACTCACTCATTGCTATCTACACTTGTGTAGGTTTCAAATTCGGACAGTGATACAATTTCCTTTTCTTCATCTGAGACTATTCGAGGATACTTGAGAGGTAGCTGTCGATGCTAGCGATCTCTCTTGTCTCTTTTTATTATGCTTTTTCTACTTGCGAAACAAAAGCATTGAGGATTGTGTTCTTTCATTTTTTTTATACTAGAGGCTTATACATGTGACAACCAGTCCTTTGGGGTATTGTATTTATGTAACGACCCAAATCCAAGTCATGATTGTGCCTACTATAACCCCGGAGTAGGCAAGACAAACCACACTAATATGAAAATCAAACCTCGAGATAATAAATAATTAATAACATAAGAATGTGGAAGCAAGGAGAATTTAACAAGAGAAAAGTCAGGTCGGGTATAGGTATATAAATACGATACAAATTATACAAAAAGACCGATAATGATCAAAAATGACGAACTGACACTAGACCAACCCTGGACCTAGTGTCGCCTATATAGGAGCTTTTAAGTACAAAAGCGGACAAAATATATATACAATCCAAATCTAACTATCCCAAAATATAAAATAGTAGTCAGTATAAAGAAGGAAAGTAACAAGTCTCTAAACGCCGGGAGCTCACCACAATTCAGATCGGGCACAGCTACGGATGACATGGCGCGCGCTGGGGGTAGCCGAACTAGGAGTTGCATCAAAAAGATGTAGAAGTGTAGTATAAGTACCAAAATATGGGGTACTCAATAGGTATCATAGGCTGACCGAGATCTGAAAGAATAAATATATAATATGTAGCACGATGATACTAATAATGACAGCGAAGAAGCATACAATTACAGTTATGGAAAAAGGGTACGGGAAGAATCATGCGGTAGACAAGTAAATCCATACCAAACAGGTAATCATGTTAATAATCTCAACCCATAACAATACCAAAGGAATGCATCAATATAAAATAGTAGATATAGATCAATATTTCTTCAAAAGTATCAGAGAGCGCCCAAAATTCATACATCGAGCTTCTTAATAGTAATAATAATAGTAATCCAAATATGTCTCAACGAGCCTCTCGAAATTCACACCTCGAGTTTTAAAATAATAATAATAATAATAACCCAAAATATGTGTCAATGGGCCATCCATAATTCACACTTCGAGCTTCTCAATATGAAATGTCATAAATAAAATATCGTCGGTATTTCTTTAATAAAATCCTTACCCTTGTTCATCAACCAAAAGTCTTAATTTCATCATTTTGTTCTTTCTTTAAAAAGGGTTTTTAACACCAGCAAGACAAATAAATATAAGTATTTCGTCAAATCTTATATCACTCAAACTGAGTAAAATCCCATCAAAGGCACCAAATGACTAACCTGAGACTTCAGTATGACGAAAGCACGGCTTCACACCCAATATTTCAATATCATAATCAAATAAGGTATAAACATAAGCCAAAAATTCACAACAAGTGGCAACCGAAACCAAACAAGTCAAACCACAACATCTTAAGTTCAACCATCTAGAAGCAAGTTCTAAGGATTTTAAATGATGAAAACAAGTCAAGATATCGCCTAGACTAAGGCTTCAACGACTAAAACCCTAAACTAGTCACTAACAATAATCATCGACTCCAAATGCTCAATAGGATATCAACACCTAAATCACCAACCAAATCACACGTTACAACATAAAATATATCAATTCCAACCAAGCCAAGTCTAATAAGAGTGAACCATAACTTACCTCAAGTCGAAACTACACCCGAACCACTAAACTCGAGCTTTTTATTTGTGGGCCGCCTCCAAATGATGCCACTCTATCAAATTATCAAAAAATACAGCAAAACAAATCCAACGATACCCATATTATGATAATTAAAAATGGAACTAAAATTGGGTCAAAATTTGACATTAGGAGACACGCATGAAATTGGAAAACCAACTCTGTTACAAGGTCCTAAATAACTCAAGAAACTTGTGCCCAAAAAATGGGCTCATTCCGATCATTGAAAGAGCTCAAACAACCCCACTCAAGTCAAGCCCTATAATAGTTCAAAAATTTCAAGAAACAAAAAAATTATGGGAAACTTACGAGGTTTTTAGGACGAGAAAAGGTTCTGGAATGCTCCCACAAGAATCTCTAATGCACAGAGCAAGAATGATCGAAAATGGCCAAAAGAAGGTCTATAAATCCCAAAATTACTAAGTCATGAAATGGGACTTAGCTGCAGGAAACGAGAATTTAATTTTACTGAAGTCAGAGAAATTACCCAGCTCGCGATCGCGAGTTTGACTTAGCTGACCCATCATAATGGCAATAGTAAATCATGCAATCACAATGCCCAGGGTCTTATACCTTCACGATAATGGACCCCTGGGTTATAAACGCAAAGAGTAAATGCTCTGGCACCAGCAGTTCAGCTAGTGCAGAACTTTGAAGAATTGGGATTCCCTCCGATGGGGGTCCAAAATTCATGTGCAACCCAGTGAACGCAAATGGACTATGCTACCCAACCAAAAATGGCTTTCAGACTAAATAGAATTGACGAATTTTCCAACAGAGGTCGTTTCGTTGAAATGTTGACCAAAGTCAACACTTTCCAAAGAAATCATTCAAATCGCACAAATGGCCTAAAACTCATTTCGAGCACCTAGGGAATCGAACCAAAGGTTGTTGTAGACCAAACTCATCGTTCTAGAGCTAACCATGATAACAAATTTTACATTCGAGCTTGTTTGCTCAAAATGTTGACCAAAGTCAAACTTGGCAAAAATTTTAAAGTTAAAATGACAAATGGCACAAACTCAAAACGAAGACTCCAAAACCCAAACCAACCTTTCTTCTAGACCAAAATGAACCTTATGGAGCTGACAGAAACATCGAAAATGATGCACAAATCTCTGAATGTTGACTAAAGTAACCTCTTTGAAACCTTAAACCTCAAAAATTACCAATTTACCTCAAAACTTAACCGAGCATCTTGGGGAGCGTGCCACCCATCCCAACATCACATAAGAGCTATAAAGAATCTCAGGGAAGAGGTAAAATGGTTAAAACATGCAAAATCATGAAAATGACCTTGGAGATCATTACAACATCCACTACTTAAAGGACTTTCATCCTCAAAAGTTAAGGAAGAAAGGTACCTGGTGGCTCAAAAAGATGAGGATATCGGGTCCGCATGTCCTGCTCAGTCTTTCAAGTAGCCTCCTCGACCGGAAGATGCTTTTATTAAACTTTCACCGATGGAATCTCCTTGGACCTTAACTTTCTAACCTGCCTATCTAAAATATCCACAAGCTCCCCCTCAAAGGCTAAGGACTCATCAAACTGAACCGAATACCACTGAAAGACGTGAGACTCATCTGGAATATACCGCCACAGCATAGAAACATGGAATACAGGGTGAACATCTGATAGTGCTAGAGAAAGGCCAAATCATAAGCTACCTCCTTTACCCGTCTCAAGATTCAAAAGGGTTGATGAACCTAGGGCTAAGCTTACCCCTCTTCCTGAATCCATCACGCCCTTTATGGGCGACATTCGCGGGAACACCCAATCTCCACCATAAACTCTAAAGGTCCAACCCTTTGGTTAGCATAACTCTTCTTCTTACCCTGGGCATTGCGAAGTCTCTCCTGGATCATACGAACTCTATCCATTGAATCACGCAGAAAATCGGTGCCCCAAGGCCTAACCTCAAAGGCATCATACCAGCTCACTGGGAACAACATATCTTACCATAAAATTCTTCAATGTCATCTCAATGCTCTAATGGTAGCTATTATTATATGTGAACTCTGCCAAAGCCAAAGACTGATCCCACTGACCCCTAAAATCAATAACACAGGCTCGTAGCATATCCTCTAAGGCCTGAATGGTCCTCTCTAACTGACCATCGGTCTGGGGGTGGAAAGTTATGCTGAGCTCGACTTGTTTACCCAACTCACTCTATATAAACCCCCAGAAATATGAAGTAAACTGAGTACCATAGTCTGAAATGATAGATTATGGCACTTCATACAATTGGACCACCTCTCGAATGTAAATCTAACCCAATTTCTGTGAAGTGTAGGTAGTCTAGATCAGTAAGAAATGGGCAGACTTGGTATATCAGTCTACGATGAACCAAATAGAATTACAACCCTGAAAGGTACGTGTTAAATCCCCTATAAAGTCCATAGCTATACACTCTCACTTCTACTCTGGAATGGATATTCGCTGGGCCAAACCACCTGACCTTTGATGCTCAAACTTGACCTGCTGACAGTTCAAGTACCTAGCCATAAAAGTTATAATGTACCGCTTCATCCCACACCACCAGTAATGCTATCATAGGTTGCGATACATCAATGCTACATCGGGATGTATGGAATATTTGAAATAATAGGGCTCCTTTAGGATGAGCCTGACTAACTATCCCACTCTAGGAACACATATATGACCCTCAATCCTCAAAATTCCCTCTGGATCTAAGGTCGCCTTCCTATCCTATCCACTGAGTACCTTATCATGAATCATCCTCAATTGTGGGTCCTCAAAATGTTGTGCCCAAATATGCTCCATCAAGGAAGACCTAGCCTCTACACAAGCAAGTACCCTGCCCGGCTCAAAAATATCAAGACGAACCATCTGGTTAGCTAAGGACTGAATGTACGAAGCTAAATGCCACTCCTCAACTGATAAGAATGTCAAACTCCCCATACTCATTGCTTTCTGGAAAAAAGCATCTGCTACTACATTTACCTTGCCCTAGAGATAGAGAATAGTGATATCATAGTCCTTCAGCAACTTCAACTACCTGTGATGTCTCAAATTAAGGTCTTTTTAGCTGAATATATATTGAAAACTATGGTGGTTAATATAGATCTCACAATGGGATCCATATAAGTAATGCCTCCAAATCTTCAATGTGAAGACTACCACCGCCAACTCCAAATAATGTGTGAGGTAGTTCCTCTCATACACCTTCAGCTTCCTGGAAGCATATGCAATAACTCTACCCTACTACATCAGAATGCAACCAAGCCAACACTTGAAGCATCACAATACACTGTAAATCCCTGGTCCTAAACAGGAAGAGTAAGAATCGGAGCTGAAGTCAACAAGGCTTTGAGCTTCAGAAAGCTCGCCTCACACTCGTTAGACCACTGGAAGGAAACATTCTTCTAAGTTAGTCTGGTCAAAGACCTTGCAATAGAATAAAAGCCCGCCACAAATTATCTGTAATACCATGCCAACCCAATAAAACTGCGAACCTCGATAAGAGAGGTGGACCTAGACCAATCATGAACTGCCTCTATCTTCGCCGAATCTACCACAATCCTTTCTTTGGACACCAAGTGCCCTAGGAATGCCATAGACTCAAGCCAAAATTAATATTTAGTGAATTTGGCATACAATTGTTGATCCCGCAAGGTCTGAAGTACTATCCTCAATTGCTACACATGACGCTTTCTGCTCTCAGAGTAGACTAGAATGTCATCCATGAATACAATGACAAAGGACTCCAAGCAGGGCGTGAATACATAGTTCATCAAATCCATGAATGTTGCAAGGGTATTAGTCAACCCGAAAGACATGACTAAGAATTCATAGTGGCCATATCGAGTCATAAAAGTAGTCTTAGGGATATCTGACTCCCTAATCCTCAACTAGTGATACCCTGACCTCAAGTCTATCTTAGAGAACACTGCTATACCCTGGAGCTGGTCAAATAAGTCATCAATCTGTGGTATCGGGTACCTGTTCTTAATGGTCACCTTATTCAGCTGTCTGTAATCAATACACATACACAAGGTACCATTCTTCTTTTTCATGAACAGAATAGAAGGACCCTAAGGAGACATACTGGTCTGATAAAACCCTTACTTAAGAGGTCCTAGAGATGTATCTTAAGCTCATTCAAATTAATTAGAGCCATCTGATACGGTGCAATAGAGACTGGTTATGTACAAAGCTCAACATCAATACAGAAATCAATATCATGCTCAAGGTAAAGACCAGGTAGATTAGTGGGAAATACATCAGGGAAATCTCGGACTACCAGAACAGAATCAGCAGAAGGAGTGTCAGCACTAGTGTCACGGACATAAGCAAGATAGGCTAGACACCCCTTTTCCACTAACCACTGAGCCATAAGGAAAGATATCAAACCATATGGTACATGACTAATTGCACATACCCACACGATCGGAGGAATATCAGGCATACACAAGGTAACAGTCTTGGAGAAGTAATCCAAAATCGTAAGATGAGTAGACAACCAATCTATACCTAGAACCAAGTCAAAGTCTACCATATCTAACACAATAAAGTTAGCTCTGGTATCATACCCTAAGATAGTCACTACATATGGATCGATACACTCAATCCACTACTAAAGAATCACATATGGGGTAGCTACACACATAGGCACAGGTAATGGCTCAAATAAGACATCCCATCGAGTAGCATAACGAGCAGAAACATACAAGTAAGTGGACCCCAGATCAAATAAAGCATAGGCAGGCTGATGAGAGATGAAGATCGTATCAGCGATGACAGCATTCGATGTCTCCACCTCTAGACTACTTGGAAAGGCATACATGTGACTGCGTCTACCTCTAAAACCTGTCCGACCTACTTGGGACCACCCCTAGTACCCTGAGATTCATCACTACCATTCTGCACACTCTCTCTAGGTGGCTTAACTGGGGCATTGGGACCTGAACCTACTGACTCTGGTGTTTGCAATGGCTGATAGTAGGACACTCTCTAGCAAAGTGGTCTATCACACCGCACTCATAGCACTCCCTCTAAATGAACCTCCCTAGGTATCCTATCTGAACCTGAATGGCCACCATTGTAACTACCCAATTTTCTTTTTATGTTTTCTTCTAAAAGATTGTCATGTGATCCATGTTATCTATGAAGTTCTATTTGAGTAGCAATAGTTGGAAATAGGTCTAGAGGGATTTGGAAAGAGTTGGAGGCCAAATAATGGGTCGTGGTAATCAACTTACTTGTGTAAGATACTGACTTGGATGTCTTACACAATAAAGCTACTTGAGTACATGTCGAGCTTAAGTAGTAAAGATTTCATAGGTTCTTAAAGTGAGATGAGATTTCGAACCCACGAAAGAGGAATAAGGAGATGAAGCACCTACTTGAAACAAGTAGGTAATGCACTTACTTGGACCAAGTAGGTGATGCACCTGCTTGGATGGACCCCACCCCACCACGTGGTAGCCATGGGGTGGATGTATGGAATGAGGTGGCATCTTAAGAGCTGGACACGAGTCACCCTTAGGGGCTGACACATATCACTCTCAAGGGAGAAGTATATAAGGCAACTAATGACTAAGGGTTCTCATTGTTCATCTTTTACACTTAAAAACTTAGATAAAATTTGAGAGAAAGAAAGAACAAGAGGAGATTAACGTGCACACCACATATTTTAGCCAACTTGAGAGACCCACTTGTTAAGGTAAGATTGAGGTTCTTTTTCCTTTTAGCAAATCTATTTTTGGATGGGACTGCCATTAGTAATATTAGTATCACTCATTTTGTAAAGCTTCGTTTCGACTGATTCAAGATGTTTTGGAAAGATATTTCATAGGTATATATTTTATTTAGGCTCTAAAACCTAGTTTTGCTTTTATCTACTCAAAAAAAGGTGATGAAGTATAGGAGAGGTGCTACCCAGATGTTGTTTCGGAAATCCTACATGGACTATTGTTGGTATTTTGGGCATATTTTTTTGTACAAAATTATTGTATGAGTAATTCAAAATTGTATGCGATCTTAAGACACATGTATATAACTTTCATTGAGGACACAAAGCCTACTTACCCCATTTACCCCTTCGAACTGAGCAACAATACAAGACAGTAGGCTGTCCAGAACTCTTGTTTTAATAGTTTGGGCTGATTTTCATTGATTTTATGTTTAGTTTTGATATGATGAGACTGTTAAACTTAAGTAGGTATTTGATTGTATATTTAAGGTGTATATGCTCTTATACAAGATAAGGAGAATTATTTGAGGAAGTGGACTTTGGTTGGTCTATGGCATAGATGAATTGAACTCCCCGAGTTGTGGTAGAACTTGTTATGTGCTAAAACGCCAAGGTTTGTGTATAAACTTGAACTTGTAATATTTTATTTTTATGAAATTTAAAGTATTTTGATGGGTTATTTCCTTACTCCTTGTCTTGTATTATGGTATGACCATTATCTCAAGTATTGTAAAACTTTCGCTAAACCGACCACTTGTACGAATTGCTTGATTATTTTGCATTCTTGTTGGGACTTTGTCCTTCTTGTTACGGTGACTTGTCCTCGATATTGGCATGCCTCTTGATTCATATCTTGCCCATCTTGACTTTGGATTTATATTTCATCTTGATGATGGATTTTCATCTATTTTTGAGTACGAGTAGAAAGCCACTTTTAACATGGTTCTTGATTCTCTTGATATTGGGTGACGAGCCTTCTTGATACGGGCTTTGATCCTTCTTAATTTTGGGGATTCGGTCCATCTTGGTACTGATTGTGCTTAGTGTAAAAGCATGATGTATATATTGGGCGAAATGGATCATTTGACAACTCTTTTGAATTGAATTGTAAGCTTTCTTGATACTTGAATCTTTGAATATTAATATTGATATTTTAAAACTCTTCAAGGTTTGTATTCGATACTTTGATATACTTGTTCACTTGGGCTTACTTTTACCTTATTGAGTCACTTGCGACGAACAAGGGAATTGAAGAGTTTAATGGCTCTAAGCCCAAATTTTATACACCACTAAGCTTTATGCTTAGCGATAGTTGTTTCCTATCGTAGGTAATGTACGGGACGAGATGTGAAGATGACTATTTGGAGTAGACTTTTAGAGCCCTTGTGAAGATCACATCTGCATATGCATCTAGTTTTGTAAATATTTTGGGGACTTGTACATGATACATGTGATACTTATGTATGAAATTTTGAAGGCTTGTGAAAACAAAACAAGATGCTTGTAACTTGAAAAGGGTGACTAGTTTTGCTATTTTTGGAGTGTGCTTTTAACTCAAGTCATGCCATGTGCTGGTTTTATACTTTGACTTGTCATTATGCACAAAGGAAGATAATAGTTTTATGATAATTAATAGTTTGAGTTTTGTGTATTTTATGGACCCGCAATGGTATTGAATTGGAAATAGAATTTCAAAATAAGTTTTCTAAATGTGTTGACTATTTGAGATTATAAAAAATATATATATCTTTTGCTTCGTAAGTGGCATTCTCCCAAAGGGGATGCTACAACCATCGCCTAAATACCAGAAGTCTTACCCCGACAAGACTGACCCAAAGTCTGGTCGCTCTGACCACTGGCACCCGCTGACCCACCATTGGTAAGCTGTAATGTTGCCTAAATCGGTCTACTAGGTTATCCACTGCTGCGGATGGTCTCTTCCAAAAGAACCCCTAACATGTGACAGGCGTTCACTAAAACTTCCCTAGCGGTAATGTTTCTTGTTCCTGCCTCTGTAGGCCTCACAATGTATAGCCTCAATAGTATGACCATGATCTATTATTTATAAGAATGAAAAGCCCGATGTAACCATCTGCTCTATAGCCAACGTCATAGGAACAGATAACCCTCTGACAAACCATCGTATCCGCTCCTTTTCTGTCGATATAATCATGGTAGCATGCCTGGAGAGCTCATAGAATCGAGCCTCATAATATGTGATCGTCATCGATCCCTATACCAGCGCTGTGAGCTTATCCCTCAACCTTTCTCTCAAACTATAGGGTACATACTTCTCCAAGAAAGCCTTGGAGAACTAGGCTCATGTCATCGGCGGTGATCCCACGGGTCTGCTGCTAAGATAGGACCTTCACCACTGGTGTGGCCATGAATTTGGGTGGGGGCTAGGCTGGATTTTTCTGTGCTGACTGATGCTCAAATTGCTTAACCTCAATATATGGATCTGGCACTAGTTTTGTGGCCTGAGCTCTACCCCAAACGTTGTATCGACCTCGACCTCTACCTCAAGCTGGGGCTTTATTTGTAAGTGCAGGGGTTCCTCATCCACCCGAGTAGATCTCGTCCTCGCTATCTAAGAAAGAGTGAAACGAATAGGATTTAGAGCATCATCATTAGCGCACAATCAGAAATAAAAATAGTAAATTAATTTCTAACAATCCTATAGCCTCCCGAAGATTGGATAGGAACGTCATCGTACCGATCTATGGGACTCTACTAGATACTTGCTCTTGTAATGGTGAGACCGGTGAACCTAAGCTCTGATACCACTCTATCACGATCCAAATCTGGGCTATGATGGCGCCTACTATAACACCTGAGTGGGAAAGTAAAACCCAATTGATACGAAAGTCAAACCTCAAGATAAATAAATAATTAATAAGATAAGAATGCGAAAGGAAGGAGAATTTAACAAGAGAAAAGTCAGGTCAGGGTATAGATATGTAAATACGATACAATTTATACAAAAGGACCGATAGTGATAAAAAATGATGAACTGACACAAGCCCAACCCCGAACCTGGTGCCACCTACACAGGAGCTACTAAGTACAAAAGCTGACAAAATATATATACGATCTAGATCTGACTATCCCAAAATACAAAATAGTAGCCAGTACAAAGAAGGAAAGTGGAAAGTCTCTGAATGTCGGGAGTTCACCAAAATTTGGATCTAGCACAGCTACGGATGACTAGGCGCGCGTTGGGGGTGGCTCAAACTGGGAGTTGCATAAAAAAGATGCAGAAGTGCAGTATGAGTACCAAAATACGGGGTAGGCCGACTGAGCTTTGAAAGAATAAATATATAATAAGTAGCACGATCATACTAATAATAACAGGGAAGAAGCATATAACTATAGTTATGGGAAAAGGGTACGGGAAGAATCATATGGTAAGTAAGTAAATCCCAACCAAACAAGTAATCATATTAATTGTCTCAACCCACAACAATACCAAAGGAATGCATCAATATAAAATAGTAGATATAGATCAATATTTCTTCGAAGGTATCAGGGGGCGCCTGGATTCACACCTCGAGCTTCTCAATAATAGTAATAATAATAATAGTAACCCAACTATGTATCAATGAGCCGCTCGGTATTGACACCTCAATCTTCTCAATAATTATAGTAATAATAATAACCCAAAATATGTGTCGACGGGCCGCTCGAAATTCACACCTCGAGCTTCTCAATATAAAATGCCATAAATGAAATTTTGCCGGTATTTCTTTAATAAAATCCTTACCCTTATTTATCAACCAAAAGTCTTAATCTCATTCATTTTGTTCTTTCTTTAAAAAGGGTTTTTAACACCGACAAGGCAAATCAATACAAGTTGTATGTCAAAATCATATATCACTCAAACCAAGTAAAATCCCGTCAAAGGCACCAAATCACTAACCTGAGACTCCGGTATACCAAGAGCATAGCCTCGGGCCCAACATTTCAATATCATAAGCAAACAAGACATAAGCATAAGCCAAAAATTCATAACAAGTGGCAACTAAAACCAAACAAGTCAAACCACGGCATCTTAAGTTCAACCACCTAGAAGCAAGTTCTAAGGATTCTAAATGATGCAAACAAGTCAAGATATCGCCTAGACTAAGGCTTCAACAACTAAAACCCCAAACTAATCACTAACGATGATCATCGACTCTAAATGCTCAATAGGATACCAACACCTAAATCATCATCCTAATCACATGTTACCACCTAATATATATCAATTCCAACCAAGCCAAGTCTAATAAGAGTAAATCATAACCTACCTCAAGTCGGAACTGCACCCGATCTGCTAAACTTGAGCTTTTCCTTTGCGGACCGCCTCCAAACGATGCCACTATATCAAATTATTAAAGAACATATCAAAACAAAGCCAACGATCTCCATATTACTATAATTAAAAATGAAACTAAAATCGGCTCAAAATTTGACATTAGAACCCACACACAAAATCAAAAAACCAACTTTGTCACAAGGTCCAAAATAACTCAAGGAACTTGTGCCCCAAAAATGGGCACATTTCGAGCACCGAAAGAGCTCAAATAATCCCAATAAATTCAAGCCCTAAAATAGTTCAAAAATTGCAAGAAACAATGAAATTATGCGAAACTTGCGAGGTTTCTAGGACGAGAAAGGGTTTTGAAACGTTTCCAGGAGAATCTCCAATGCACTAGAGGAAGAATGATCGAAAATGGCCAAGAGGAGCACTCAAAATTCAAAAATTACTAAGTCCTGAAATGGGACTTAGCTGTTGGAAACGGGCATTTAACCAATGGTCGTTCTAGACCAAACTCGACGTTTCGGAGCTAAATGCGCTGATAGAATTTTCATCCAAGTGCGTTTGCTCGAAATGTTGACCGAAGTCAAATTTGGCGAACACTTAAAGTTAAAACGACAAATCGCATAAACTCAAAACGAAGACTCCAAAATCCAAACCAACATTCCTTCTTGACCAAAATGGACCTTCCGAGGCTGATGGAACCATCAGAATTCTCATACGACGCCCGAATCTCTGAATGTTGACTAAAGTCAACTCTTTCAAACCTTAAGCCTCAAAAATGGCCAAATCACCTCAAAACTCAACCGAGCACCTTGAGAAGTTGCCACACATCCCAACATCACATAAGAACTATAAAGAAGCAGGGGAAGGGGTAAAATAGTAAAAATAAGCAAAAGCACGAAAATGACCTTGGAGGTCATTACAAGTTGACTAGGACTTCCGCTTATATATACTTATCTATCTATCTATTTAAACTGCTTCCGCATTTGTTTGGATTTAGGCTTACTTGTCCGGTGGGAAAGAATAAGTGTCATAGCACCCGGACTTGGGTCGTAACTGTAAGTATCCCTATTTATGGCTTTTAGCTTTTGACTTATAAGTTACTTTTATAAGCTTATCTAAACGGGCACTTAATCAATCTATAAATAACGCATTCTTCCACTTATTCGAGGAATCTCTTTCTTGACATTTGTATTTGAAAGAGAAAGTTGTGCAATCACATATGAAGTTGTTGAATATGCTCAATTCTCCGTTTTCCTTCATTATTTTTTACCTCAGTTGGAAATTTGTTTGAGGCTTTTCTTAACGTCTAAACAGAGTGAATAATTTTTCATTCTTAGATCCAATTTTTATAGCAACACTTTTGGAAGTTACAGATTACACTACTTCATAAGTTGTTTCCTTTCCACTTTTTTTAATCATCCTCAGTTTACTTTTAGTTTCATAACTTGTTAACAACTCTTAAAGTTCTGTCCCAGTTAAGTTATGAATTATGATTCTTAAATCATGGCGTATTTTTCTTTTCAGAATATTAAGGATCCCAATAATCATTTCTCTTGTCAAGGTGACTAAAAATAGATAGTCACGTAGGAAAGAATACTATAGTTACTTGGAAACTATTGCAATTTTCAATTATCACAACAATCCCCACATTCAAAGGTTATTATTATATTTTGTATCTAAAATTTTATTTTAAATTTAAATTGACCTAGGATTGAAGTTTCTGAGAGCAAATTTCCCTATATTTATACTCCCCAAGTTGGAATTTCTCATTTTATTTGACGTCACCACAGTGAACTTCATTTATCATTCACCCATGTGGTATTTTTCTTTGGATCAATTTTAGCGATGGCAAATTACATATCGAACATGTAAGGAAAGCTGTCTTTGTTTTTTCTGGATAAAAGAGAAAGAGTATTAGATTGTAAATAGTTCTGACCAATGGCGAATCATTAATGAGGTTCATGTTTCTGAAATTTTAACTTGGAACCTCAAAGTGAATTTTGAATTCCTAAATCATTAAGAGTATGCTAGAAATTTGGTGTAATTTGATGTAATTATACTCTTTGACATGTTTGGTAGACCAAGTAATTACTTGGTAAGAAAGGAATTGGTGTAATTGAATGAGAGTAATTACACTCTTCAATTTTCAAGGAATGGTAAGGAATTGGTGTAGTTACGTCATCTAATTACATGAAGCTTTTCAAAATTCTTCTTTTATTTACATTTATATTTTTTTCATTTTAATTTATTTTTTATTTCTACTATTCTTTTAAAAAATATTTTTATTATTCTAATATTTTCTAAATATATATTTTTTTTTATTTTTTTTTTTATTTTTATTTTATTTCATTCTCATTCTCAACCTTTACTTTTTCATTCCATGCAATTTTTTATATTATTTATTTATTTATTATTATATTTCTTTTTAAAAATAATTTTGTTAGTATTCTAATTTTTAAAGTCACATTTATGTACGTTGTGTTAAAATTTGAAATAACAATATTATGTTAAATTTTTTGTTTTGAATTTAGGATTTATGTCATATTTTCAATTTCATTTGTTTTAGTACTATTGACTTGATATTTCACATTGTAAAATATTTATTTTTTAGTTAAACTTGATAGATTAGTTTTTTGGCAAATGTTTTAATAATTTTATTACACTATATTAATAATATTAACATTTTTGTCAAACATACATTTCATGATGTTCATAAAAATCTTATACTTTTAGTTTATTTCATTAAATTATTTAAAATATATTAATTTAAAAAATATAAATAAATTATATTTTTATAATATTAGTTCAGAACATATATTTATTAATTAATATTTAATTTAATATCATTTATAAAGATCCTTATTTGTCTAACATAAATTTTAAATTTAGAAAATTAACTTTTATTTTTTAAATTTAATATAACCTTGTAAGTACACTTGTGCAACCAAACAGAACAATCGTAATTACACTGGAATTACACTGTGGCAAACAAACAGGTCATTGTAATTACTAGACTGTATAATTATTAGGCTAGTAATTATACCAATTCCAATTCAAATTATCAGTTGGCTTTCCAAACAGACCTTAAGTCAATTATCTAATCTTGTGTTCAAGTGATTCAAAATTTATATACATGCATAAAAATAAAAATATTACTGTATATATATTGTGTATATTTTTGCCGAAGGAATTCGGGTGAATACCCTAACACCCCTCTCCGTGAGGCTTATATTCTGCTTTTTAGGGCATCTCCAACCCAAACACCAAATTTAGTGTCGGCACTATTTTAGTGTAAATCAATTTCAACCCACTGAACCAAATTTTACACCAAAAAAGAATATTTTTTTCTCTTCATTATTATATTATTATTTCTTATTTTACTGTTGTAATTATTTAAAATTATTATGTTTTGTTGTACTTTTTAAAATTACTATGTATTTTATATTTCAATTTTGATGTATGCCAATTAATACTTTGTTGAATGTTCATTATTTTCAATTATTTTTAAGTACATTATATTATTTGTTTAATAATTTATATGTTTGCATTTTTAATTTTTGTGAAGGTTAATTGTAGTTGTATCCAATTATAATTTATAGTAGAATTAACATAAATTTAATTTTTAAAAAAGTCACATATAGAAAAATTAATTTATAAAAAAAGCTAACTTTTATATCTAAAATTAATATTATAAAAATATCACATAAAAACTAATTAAATATACAAGAGGTTTAATTAAAACATACAATTAGTTGGTGAACAAGCAATTAATTCAAGATCCATATTTCCAAGATGTCCATAAGGTTTCATCCCTTTTATAATTGAACGAAAAACATATCACTGAGACATTTATTTATTAAAGTAACTGATGGTTAGTAAACATCTTCTGTTGAACTTGAAACCTTGATGCTTCTCTATTTAATTAAGGTATAATAAAAATGAGAGGGTATATGCAAGTTTGGAACAATGCAATGGGGTGTGGCTATAAGAGTCCGGTTTTGAAGGATCAACAATGGAGTGTTTATATTGCTTTTACCCCCAGCTCTGCTTGCTACTCTAAGGTTTACCATCTCTTTATTTTATCACTTTGAATTTGTTGTATGTACCATTCCTCAATCTTTCAAAGTGTTATATTTTTCTATTGATGGTGTGTTGTTGTGACTCTATACTCTAAGGGTATGTTGTTGTTGTTTGTTTGTTTGTTTAGGGGTTTGAGATTTTTAATTAAGGTTGGAAAATTGAGGGGGGGGGGGGGGGTTAACAGTAGGATTGTGTTCTCTCTGCAAGATAGTCAAAACGCATTTTGAACGCGTAGTCAACAAAATGCATTTTGAACGCGTAGTCAAAAAAGGGAGGTTCAATACGCGGATTTTACGCGTTTCTAGTTTCCTATAAATAGAAGACATCTTGCCCTCATTTATACCATCCCAGAAAGAGAAAGTAAGAATACAAAGAGAGTTATACACCAAGATAAATATTGTACTCTTGAGTGTCCTCTTTATTAGTTGTTCCTTTTACAAGAGAGAAGTGTTAATTGTTGTTTTCTCCTTGTATTTGAGAGCTGTGTACTCCATATTTTTATAGTGAGATCCTTCTACCCCGTGGTTTTTCCCTTCTATCAGTTAGAGGGGTTTCCACATAAAATTCTCGTGTCCAATTTATTTTCATTATTTTCATCATATCAAACTTTAGTTGTGGTGCTTTCTCACCCCAACAGTGGTATCAGAGCCCTCGATTATTCTGTCTATTTTATGCGAAGATACTATCTGTGAATAGTAACTTTTCATGAATAGTAAAATTCGGTGAATAGTACTATTCACGTGAATAGTAAATTTTGGTGATGGTACAGTTTGTCACGATTATTCACAAAAATATTCAGAAACGATCTAGAAGGGTGTGAAGCAAATAACAATGTCGAGTACAACAAAATTTAACGTTGAGAAATTCAATGGGACTAATTTCTCATTGTGGAAAATGAAAATAAAAGCGATATTGAGAAAAGATAATTGCTTAGCTGCAATTGAAGGCTAGCCCACAGACTTTGTTGATGACAGCAAGTGGAACGACATAGACAGCAACGCAGTTGCTGATCTACACTTGGCACTAGCTGATCAAGTGTTGTCTAGTGTGGCGGAAAAGCGGACGGCGAAAGAAATATGGGATACTCTTACGGGGTTGTATGAGGCCAAGTCTTTACATAATAAAATCTTCTTAAAAAGAAGATTGTATACTCTTCGAATGGCAGAGTCCATGTCAGTTACTGAACACATCAATACTTTAAATACTCTGTTTTTGCAACTTACAACAATGGGTTGCAAAATAGAGGGGACTGAACGTGCGGAGCTTCTACTTCAAAGTCTGCCTGACTCGTATGATCAACTTATCATCAACCTGACGAACAATACAGATAGTCTAGTTTTTGATGAAATTGCAGTCGCTGTCTTGGAAGAAGAAAATCGGCGCAAAAATAAGGAAGACAGACAAGCAAGTTCGCAGCAAGCTGAAGCCTTGATAATGGTGAGAGGAAGACCAATGGAACGTGGCCCCAGTGGGAGTCACAATCACGGCAGATATCAATCAAGAAGTAAGAAGAATATCAAGTGCTACAACTGTGGCAAGAAAGGGCACTTCAAGAAAGATTGTCGGTTCAAGAAGAAGAGTGAAAACTCTGAGCCATCAAATGCTCAAGGGAATGTTGCATGTACCTCGGATGATGGCGATATTTTATGTAGTGAGGCAATATCAAATAATGAAGGCAGAAAATATTTCGCTGATGTCTGGATCATGGACACAGGAGCAACATGGCACATGACTTCCAGGAGAGAATGGTTCCATCAATATAATCCTATCTCAGGAGGGTCTGTGTTCATGGGAAACGATCATGCTTTGGATGTTATTGGTATTGGGTCCATCAAAATAAAGATGTATGATGGCACGGTTCGCACCATCCAGGAGGTACGACATGTAAAAGACTTGAAGAAGAATCTATTGTCTTTAGGACAACTAGATGATAATGGATGTTCGTATAAGACTCATGGTGGAGTCATGAGAATATCCAAAGGAGCGCTTGTAGTAATGAAAGCAGAAAAACTTGCGACAAATCTATATGTGCTTAAAGGTGAAACACACCAAGAAGGAGAAGCATCAACCGCGTCAGCAAGTTCATTTGAAGAATTAACAATGATGTGGCATCGTAAACTTGGCCATATGTCGAAACGAGGTTTGAAGATTCTTGCTGAGCAAAAACTTCTTTCAGGGCTCAAAAAGTTTTCACTACCCTTTTGTGAGCATTGTGTTACCAGTAAGCAAAATAGACTGAAGTTTAGCAGTTTCTCTGCTAAAAGAAAAGAAATACTAGATCTGGTTCACTCTGATGTCTGGCAAGCACCGGTGGAGTCTCTAGGAGGAGCGAAATATTTCGTGTCATTCATCAACAATTACTCTAGGAGAAGTTGGGTGTATCCAATCAAGAAAAGGCAGATGTTTTTCCAGTTTTCAAAGAATTCAAAGCACGGGTGGAACTTGAATCTGAGAAAAAGATCAAGTGTTTGAGGACAGATAATGGAGGAGAATACACTGGTGATGAATTTAATAGCTTCTGTAAACAAGAAGGTATTAAATGACAGTTCACAGTGGTATATACTCCACAACAAAATAGAGTATCAGAGCGGATGAACAAAACCTTGTTGGAACGGACAAGAGCTATGTTGGCAACTGCAGGGTTGGAAAAACCATTCTGGGCAGAAGCAGTCAAAATCGCCTGTTATGTGATCAATCGGTCACCATCAACCGCAATTGATCTGAAAACGCCAATGGAGATGTGGACAGGAAAACCAGCTGATTATTCTCGCTTACATATATTCGGAAGTCCTGCTTATGTTATGTACAACACCCAAGAAAAATCAAAGTTGGATCCAAAATCCAGGGAATGCATTTTCTTAGGGTATGCTGATGGAGTCAAGGGGTATCGCTTGTGGGATCCCACATCCCGCAAGGTGGTAATCAGCAGGGATGTTGTATTTGTTGAAAACAAGATACAAGCAAAAGAAGGTAGCACTTCAAAAGAAAAATCAGAGACTACTACAGTTGAAGTTGAAGAAATAGAAGAAGTTCCAGTTTCTTCTGAAGCAGCACCAGAGCACGAAGAACAAGAGCAAGCTGAGATCGAAACTCCACAAGTTCGAAGGTCAACTAGGGAGAGAAGAGAACCAGCTTGGCACTCAGATTATTCTATGGAGAGTAATATTGCATACTGTCTACTAACAGAAGATGGAGAGCCTTCAACTTTTCACGAGACTATAAAAGGCCAAGAATCATCTCTGTGGGTGACAGCAATGCAAGAAGAAATTGAAGCTCTTCATAAAAATAAAACATGGGATCTTGTTCAATTACCATAAGGAAGGAAGGCCATTGGAAATAAATGGGTCTACAAGATCAAACGCAATGGTAATGATCAAGTGGAGAAGTATCGTGCAAGATTGGTGGTGAAAGGATTCGCTCAAAAAGAAGGTATAGACTTCAATGAGATATTTTCTCCAGTGGTTCAACTCACAACAATTCGAGTAGTCCTGGCGATGTGTGCTACATTTGACTTATACTTGGAGCAGTTAGATGTCAAAACTGCATTTCTTCATGTAGAGCTTGAAGAAGAAATTTATATGCTCCAACCAGAAGGTTTTGAAGAACATGAAAAAGAGAACTTGGTTTGCAGGTTGAACAAATCTCTATATGGTCTCAAACAGGCGCCGAGATGTTGGTATAAGAGGTTTGATTCCTTCATTATAAGCCTTGGATACAACAGATATAGTTCAGATCCTTGTGTTTATTACAAGAGATTTGGTGATGAAGATTTTGTTATTTTGTTGTTGTATGTTGACGACATATTGGTAGCAGGCCCCAACAAAGATCGTCTTACAAATTTAAAGGCACAGTTGGCTAGGGAGTTTGAAATGAAGGACTTGGGACCAGCAAACAAGATCTAGGGATGCAAATTCACCGAGACAGAAATAATAGGAAGATTTGGCTTTCTCAAAAGAACTACTTGAAGAAAATCTTGAGACGCTTCAAGATGCAAGACTGTAAGTCAATTTCTACTTCACTTCCTATTAATTTCAAGTTATCCTCAAGTATGTGTCCTAGCAATGAAGCAGAGAGGATGGAGATGTCTCGAGTACCGTATGCATCAGCAGTGGGAAGTTTAATGTTCGCCATGGTATGTACAAGACCTGACATTGCACAAGCAGTGGGAGTGGTTAGTCGGTACATGGCTAATCCTGGAAGAGAGCATTGGAATACTGTTAAGAGGATCCTGAGATACATCAAGGGTACCTCAGATGTTACAATGTGTTATGGAGGATCAGACTTTACTGTTAAAGGTTATGTTTATTCAGATTATGCAGGTGATCTTGATAAAAGCAAGTCCACAGGTTATGTGTTTACTCTTGCTGGAGGAGCTGTAAGCTAGGTTTCAAAACTGCAATCTATCGTGGCAACATCTACGACGGAAGCAGAATATGTAGCAGCTACACAAGCTAGCAAAGAAGCAATATGGATGCAGATGTTACTGGAGGAGCTCGGGCACAAACAAGAGAAGATTGCTCTATTTTGTGACAGTCAGAGCGCTTTGCATCTTGCAAAGAATCCGGCATTTCATTCAAGGACAAAGCACATACGAGTTCAGTATCACTTTGTTCGTGAGAAGGTGGAAGAAGGCAGTGTGGATATTCAGAAAATTCACACTAATGACAACCTGGCAGATATGTTTACGAAGCCGATCAACAGTAACAAGTTCATATGGTGTCGATCTTCTATTGGCCTAGCAGAAACGTAACATTGCAGTAATTAGGTAGAAAGGATGGTGTGAAGACTTAATTGATTCTCAATTAAATCTTCAAGTGGGAGAATGCAAGATAGTCAAAACGCGTTTTGAACGCGTAGTCAACAAAACGCGTTTTGAACGCGTAGTCAACAAAACGCGTTTTGAATGCGTAGTCAAAAAAGGGAGGTTCAATACGCGGATTTACGCGTTTCTAGTTTCCTATAAATAGAAGACCTCTTGCCCTCATTTATACCATCCCAGAAAGAGAGAGTAAGAATACAAAGAGAGTTATACACCAAGATAAATATTGTAGTTTTGAGTGTCCTCTTTAGTAGTTGTTCCTTTTACAAGAGAGAAGTGTTAATTGTTGTTTTCTCCTTGTATTTGAGAGCTGTGTACTCCATATTTTTATAGTGAGATCCTTCTACCCCGTGGTTTTTCCCTTCTATCAGTTAGAGGGGTTTCCACGTAAAATTCTCGTGTCCAATTTATTTTCATTATTTTTATCATATCAAACTTTAGTTGTGGTGCTTTCTCACCCCAACACTCTCATTCTACAGATGGACCGAGCAATCAGAAGCACATAGGGTTTTCCCTGAGGAGTTTAATTCATTTTTTGTGTTCTTTTGTAATATTTATAAATTTCTACTATATTTTTCTTATTAAAATTTGTTAAGATATAGTAGCCTTTACATTCTTTTTCTCAATTTCCATCATTCTGAATTATGACCTTCTGATTGATATTTTACTTCATTTATCAAGTTGATTGGGATTGATATTTTCAGATATGTCTTTTTTGCTTGGTTCGCCGAGCACTTAGCATTGTTGGTAAGCTGAACTACTTTCCCATTTTGTTTATATCATTTAAATTCTGAGGAAATATAAAGCTTAGGAGTCAGATGACCTGCCATATTATTGATCAACGTGATAGAATTACAATTAAGAAAATCATGTTCTTATTCTAGATAGAGAATTATACCAATATTTCCATCAAGGTTAACGCACCGATTTTGATCTTTCTTTGCCATGTTAATAATCTTGAATGACATTCTTTGTCAATTTCTCTTTTATAAAATGCATCAAAATAGTACCTAGTAGATGACATAAAAGAAATAAGCTTTCCTTTTGTTTATTACTAACTAAATATGCTACGGATATATTCTGAATAAAGGAGATTGGGGTATAAGTAAAAGAATATATTCACCAATAAATAATCAAATAGATTAAACATAGAGCTTTTACGGCTAAAGAGATCAGTAATCATTTTGTAAAATTTGGTTAGATTATTTCTCAGGTTTGCAAGATTTGATGTCTTTAATCAAAGGCATGTCTTGAGGAATTAACTTCTGATTGTATTTGATAACGGAAATGTTGTCAGTATATCCTTTCCAGGAAATGTCGTTAGGTATGGCATTACATAGCAGTTATCAAATGTATAGAGGCTTTCACATAGGTCCAGGTAGGAATTTTTTTTCCTGAGTTCAGGAAAATGGAGATATTGTGAGCTAAATGATTGGTTTTCATTGTTAGAAGTTAGTATGTGACGAGATACAATATCATTGTGATCTCTGAAAAGGTGCCTAATTTGATTCTCTCTAAACTATGATGTTGAATTCCAAAATCGATTTCATCATTGAGTAATTCTCTCTCTTTTGCTGTGTCAATCTTTTTAGCTGATATTATGCTCTGAATCCTTTTGAATTTCAAGTGAGAAAATTGCTTTAGTTTGCATTTTTAGTTAAATTTTTTGAATTGTATTTTTGTTATATTTAGGTTGAGCTCTGTTTTAACATATGGGAAGAACTTAAGCAGAGAGAAAAAGAAGAAATGATGTCAGATTGTTGTCTTTTTCTATGTGTTGATTACTATTTTAGCGTTTAATGTGAATAAACTTTGTTTAGTCGATACAACTATGATTCTCTCCCCCCCCCCTTTTTTTTTATATATCTTAAACTTTCTACGTAGATTTATTTTGCTTGTGAGGATTCACTAGATGGAATACTTTAGACAATGTGTTGAACTATTTATTTGCCAAGATTCATTGGAGATGGAGATTGAGCTTAGAAGATGCCATGATACCTGCATTGATCATCACAGTAAGCTCATTGTTCCTCCCTGAGACCCCAAATTCCATGATCGAACTGGGCAACCACAACGAAGCCAAAGCTGAGCTGAAGAGAATTTGGGAAATTAAAGATGTAAATGAAGAGTTAAGTGATTTAGTTATGACAAGTGAGGCCTCTAGGAAAATTAAACACCATTGGAGGAATTGTCTCAAAAGAAATATAGGCCACATCTTACAATGGCAATTATGATCCCATGTTTCCAGCAACTTACTAGAATCAATGTGGTTATGTTCTATGCACCAGTGTTGTCTAAGACTATTGATTTTTCTGTTGATGCTTCATTTATGTTTGATGTGATCACTGATGGAGTCAATGTTATTGCCCACTATGATTTTTATTTACTATATGTTGATAAATTGGGCAAGAGATTCTTGCTTCTTGAAGGGGGAGTTTAAATGCTTTTTTGCCAAGTAAGTTAATTGCATTCATTTCATCTTCTTGGAATTTTTCATGGTGGAATTTTTGTCATTGCTATGACATGATCGATCCCACTCTATCTGACATATCGTAAGAAGAAATTCTACTTAAAATGAATTTATTCCTCAATTCAAATGTAACAGGTAATTGTGATCAAAGACAGTCCAAATGAAATTAATCACAACATGAAAGATGCATTTGTTATTGTCTGATTTATACGTAGTATATAAATGTAATTAGTACTCCCACATATATAAATATCTCACTTCAACATCCAATAGTATGACATTCACATGTTTATATACCGAACATGTTTGGCAGTTATACTTTGTTCAAAATAGTAATATTGTTATTTATTGAAATGTATTTTTATTTAATATGAAACAATTAATATGTAATGATGTTTATATATAAATTGATCATTCATATTATGCAATTTTAGATCCGTAACAAGACTAAATGTTGGGACGTGCTAAGCACGGGCAAAACTCATCTAGTATTATATATAATTCTCATGTGCCACATAACATATGCATATTTTGTTATATCCTATACACATCTTATACCATATATACTCCTTATATACTATCATATACCTCTTAATTTCAATAAAATGATTTGACCCCTTTTTTATCTCACTTTTTAAAATTACTTTCTTTTATTCATCTTTCTTTTAAAACAGTTAAAAACAAAATATATAAGCCCTTGTATTGTTAATTCGGAACTATCTTTGGATGGATTATAAGGGATTCCTAACATCTTCTCCTTAAAATGAGTAAAACTTTTACTTAGAATCTCATCATCCATACCACAAACTTTTGGAGTTTACATTTCAAGACCTAGGATTTCCAATATAATTATTTTTTCTATTATAACATTAAATATCAAGTGAAAACTCTAAACCTGTCCTAAAATTAGTGAGATAAGCCAAAAGTCGTGAACTATTTTAAACCAGCTCAAATAGGGTGAGATAGTAAGTGCAAATCCCACACAAGGTTATACAATAAAATAGTAAAATCCTATACTATGGCGTCGTGGAAGGTCCTTTGTCAATCCTAGGATTTTTTGTTTATATCAAGAGTCTTAAGTTACCTTTTCCTAGGTTTAATTCAACTTTTGAAAGTTCTCTAGATTTAATTCACTCAAATCAAATGTATGGGGCTTAGTCTTTATCATGCAAATAATAAATTTCGTTTTTATGTTTCATTTGTATTTTGTGGATGATTTTAGCTGATATACTTGCTTTTATCCTATCAAATCTAAAGATGAAGTCATTGATATTTTTCTCACACTCAAAGCTCAAGTTGAAACCTTATTTAACATAGTTATATCTTTTCAATCAGACTGGGGGTCTTTCAATTTGACTGGGGTGGCGAATATAGAAATTGTTCTAGGTTGTTCACTAACCGATCGATAAAAGCCTAGATGCTAAAAGTTAATGATTGGATTTTCTTAAAAAATCTTTAACGACAACATCATTTTTTCTTAACACACTTTCTAACAATTAATGACATTAATCATTGTGTAGGTTACAATATTTTCCTTCATTCTTTTTATTGATTAATTTGTTTGATAATTAAAAAATATTTCATCATATTTATTACATCTTAGTATATTTATTGAGTTATGTACAAAAACCTTTATCTATTTGCATTTTTTATTTAAATAAGATGTCTCCTCAACTTTGTTCTACCTAATATTTATGACTTAATCAATCTTTAAATGATGCATTTGCCACCTATTCAAGGAATCTCTTTCTTGCCATTTGTATTTGAAAGAGAATGCTATGCAATCACATCTGAAGTAGTTGGTGAATATGCTCATTTCTGTGTTTTCCTTCTTCATTTTTGACCTCAGTTGGAAATTTGTTTGAGGCTTTTCTTAACGTCTAAACAAAATCTTAAATCCAAATTTTTAGCCTACCCAGGAAGTATCACTGGAACATAGCTGAACATGGCGACTCAAAATGGAAGCAAATAGTGGTGAAATAGAAAGCTAGCACGACGAGAATTCGGAGAATGAAAGAGGAACAAAAAGCTTGAGAAGTCTGTCAGACAGCCATGAGACCATCTCAAACCAATCAAGGTTCAAGAACGATCATCTACTGCTCCACAGCTCAAGGAACCATGGAAGGCTGTTAATCACGCTCTGGTCACATGGCCATGCTTCATCAACCAGACTTGGTTTCCTGTCTCCTTAGGAATCAAGGATACAGTGGTACGAGCCTATAGAACAGATCCTGTTCAAGTAAGGTCGTGACATACAGTTGTAGTTTTGCACTATAAAAACAACAGGAAGATGGGTTGCGGCACCGATGTGGGACGACTCATTCCGCAAACTAGTTATATTTCCCTCTTAGCAAAGTGATAAAAATTTAGTAACGAAAACAGAGATCTACTTTGGGATTTTGATTTATGTTTAAAGGAAAAGAAAAACGGTATTTGATGAAGGACAAGGAGCATAAATTTCACAAGAACAAAAACAAATCTGCCTCCATGACATTTTTCCATTGAACTCCCAATTTCCCCTACAGCATGTACCTTGAACCAAAACGATCTTAGCTCAAGTGGTGATTTCTATGATATCTCAACTAGTGACAGAGAAAGCCTAGTTTCCTTCTCCGGCAGTCTACTGCACCGGAGTTCCTTTTTAGGGGCAAAGAAAGGGGGCTTTGGCGAGTTTTGACAAATTGTTTTCCTCTTTAGTTTTTCAAGACAAACTTTTACCCTTGAAATTTGAACATTTTTTAGGAGTAATGTCAGAGTTAAAATTTTAAGAATGTTCAAAATGTAAAGAAATTAATAAACGAATAAAGTCGAAGGAGATTTTAATATTTATTTCATATAAAATCGTGTAATTTTCTGTAAAAAAAATTGGATAAATTTTCTCAATCCTACTAGACTCCATCCTCCTTGTGGAAAAGGAATGAAGACAATTTAAAGAAAACCTAATAAGAATCTTAATATTATCTCAATAAATATATAGTACAAAGTATCTTGGCATTCTCACTGCTATGAAAAACAGAATTTTCGATATCTTAGTTTAAATAACTGAGTAATAGTTAGGAATGGACGTTCTAACCATTCAAATTAAATATGAAAAAGTTCACTTTGAATTCTCAATTTCAAATTTAAGAGATAGCAATCCAAATTCAAACAATAAAGTTTGGATTAGCTCGACTTCTTAAATTATCATTTCAAACTAATCGATTTGGTTATTTCAAATTTTTAATTGAACCTATAAATTGGAATTCTTCTTCTTATAAAAATGAATTTTCAATAGTGAATAATATTGAGAAATTATTTTCATCGATAATCCTAGCTATTTCACTTATGATACTATTTGTAAAATTCTTACGATTTATTCACCATTCAATTAAATTTTTAGTTCTAGCAGTCCGTTTGAATTTTGTGGGCAATTGTATAAAATTCTGTCATGGTCCCTTCAACTAAATTGCAACATGAATTGGTCCAGAAAAAAAATTAATTATAACTACAGTTGAATGTTACAATAATAATTCATGTAAAAGTTCAGTTATAAACAAATTCAACATTAACAATTAGAAAATTCACTTAATTTTGAACTTGACCGAAATCTACTGAATTTGAATTATGTAACAAAAATTAGTTTAGATGATATATGTCTCCAGTAGTATAGTAATTCAAGCAAATTCAATAATTTCAACTGATTTTGATTGTGAAATACACTGAATTTGAATGTGAAATGTTCAAAATCTGAAATCTTCAAATTTTGTTTGATGTGAAGTATTTGTATTGGATTCAAATCTTTCAATTTTGATATCAAGCTCCATGTTTGTTTTGTGTGGAGAAAGGCTTGTGTCACATGTTTTTGGTTAAAGTTATTTTCGTTTAAATAAGGTTCATTAAACGCATCTGAATTATTTCTTTTTTTTGAGTTTCATACATAAATTATTGGAAGTATGAGTTTTATATCTAAACTATCATGTCCCATTTGGTTGTTGGTTAGAATTACGCAGGTATTAGTAATACATGTATTAGTTATGCAGGTATTAGTAATGCAAAGTTTAGTTATGCAGAGTTTAGTAATGTAGAATTTACTTATGCAGAATTTAGTTATACAGGATTTAATACATTTCTTGCAGTTTTAGAAGCTAAAGAAACTAAGGGAGAATTATTAGAAACTACGACAAGTTAGTATAAAACGAAAATAAATTTCCTTACTTGAGAAGCCAAGGGCAAGTTCATAGAAATATCAATAAAGTCACACCAATATAAAATCTGATGTTGTTTAGCTTAAGAGTATTTGCCGTACAAGGAAGCCATTGTTAACCAAAAAAGCATTCAAGTTTTCATAAATTGAAGATCGTAGAAGTAGCGATGTCGAAGGAGAATGAACCAACAAAGCTTCTTTTACCTTATCTTCAACGTGTCGATGAGTTGCAGAAACACGAACCTCTCATTGCTTACTACTGTAACTTTTATTCCTCCTAAACCTTATTTTACTTTCATCGTGTTCAATTTGGTTGAATGTTTTCTAAAAAGATGTGGAGTATATTTGATTGACAGTGAAGAGTAAAATTGTCTATTTGTATTTTTATATTGGTATTAGTTATTCATGTAAACTTATTTCATCTTCTACCCCGCATAAAATAATACATAGATTGACTCATAACTTATACATGTATTAATTATGTGATTTTCTAATTTTTTAACCAAATATAGTATTATGTGTTGAATTTTATACCTGGCATAAAATTTTTACTAAACACGGTAAAGCTTATGCAACATTTTATACATGAATAACCCAACCCTTATCCAATAACCAAACGGCCCCTCACTTATTAATATGAGAAACACGGTTCTCTTTTTTAATCCACTCTCATCATGGTGTATGTACTACACTCTCTCTTTCATTTTAAAAAAAATTGTCATAGCACACTCCACATGAACAAATTATTCCACCTTAACAAAAATTAAATAAATTATTAAAATTAGTTAAAAATAAAAATTAAAGTATTACTATGTTCCGCCCCAATTTTTTTTTAAATAAAATATAAAATATTTTTATTACTTCACTCCACCACTTTGGAAGCTACAGATTACACACTTAATGAGTTGTTTCCTTTCCACTTTTTTTCATCTTCCTCAGTTTACTTTTAGTTTCACAGATTGTTAACAACTCTTTAAGTTCTTGATTTTGTGTCCCATTTAAGTGATGAATTATGATTCTTAAAGTATGGCGTATTTTTCTTTTTAGAATATTAAGGATCTCAATAATTGTTTTTTCGGCTAAATTCATCTGTGGCCTCCTAAAGTTGGCATTAACTTTTACTTAAATATCTTAACTAGGCTTTGTTCATTTTAAACACCTCATGTTATGCTCCACTGTGTCATTTTGACACTTTTTTACTTATTAATTATCACAACGATCCCCACATTAAAAGGTAAAAAATTATTATATTTTTTTATCCAAAAAATTTATTTTAAATTTAACAATATATGAGTCTTTTTACGAAAAATTACCTAAATACACAATTTTTATGTGATTTATCAGGATGTACGTGATTTATCGAGATATTGAATGAAGTATCCGGAACTGAGACGCGATGTATCGGGTCGTTTTTGGGATCTATCCGGATTCCACCAAATATAAGAGATTTTTGTAATGTGAAAAAGAATAGAAATAAAATGTAATTAACTCTTAATACTATGAGATTTATGTAATATCTCTTTCTATATATTAGTGGGCGTTCCAATTTTTTTTGGGCCCAAACTATTATTTGCCTTATAGTCGAGCCTGCAACGTTCTTATTCCCAAGGAAGGGAAGGATTTGCTTACATGCATTGTTCTCCCAAATCTTATTTGTAGAATTAAAGTGAATATCTTGTAAATTCTTTCTATTGTTATATGTCAACCTACTTTAATTTATACTGAATCAAACATTGGGAAAAAACTTGGAGATAATATATATGGGAACCCATCCTTTTAATAGCAAACACACCCATTAGAAGAAAAAATTTATAAAGCTGTACTCTTAATTACGTGGAGAAATATAAGTCATCTTCAATTTTCTAGTAGAGTCCACAACGGTCTGCTGCTTCTAGAAACGGAGCGCAAAATGAGAACCTTTTATGAAATTTATTCAACAACATTTAGTCAAACTGATTAATGTGTGGGTCCAACATCCGATTAAAAAAATGTTTATTTCAAGTAAATGTGCACTAAATTTAATATGCAAAATGAGAATATCACAATGAACATTTATCCTTCACCCGCGTGATTGAAGTTAAATATCCAGATGAGGCTGGCCGCATACCAGGTTCGAAATAATGTCTTAAATGAGTGGCCTCTCATTATTAAATTAGAGGAAAAAAAAGTTATTCATACAGAATGATTTAAATTCAATTAAGATAGCTAGATTACACATGTATAAATAGGTGACCAATTTTATACAATAAACATAGCCAATTTCAGCTAAGATATTTTTAATACACAATAGAAATGGAGCTAGCTATTCTTCTTTGTGCTCTATTTCTTGTTTTGCCCTTACTTGTCACTAAATGGTACAAAGAGGGTAATAGTAAGAGAAAATTACCTCCAGGCCCTTGGAAACTCCCATTCATTGGAAACTTACACCATCTTGTTGATTGGCAATCATCTGAGTTACTACCCCATCGTACTCTTGCTAAATTAGCCTCAAAACATGGACCCTTAATGCACATGAAACTCGGTGAACGTTCAGCCATTGTTGTGTCCTCTCCTGAAATGGTTCGTGAAGTGATGAGGAAACATGATCTCAACTTCTCTAACCGACCAGTGCTTTTGGTTGGAAAGGAAATGTTCTATGACCATGCTGACATGGGATTTTGTAACTACGGTGATTTCTGGAGACAAATGCGTAAAATTTGTATTCAGGAACTCCTTAGTCATAAAAATATTCAGTCATTCTATCCCAACATGCTCAATGAGATGACTAATCTTGTTAGCTCAATTAAAAATTCTGCTTCTGAGGGAAGTCCAATCAACATGACGGAAACGTTGTCTTTGTACACTAATTCGGTCATATGCAAAGCAAGTGTAGGCAGAGTTTGTAAAAATCAGGGGTCTTTGATTGAAATCATGAGAACAGTGTCTGGTTCAGCTGGAGTGTTTGATCTCGCGGATCTTTTTCCATCGATGAAAATGATTCATTTCATCAGTGGATTAAAATACAAATTGCGTAAAATGCATGACGAGGTTGATGTTCTTTTAGAAGAAATTATTAATGAACATGAATTCCAGAATAGTGAGACGACCACAGAAGAAGATATAGTTGATGTTCTCTTAAGGCTGCAAAAGAGCCAAGAGTTTTCAATTCCTATTACAAGGGATAATATCAAGGCACTAATCATTGTAAGTATCAGCTCCTCCTCTTCCTTTAACTTCTTTCCTTTTGCTTAGTAATTGTTTTACCTGTTTTTTCTAACTCAAATAGTTTAAAGCCTACAGAATTTTCGCAAGAAACCAAAAAGAAAAAGTAAAAAAGATGAAGTTGAGCCTTATATATAAGTGTGTGTTTTTATGATCGTTGTGTATGACCAGCTTATATTGTTATATCCAACCAGCACATGCCGTTGACAGAAGGGATTGAATCACCTAGCCTTTTTTTTTTTACTCAGCTGATATTTGAACTTTGGTCTCACATAGTTTTTGTCCACTTTATTGACCGTTAAGCCTTATAGTTCCTAAATTTCTAGTTAAGTGTAGTCTAGGTGAATTTAAAATCTCTATACTTCTTAATTCTATATATTCCTCTTTCTTGAAAAATAATTGTGCTACTAACTAGTAGTTTTGTTGGATATACAGGACTTGTTTTCAGGAGGATCTATAACTTCAGCATCAACAATTGAATGGGCATTTTCAGAATTAATGAAAAATCCCGAAATAATGAAGAAAGCACAGGATGAAGTTAGAGAAGTATTCAAAGGAAAGGAAAATGGAATCGACCAAACCGATATTCACAAACTCAAATACCTAAAAATGGTAGTTAAGGAGACTGTAAGGTTTCACCCCTTAGCTCCATTATTAGCTCCAAGAGAATCCAGGGAAGAGTGTGAGATTAATGGCTATGTTATACCCAAAGGCACAATGGCACTAGTCAATTTTTGGGCAATTTCAAGGGATCCAAACTATTGGCAAAATCCTGAAACATTTGATCCTGAGAGATTTAATGAAAGTCATCTTGATTTTACTGGAGCGCATTTTGAATTTACGCCTTTTGGCACAGGAAGGAGAATTTGTCCAGGGTTATCATTTTCAATGGCTACTGTTGAGCTTAGTATAGCACTATTACTATACCATTTTGATTGGAAGCTTCCAAATGGAATGAAACCTCATGAGCTGGACATGACTGAGACATTTGGCAATGCTCTTGAGAGGAAAAACAACTTGTTCTTGATTCCTTCGCCCTATGTTCATGCCTAACGCTGAGAATTAGAGTCCTTACATATTTACTTCTACTTATAAGAATAAAGTTGTATCAAGATTCCTTTATTGTCTTTTCTATTATACCATAAAAAATACGTGTTTCTGTCTTATTAGTATGTGTTACAAGAAAAGCTTACAACAGAAATTCAAGTTATATATCTTCACTATGCATACAAAGTACACTTTAATTTTCTTTAATTTCAAAGTTTGATTCACTATTCATGGACCTTGAATTAATTTGGTCATGTACTAAGTAGAAGATTGAGAAAACTGTTAAGAGAAATATGAAAGCAACAACACATACCTAGTCCATAACAAAAAAAAAAAAAAGAGGAGTCTTTCATAGATTTGTGCAAAACATCTACTAAAGGCTAAAAGCAGAGCAATCAACAAGACACAAGAAAGACAACACAAAACTTGATCAAGATAAGCAAGTCCTTCAGCTGAGCCACTGGACTATACTCAGCCATGGAGCCGCTAGATTTCTGGAAGAAGGCGAAACGCCGGACCATAACATTGAATTTAAGCACCAAGTAGAAGAAATAAGCAGCCATCATGATAATCAGCCAGCCATAACCTTTAACTTCATTAGCCTCTGCTACTCGGCATGCTATTACTGCACAGTTCTCCATCACGACTATCGAATCTACCCCGTTAATCGTCTACCTTGCCCACTCATTCCTGTTTACACATACACGCATAACAATGGATTTCTAATATCCAATCTGACCCGAATCCTCAAAAACTTGCCCCAAACAGTTTTATCAACAAAAAAATACTCCCCTAAATATTGGCCAATCTTGAATGCATTTTGTTCAGTGAAAGAGAAATTTGGTAATCCTTGGACTTGATATAAAAAGATTTCCACATACATTTTGAAAAGTTGTGATTTTTGGAAAGTTTTGAATTTTAATGGTTTAAGTTATGAAAATAGTGGTTTTCGGTGTCTTTTGGAATTTGGAGTCTCAGAATGGAATTCCGTCGATTTCATCAGTTCCGCAATGTGGAAATTTATATAGGGGAGTTTTCGGAATCAAATTTGGGTTGTATCGTGGGTTTGAGGTCTTAAGTTGGAAATAGTTGAATTTTTGATCCTAGAATTGACTTTGGTCAACATTCAGAGTTCTGATGCTCAGAATGAAATTTCAACTGCCCCGTTGGATTTGGGGGATGATATTAGGCCTAGGGGAGGTCTTGACTAAATGTTTAGAAGTCTCGAGCTCGATTTGATATCTTTGGGCCTAAAGTTAGTTTCATTGCGACTTATCAGATGTTAGGCCAAGGAGACCTCAAATTTGATTTCTAACGATTTCATTGAGTCGAGAATGTCAAGTTTAGTAGGGTTGTATATATGGTTTGTGTGTACGGGGTTCCGATTGAATCTCGAGGGTCCATTTGGAGTATTTTTGAACTTGTGAATATGTTGTGTGTTTTCGGTGCACAGGTCTCGTGATCGCAGGAGGGTGGTCTCTTTCACGAAGACCTTATGTTTTTTGAAGGAGGTTTTGCTAGGAATCGATGGGTATGTGTTTTTAACCCGAATTCTTAATTTCCAATTAATTCCTTGTGATCTTAACATAAAAAATGGTGATTTCAATCCCAAATTTCAAGGGTTTTCTCAAGAACTTGGTTCTTATTAAAAATGGAGATGTGACTGATTTTAGCTCCAATTTTGAAATGGTTTCTACCAATGGATTTCAAATGCCTCAAGGAACATTATTATGTAGAAATTTCCAAATTTGAACCTTGGTTTTGGAATCGGGTTTTTGAATCGTTTCGACTCTTTTTCCCAAATTTTGTGATTTTGGTGTCGTTAGTTCCGGAATCTTATTGTGAATTATTATTTGATTAGATTGTGGTGTTTCACATACTATTCAAAAGGAAAAGGCTCAAGTGTTTGATTAATCGTGATTTGATTAAGGCAAGTGAACTTCTAAAACTCCATAAATCTTATAGAATCCGCGAATTTCCTTTCATATATGTGTTGGGGAGTAATGAGAATGAGTGATGGGTTCTATTCATGTGAATTAATCTTAATAAAAGAACGGGTTAACAAAAAGGTAATGTTTGTTATTGTTGTGAACGAAAAGTGTGAAATGTCTTGATCATGATATTGAAGTGTATTTGATGAAGTGCTTGATAGCTTCATTGTGATTGTGAATTGCTTGAACTTGTCATTTCCTCATTATTGTGTGAACATGCCAATTTGCATTTTTTCTTGAACATTGTGATGAAACAGACATATGTGATACCGAGGTCATTCTCGGTGAGTGTGTGATGTCGAGGTCATTTTCTGTGAGTCTGTGATGCCAAGATCATTTTCGGCGAGTGTGTGATGCCGAGATTATTTCCGGTGAGTGTGTGATGCTGAGGTCATTTTTTCGAGTGTGTGATGTCGAGATTATTTTTGGTGAGTGTGTGATGTCGTGGTCATTTTCAGTGAGTGTGTGATGCCAAGGCCATTTCTAGCGAGTTGTGATGCCAAGGTCATTTCTGACGAGTGTTTGATGCCGAGGTTATTTCCGACGATTGCGAGATGCCGAGGTCATTTCCGGCGAGTGCGTGAAGCCAAGGTCATTTCCGATGAGTGTGTGATGCCGAAGTCATTTTTGATGAGTGTGTGGCGCCGAGGTCATTTAAGGCAAGTGGGTGATACTGAGGTCATTTTTGGCGAGTGTGTGATAATAAGGTCATTTTCGGCGAGTGTGTGATATCGAGGCCATTTTGGGATGATATTACAAGGGTCAAAATGCTCTTAAATTATTTGAAATGAACAAAAATGTCTTCCATTTATAGTTTAGTCTAAAAATGCTCCTGCCGTCAATACTTTGATTCAAAAATGCCCCTATTTTTATTTAATGGGCCAACAATGCCCCTATTGTTATAAAATGGATCAAAAATGTCATTTTCCGAATAAATTATTTTTTTTAAAAAAGTACAAGTCTTGTTCCTATAAAAATATTACTTTTAATGAACCTTATTCTTGTTTTCTTTCTTTTTAAACCACTTTAACTAATAAAAATGTAAAAAATTATTTTATTCTTCGTAATCTTATTTTATCAATTAAAATAGAATAGGCATCCCCCTCCTTGCGGTTAAGCTAACAACATTGGGCATGGCCAGCTCCCATAGTGTGACGGGCGGTGTGTACAAGGCCCAATTTCATGTACTCTAAGTTTTAACAGATAATATATGTCAAATATAGAAGATCATAATAAATCTATCTTTAATTTTTATTCAAATAACAATAGAAAATAATTATAATAAAATAAAATATATTTTTAATTTTTTAATTTTTTTCTAATTAAAGTAGAATAAATATTTGCTAATAAAAGAAATATCTAGGGAAAAAATATATGTTCAAAAGGAAAAGAAATAATATATTTATTTGAAGAAAGACATTTTTGACCCATTAAATAATAATAAGGGCATTTCTGGATCAAAGTATTAAGGGTAAGGGTATTTTTGAACCAAACTATAAATGGAGGGCATTTTTATTCATTTCAAATAATTTAAGGACATTTTTGATCATTTTTCCTATTACGAATGATGATACTTAAATAATGCAAGAATATAAAAGTCAAGAATAAGCTAGTGGAGATGAAAATTACCCAAGTCTCGTGATTAAGCCAAAACTTGATTTTGCTAAGCTAAATACTGATGGTAGCGCTTTGGGTAATCCCGGGGTCATTCGAGGGGGAGGCATATTAAGAGACTATTATATCGAAAAAAGACGATTTAAAATTAATTTCAATTTTTTAGAAAAAAATCAATTTTTAAAAAAAGAAGAGTTGCCACTTAATTTTTTAAAGAAATTAAGAAAACTTAATTTAAAAGACCTTAACAGATTTAAGTCTTAAAAATTCAGAGAAAAAGGTGCGGGGTTCATATTACTACTTTAAGAAGGTTTTTGCACTTAAAATATCCGTTAACATGTGGTTATCCAACGATATAAATCATTTGACTATTTATAAAAAAACATTTAAAGAAAAAGACACTTTAACCTCATTTGAAAGAATATCAACTTAAAACGTTCAAAATAATTTGAAAGAATATTCTATTTTTCAAGATATTAAAATAAAAGAAAAACACTTGAAACAAAATCATTTTTTAGTAAATTAAAAGAAAAATGATTTCTCTTTTAAGGGAGTTTAACAATTTAAACCAAGCTAAAATTAACATCTAAGCACATATAAATAAACATAAGTAAATTAAATTATTACAACCTGAATTAATTAAAAATAAATAAAATAATAAAAATACGAAAATTTGGCCCAACACTTAGTTTTTGTACGCCTGAACTAAGTAGCTGGACCACCTACATTTAGGAATTTTGGCCATTTCCCTATATCGCAGTTGTATATAGGCTATACATCAGCCTATTTTTTCCTCCGAAATCTGTATATCAACTTCTCGTACACCTGCATTTTAGCTTCCGGGACGAGGTTGACTTGATGAAGGATTTAGGCCTCCATGGCCCAATTGATAGAAGAGTGCCTTGGACTCAATTGGAAAAGTTCGTGCATGAAAGAAAAAAAAACGACAAAGATTAGTATCAAAATTTTAAGTTCATACAACCATGATTTAGTTAGGAAAGATCATAATGATTCGCACAGTAGCCGATGCGGATATACAAGGATAGATATGAGACAATCAGATTTTAAAACCACATGACAAATACATCACATAATTAAATGTAGGAGTGGTGAACAATTCTAATATATGGATGCATGCTACAATCTCCCAAAGAAACACATGGACACTCAACCAAGACGTACTTGTCTAAAAAAAGAGAAAAACATTTTAATAGAGTAAACAAATACTCATAACATTTAAAGAAACAGTGATCCATGCAAATAATTAGCAGGGAAAGTCCTAAACCAAACTTGTAGGTAATGTGCTCATTTCATCACAGTTGCCCATAGATGAAACCCAATTAAGAACAAAAAATTAATAAAAGATTTGAGATATATGTAAAAAACAAGATAAAGTAAATAGTGAAGCTCATTTAATTGAACAAATGTTTTGGACTAATAATAACATGTCACTAACTTCTGATCCAGCAAACAACTTCATATACACCACATAACCGGTACAAATCACATCGAATATTAGACAATCATTATAGCTCAAAACTAAAAATGCCAAATCAGCCCCAAACTTTAGGCAAGGGAGAAAACATTCACTGCTTCTCACACATTTTTAACAAGTGAAACAGAGGAGTGGAGATGTGGCAATCAAAAGGCTGAAATTTGAAGTGAAACTCGACCATATGAGCAAAACTGAGCTTTAAATGAGAAGGTATGGGTCACGACGAGCAGAGAACAAGTGAACCAAAGTTTAGACAAACACGAAACTCGAAACAGTCTTGAACTTGAAACAAAATGCAATTTGAGATTGACACTTTACTCATAACCAGATAATGGTAAAAATATGAACTAGATAGCAAGCCAAGGGTGACTATGAAGAGAAAATTAAATGAACATACTCATCTACTATATACAAATTTCACATTAATCAAACATCAACCATTAATCAGACCAAATTAATAACCAAACTATACTAGCATTCATTTTTTTCAAGACTGGAACGATATTAGAGAAGAGAAAATGTAAATGAATCGGAAAGCAAATCAAAAGATAAAACATTGATTCGTCAGACTAAACATGTTTATACCTGTCTGAGAGCAGCGAATGAGATTACGAGCTTAATAGAGAAGCTTTTCCACACCAAAAAAGAACTTCACTGAGGCACGGGAGAATGACTAAGAGACCAAAATAGAAGAACAAATTTCGACTTGAGATCTCCCTCTATTTAAACCCGAAAATGTAAAAGCACTCATCCTATCTAAGATTTCTTTTCTCTTGAAAACTCAAATTTAGCCAAAAGAAATTCGAACCCCCATCCGAACAGTGTATGAAGGGGTATACATAGGAAAAGATTTTTGGAAAAAATTGGGGGGTGAAACAGATGAAATTCAAATTCTAAAAATCCCCAAGAATATGCTTGAATCCTCCCAAATATTCCCCAATTCTTTAACAAATTGAAGCCATGAATCAGAAAAAGAAGGAGTCATCTCTTGAACTGTTTTGTCGGGCATGCTCGAGGAAGAGGATGGGACAGTGCGCGCGGTATAGGCATAGCACACGTCTATGTGTATTGTCGTGAGTATACGCGTATACTCGAGTCGTATGTATTTGTTGGGTTTGTTTATGCCTGTTCCATATGTAGAGTTTTTGATGAACTTTGGGGATTAAAATCGGTGATGGGCTGCTGGATATTGTTATATGATATAGGGAATTGTTGTGGGTTGTTACATGTATATCATAGGTGTTAGTGAAGAAGGTGCTGGAGGAGTATTATGTTGTTGTATGTGAGGAAGTTGAGTGAATTAGTTAATTAAGGTGGTTGGGCGGTGGAATTATGTGGCTAATGTTGCCAAGTGTTGTTGGGTTGAGTAGTATAGGCATGGGGTTACACGTGATGTTGTTGAAGGAAATTAGATAGTATAGGTGTCAAAATAGTAATGTATAGGTGTAGTTATTGTTGTTATTGTTTTTTGAATTAAATTACATACCACATGTGTAACACCCCTAAAAAATTTTGCTAAGATTCAGACCTTTTTTGTGTACGTGTAGGATCAAACTCGAGTATTGTGAAGTACATGCATGAGTTAAGATGAGTCCCTCAGAAATTGAAAAGTGTTAGAGGTGATGTGGGGTCACAAAGGACCCCTAGGACCAAGCTAAGTCCAAAGGATTCGTCGTGGCTAAGTTTTAGGATGAGTTCGTATAAGGGGTCAACTTCTAACAACCCTATCTTTTGAAAGATGACAATATGGGTGGCCCACCACCTATTAAATTAAAGGTCGTCGAGTCTTCTTTCCAACGCCGCCAAAAATGTAATTTTTAGAGTTCGGAGTCAAAAGATATGATGATCCTAAGACGAACTAACACGACAGGAATTTCAGGCCTGGATTGCAACTGCTGGGAAACTGAGCTTGGCGCCACAGTGGCGCGACGCGCCATTATCGCGCCAGGAACACGCCTCGGTAGTTTGGTCCCTGGCGCGGCGCGCCACTAAGAGATGTGCAGGGTTTTCAAGCCTATTTTCTAAAACCCAGAAAATATGGGTTTGGCGCTGTAAGGGCGGGACGCGCCTCTATTGCGCCAAGAATGTGCCTAAGTAGTTTGGTCCTTGACACGGCGTGCCACTAATAGATGTGCAGGTTTTAGGCCTAATCGACCTGGCGCTACAATGGCGCGATGCGCCACTATCGCGCCAGAAGTATTTTTAGCCTATTTTTCAGAATTTTGGAGAAAGGGCAATTTGGGAATTGTCCCAAATTATTTATGTATCAGCCTTGAACGTTTTGGACCATTTTTAGCTCCTCCCTCTCTCTTTAAAAAGCCCTAGAAAATTTCTCTCTTCTTCTTCTTCTTCTCCAAATCTTTCTTCAACAAGATTTGCCTCCAAGAGCTTCAAGACTTCAAGTTGCCATTGAAGACCCAACAATAATGTTTCCTCAAGAATCTATTCTAAGGTATGTAAGGTTACTCAAAGCATGGATTGAGTCCACCCATGTGCCCTATACTTTCCTTGAGGTTAAATTTCCATAAGAATGGAGTTTCTTGATAGGTTTATGTTTGAATGAGTCTTGTCTCCTACTAATTTGATTCTTATTGTGTTGATGTTGTTGAGCTAAGAAATTCCTAAAACCTTCATGCTAGTATGAGTTTATGGAGATGGGTTGTTAATATGTTTTTTGTTGATTTTCTTAACCATGTGATTATGTTGAATAGGTCAATTTCCTTAAATGTGTTATTCCTCTTGAATTATTGGTTTAAAACCTTAGAGTTGTGATGAGTCCTAAGGACGTGATAAATGAGGAGAGGAATGGTTTGTTATGTTTTTGGGATGTTATAAATACATATCTAATTTAGGCGTGAGTGAGTTGATTGGAGGATAGAATTGACGAGTGGACAAGGTCCTAAATGAGACTTGCCATTATGACTCGAATTAGTTGAATTGAGGATAGAGTTGAGGAGTTGGCAAGGTTCTAAATGAAACTAACCGTAAGGACTTGTTTGAGATGATTGGATCGAGCCTTATGAGCATGGATTCATGGGAGGAGTATCAAACATCGAAGCGGGTAAGAGTATAGTCCATACTCGAACCCCAAAAACTACGCCGCCAATATAGGTAGGGATGGAACCGTTAAAGTTGGATGCTTTTCGTGGGATCGAACTGTTAAAGTAGGATATTTCCCATTTTATTATCCTGAAATGATAGGACTTGACTAATCGATGGAATCCATGATTAGGGAGGCGTTCATGCCCTAGCAAGGTATGGACGGACGTGGCAACAACGTCAACTTGTTGTACTATCACTGGCTCATAAGTGATGGTTGTCGTATAAGAAAAACTCCCATTTAGGTCTTGATAGTACTCTCAGTCAGTTGAGTCGAGTGGCATGTGATTTGGTCCCGTCTCAACCATTTCTTGTTCGACTTAGGGCACTTGAGTGAATTGTTACTTATTTCTGTATTGAGATTTCCAAGTTGGTTGATCCTTTTCTGATGTTGTTTCATTCGGCCATTTTACATACTCATACATTCCACGTACTGACGCCATTTGGCCTGCATCGTTTCATGATGCATAGACAGGTACCAGAGATCATCAACCGGCGCACCGTTGAAGATCTACGAACTCCTAGCTACTTGGTGAGCCCTCATAGTTTCCGGAGAATGCCCAGATTTTCCTTACAGTTTTGTCTGCTTCCTTTATTTTTGCTTGTTGGTAGCAATGGGCCTGTCATTGGCACCTCCTAGATGTTTATAGAGGATTCATAGACCAGAGCGTGGGAATGTTGGATTGTTATTTTGAATAGTTTTATTTATACTTGTTATTGATTTGATAATGGTTGGCCTTCGGTCCTTATAATCTGAATAGTATGCCTATGATTGAGTCTTCCACTGAGTGAATGTGATTGAATGAAAGTGTAACTTGGCCAGGTGGTTTACTTGAAGGCCAAAAATGGCTTTCGAGTGCCGGTCGCGTCTAGGGTACCCTCTCGGGGTGTGACAAATATGGTATCAGAGCACAGAGTTCAAGAGTCCTAGGGAGTCTATGAAGTTGTGTCTAGTAGAGTCTTGCTTATGGGTGTATTGTGCACCACACTTATAATCAGGAGGCTATAAGACATTAAGAATTGTTTCACTTCTTTCATACTCTGAATTCGTGTGATAGAGTTAAACTCTATAAAACTCCTTTCTAATTTGTGCGTTTATACGTTATAGATAATGCCTCCTAAACGTATGGCCAGCCAGAGAAATGTTGATAACGCAAAAATGCCACAGTTAGAGGTACGCCCATCGAGGGCTAGAGGCTGACCCGCAAGGTATGCGGAGGCACCTTAAGTGCCTGCCACTCCACCTGCACCTACTTCAGAGGCAGAATTTCGAGGGGCGATTACTATGCTCACTCAATTAGTTGCTGCCCGAAATGGTAACCAGAGTTCGCCAACTCTTAGCTCTAGTTCCCAAGAGCCGTCGGCTTCTATCAGAATTAGAGACTTTCTGAGAATGAATCCGTCGGCATTCACGGGGTCTAAGGTTGATGAAGATCCCTAAAATTTTATTGATGAGATGTGGAAAATCCTGAAAGCTATGCATGCTATGGAGATCGAGGAGGTTGAGCTCAAGGATGTGGCAAACATCTGGTATAACCAATGGGAACAAGGTAGAGGTGAGGATGTTGAACCTGCTGTTTGAGATGAATTTGAGGGAGCCTTTCTTGACCACTTCTTTCCCCGAAAATTGAGGGAAGAGAAAGTGGAGGAGTTTGTGAATCTGAAACAAGAATGTATGACAGTTAAGGAGTACGATCTGAAGTTCATCCAACTATACAAATATGCTCCAAAAATGATCCAGATATGAGGTCGAAGATGAGGAAATTTGTCTCCGATTTGAGTGGACATGTGAAGAAGGAGTGCAAAGCGGCATTGTTAATCTCTGATATGGATATTTCAAGACTAATGGTGTAAGCTCAACAGGTGGAGGATGAGAAGAGAAAAGACAGAGAAGAACATCTGAGAAAGAAGGCAAAATCAGCAGGACATGAGAGTGAACAGAGGCAGAACAAGGGCAACTGGTCCTTCTTCTAGAAGAGGCCTTCCAATTATGCCTCATCGACTGCAAGTGCACCTATGCCGCAGAACAGGTATGATCGACAGGGATAGAGTCATCATAATGTCAGACCCCAGGGTTCTCAACCCCAGGCTAGCGTGGGTCAAGGTTCAACAGGGAAGCCACCATGCGGCAAGTGCGGTAGGTTCCATTTGGGAGAGTGCAGAGCGGGAAAGGTTGGTTGTTATAGATGTGGCCAACTGGACCATTTTCAGAGGGAGTGTCCAACAGAGGGAAACAGAGCTCAGTATTCTACCGCCGCACCACCTGCTAGAGGTAATTAGAGGGGCACTACTTCAGGTATGAGTGGAGGTACGAACTGTCTATATGCCATGGGTAGTCTCCAAGATCAAGAGAACTCTCCGAATTTCGTGACGGGTATGGTTTGAGTCTCTTCTCTTGACTGTTATATTTTGATGGATCCGGGTGCCACACTATCTTTTGTGACTCCTTACGTGGCTAGTAAATTCAATAAAATTCTTAAAAGCCTTCGTGAGCCTTTTTGCGTAGCTACTCCCATCGGTAATTCTGTCTTAGCTGAGAAAGTCTATAGAGATTACACTATGTCAATCCATCATAGGGATACATTGGCCGACTTAATTGAGTTGGAAATGGTCGATTTTGATGTGATCCTTTGCATGGACTGGATTTATGTCTGTTATGCCTCTATTGATTGTAGGACTCGAATTGTTAAGTTTAAATTCCCGAATGAGGCTGTCATAGAATGGAAGGGGAGTCCTGTTGTGCCTAAGGGTAAGTTTATTTTCTACCTTAGGGCCAAGAAGCTAATCTCAAAAGGTGTATCTATCACATTGTCCGAGTAAAAGATGACAATGTTGAGTCCCCATCCCTCGAGTCAGTTTCGATTGTCAATGAGTTTCCTGAAGTCTTTTCAGAAGATCTGCCTGGAGTCCCTCTTGATAGGGAGATCGACTTTGGGATTGATGTTCTTCCTGACACCTAGCCTATCTTAATCCCTCCATATAGAATGTCTCCAGCTGAGTTGAAAGAGTTGAAGGAACAATTAAAAGACTTTTTAGATAAGGGATTCATTAGGCCGAGTGTCTCACTATGGGGTGCCCTCGTCCTATTCATGCGAAAGAAAGATGGGTCTCTTAGGATGTGTATCAATTACAGGTAGCTAAATAAGGTCACTATAAAGAACAAATACCCTCTCTCCAGAATAGATGATTTATTTGATCAATTTGAGGGTGCCACCTGTTTCTCAAAGATAGCACTAAGATCGGGCTACCATCAGTTGAAGGTGAGGGAGTGTGATATCCCAAAGACAGCTTTTCAAACCCGTTATGACCATTTTGAATTTTTGGTCATGTCCTTTGGGTTGACAAATACCCCCGCAGCTTTTATGGACCTCATGAACCGAGTGTTTAAACCATATCTTGATATATTTATGATTGTATTCATAGATTATATTTTGGTCTACTCCAAGAATGAGAAGGAGCATGCCCATCATCTTAGAGTCGTCTTGCAAACCTTGAAAGACCGGGTATTGTATGCAAAGTTCTCCAAATATGAATTTTGGCTTGCATCAGTGGATTTTCTGGGCCATATTGTATCTGGAGATGGTATTCAGGTTGATGCTCAGAAGATTGAGGCAGTGAAAAATTAGCCCAGACCCACATCCTCGACAGAGATAAGGAGCTTCATGGGTTTGGCTGGCTACTACCAAAGGTTTGTAGAGGGATTCTTATCCATATCATCACCATTGATTGAGCTGACCCAAAAGAAGGCTAAGTTCCAATAGTCTGATGCTTGTGAGGAGAGTTTCCAAAAATTAAAGACCAAGCTAACCACTGCTTCTGTTCTAACCTTGCCCGATGGAATAGAGGGATTTGTGATCTATTACGATGCATCTAGAGTGGGTTTGGGCTATGTGTTGATGCAGAAGGGGAAGGTGATAGCCTATGCTTCAAGACAGCTTAAGGTTCATGAGAGGAACTACCCAACTCATGACCTTGAGCTGGCAGCTATGGTGTTTGCGCTTAAAATTTGGTGCCACTACTTGTATAGAGTGCATGTTGATGTGTTCACCGATCACAAGAGCTTATAATACATCTTCAGCCAGAAGGAACTCAACCTGAGGCAAAAGAGATGGCTCGAGCTACTCAAAGACTATGATATGAGCATCCTCTACCATCCAGGTAAAGCTAATATTGTTGCTGATGCTCTTAGCAGGTTGTTTATGGGTAGCACTGCCCATGAGGAAGAGGGAAGGAAAGAATTGGCGAAGGAGGTACATAGATTAGCCCAATTGGGAGTTCATCTTGAAGAGAACAATGAAGGTGGAGTTAGTTTTCAGAACAGGTCTGCATCCTCCCTTGTGGTAGAGGTAAAGGAGAAACAAGATCAGGACCCTGTCCTTCTCCAATTGAAGGAAGTTGTTCGCAAACAAGAGGTGATAGTTTTCACCAAAGGGGGGAGACGGTGTGTTAAGGTACCAAAATAGGTTATGTGTACCCGATGTTGATGATATTCGAGAGAAAATTTTGGCTGAAGCGCATAGTTCCAGATACTCTATTCATCCTGGCTCTACAAAAATATATCATGATTTGAGGGAAATCTATTGGTGGAGTGGGATGAAGAGAGATATTGCGGAATTTGTTTCCAAGTGTCCGAATTGCCAACAGGTGAAAGTTGAGCATCAAAGACCATGTGGCTTGGCTCAAAATATAGATATTTCAAAATGGAAGTGGGAGATGATCAACATGGACTTTATTACAGGTTTATCGAGGTCTCAAAAGCAACAAAATTCAATTTGGGTAATTGTGGATAGAATGGCGAAATCAGCTCACTTTCTGGCGGTTAAGACTACTGACACCACAGAAGATTATGCAAAGTTATACATTCAAGAGATCATCAGATTGCATGGGGTTCCCTTGTCTATCATCTCAGACAGAGGAGGTCAATTCACTTCCCAATTTTGGAAATCCTTTCAGAAGGGACTAGGTTCGAAGGTGAACTTGAGTACGACCTTTCATCCCCAGACAGATGACCAAGCAGAGCGCACCATCTAGACATTGGAAGATATGTTGAAGGCATGTGTACTTGACTTCAAAGGAAATTAGGATGATCACTTACCTCTCATAGAGTTTGCATATAATAATAGTTATCATACAAGCATTCGAATGGCTCCTTATGAAGGTTTGTATGGGAGGAGGTGTAGATCGCCAATTGGATGGTTTGAAGTTGGTAAAGTTGAGTTGATTGGGCCTGATTTTTTTCACCAAGCCATGGGGAAGGTGAGAGTTATTCGAGATAGGCTAAAGACAACCCAAAGCTGCCAAAAATCGTACATCGACGTGAGGAGAAGAGATTTAGAGTTTGAGGTGGGTGATTGGGTATACTTGAAGGTGTCACCCATGAAGGGCGTCATGAGGTTTGTAAGGAAGGGGAAGCTAAGTCCTCAATATATTAGTCCTTATCAGATTTCGAGGCGGATTGAGAGTGTTGCCTATGAGTTGGAGTTACCCTCAAAGCTAGCCTCTATTCATCCTGTATTCCACGTTTTGATGTTGAAGAAGTGCTTGGGAGATCCTTTATTGGTAGTCCCCATCGATAGTATAGGAGTTAAGGATAGCTTATCCTATAAAGAGGTTCCGATCCAGATTCTTGATCGCTAAATTCGCAAATTAAGGAACAAAGAGATCGCCTCAGTTAAAGTCCTGTGGAGAAATCAATTTGTTGAGGAAGCCACATGGGAAGCGGAGGAAGACATAAAATCTAAATATCCACATCTATTCGTGCCTATCGATGAGAATGTTGAAGGTAATGTCCATTTCCTTGACTTGAATTCATTTGTGCATTTTGAGTTTGATTGGTAATTTGTTTGAGAATTTGATTGGTTGAATGACTGAATTCTAATTGTCATTTGTACCTCGAGTCCATTCTTGGTTACTTATCATTCGAGGACGAATGATCCCAAGGGGGAGATAATGTAACACCCCTCTAAAATTTTTGCTAAGATTCAGACCTTTCTTGTGTATGTGTAGGATCAAACTCGAGTATTGTGAAGTATATGCATGAGTTAAGATGAGTCCCTAAGAAATTGAAAAGTTTTAGAGGTGATGTGGGGTCACAAAGGACCCCTAGGACCAAGCTAAGTCCAAAGGATTCGTTGTGGCTAAGTTTTAGGATGAGTTCGTATAAGGGGTCGACTTATAACGACCCTATCTTTTGAAAGACGACAATCTAGGTGGCTTACGACCTATTAAATTAAAGGTCATCGAGTCTTCTTTCTAATGCCACCAAAAATGTAATTTTGGAGTTCGGAGTCAAAAGATATGACAATCCTAAGGCGAACTAGCACGACAGGAATTTCAGGCCTGGGTTGCAACTGCTGGGAAAATTGGGCTTGGCGCCACAGTGGCGCGATGCGCCACTATTGCGCCAGGAACATGCCTCAGTAGTTTGGTCCCTGGCGCGGCGTGCCACTACAAGATGTGTAGGGTTTTTAAGCCTATTTTCCAAAACCCAGAAAATATGGGCTTGGCGCTGTAAGGACGCGACACGCCACTATTGCGCCAAGAATGTGCCTCAGTAGTTTGGTCCTTGGCGCGGCGCGACACTAATAGATGTGCAGGTTTTAGGCCTAATCGACCTGGCACTACAATGGCACGATGTGCCATTATCGTGCCAGGTGCATTTTTAGCCTAGTTTTCAGAATTTTGGAGAAAGGAAAATTTGGGAATTGTCCCAAATTATATATGTGTTAGCCTTGAATGTTTTGGACCATTTTTCAGCCTCTCCCTCTCTCTCTAAAAAGCCTTAGAAAATTTCTCTCTTTTTTTTCTTCTTCTCCAAATCTTTCTTCAACAAGATTTGCCTCCAAGAGCTTCAAGACTTCAAGTTGCCATTGAAGAACTAACAATAATGATTCTTCATAGATTCTAAGGTATGTAAGGCTACTCAAAGCATGGGTTAAGTCCACCCATGTGCCCTATACTTTCCTTGAGGTTAAATGTCCATAAGAATGGAGTTTCTTGATAGGTTTATGTTTGAATGAGTCTTGTCTCCTACTAATTTGATTCTTATTGTGTTGATGTTGTTGAGCTAAGAAATTCCTAAAACCTTCATGCTAGTATGAGTTGATGGAAATGGGTTGTTAATATGCTTTTTGTTGATTTTCTTAACCATGTGATTATGTTGAATAGGTCAATTTCCTTAAATGTGTTATTCCTCTTGAATTGTTGGTTTAAAACCTTAGAGTTGTGATGAGTCCTAAGGATGTGATAAATGAGGAGAGGAATGGTTTGTTATGTTTTTCGGATTTTATAAATGCATATCTAATTTAGGCTTGAGTGAGTTGATTGGAGGATAGAATTGACGAGTGGACAAGGTCCTAAATGAGACTTGCCATTATGACTCGAATTAGTTGAATTGAGGATAGAGTTGAGGAGTTGGCAAGGTTCTAAATGAAACTAACCGTGAGGACTTGTTTGAGATGATTGGATGGAGCCTTATGAGCATAGAGTCATAGAAGGAGTATCGAGCACCAAAGCGGGTAAGAGTATAGTCCATACTCGAACCCCAAAAACTACACCGTCAACGTAGGTAGGGATAGAACCGTTAAAGTCGGATGCTTCCTATGGGATCGAACCGTTAAAGTCAGATGTTTCCCATTTTATTATCCTGAAATGATAGAACTTGACTAATCGATGGAATCCATGATTAGGGAGGCGTTCATGTCCTGGAAAGGTATGGACGGACGTGGCAACAACGTCATCTTGTTGTACTATCACTGGCTCATAAATCATGGTTGTCGGATAAGAGAAACTCCCATTTAGGTCTTGATAGTACTCTGAGTCAGTTGAGTTGAGTGGCATGTGATTTGGTCCCGTCTCAACCATTTTCTTGTTAGACTTAGGGCACTTGAGTGAATTGTTACTTATTTCTGAATTGAGATTTCCGAGTTGGTTGATCCTTTTCTGATGTTGTTTCATTCGGCCATTTTACATACTCGTATATTCCACGTACTGACGTCATTTGGCCTGCATCATTTCATGATGCAGAGACAGGTACCAGAGATCATCAACCAGCGCACCGTTGAAGATCTACGCACTCCTAGCTACTTGGTGAGCCCTCCTAGTTTCCGGAGGATGCCCAGATTTTCCTTACAGTTTTGTCTGCTTCCTTTATTTTTGCTTGTTGGTAGCCATGGGCCTGTCATTGGCACCTCCTAGATGTTTATAGAGGCTTCATAGACCAGAGCGTGGGAATGTTGGATTGTTATTTTGAATAGTTTTATTTATATTTGTTATTGATTTGATAATGGTTGGCCTTCGGTCCTTATAATCTGAATAGTATGCCTATGATTGAGTCTTCTACTGAGTGAATGTGATTGAATGAAAGTGTAACTGGGCCAGGTGGTTCACTTGAAGGCCAGAAATGGCTTTCGAGTGCCGATCGCGTCTATGGTACCCTTTCGAGGCGTGACAACATGTATATTTTTGGTGCAAATTGAATATTCCATGAGTCTTTGTTTAATTTAATTTGACCAAAATACAGTAACATTGAATAGCTATATAGCAACTAAACCTATAATTCCTTTATTCTTGTCACACTTGTCGATGATTGGGAAGACTTAACTCCATAATTAATGTGTTAAAATTAAGAATAATCATGTGTACGTGGTAGCAATTATATTAAAGTCAAGATTTTACCTAACATTACTTTCAATCAATAAAAAATAAAAAATAAATGTATGGTCTTTTCAATTCCTCTTTTATTTACTTTATTTATTAATTTACATAAAAGAAACAGAGAAAAGTAATTAAATGCCAATCCATTCGGCATCTAATCAGGGAGTTATAGCTATATTATTAAATTTTTTTCTAGGGGATATTATGTTTTCCAATGTTCTAGTCCTAGGGTTAATTAACATAATGATTACAAGACTAGTAACAGAGTACCAATAATCCCACTACTTAATTAATACCATCTGGATAAATATCACAAGTTTATATGCTCGATTGGTACTACATACAGTATAATATTAATATATATTCCATTTGTTACAAAATATAGTCTTCCTTATTAAAAATAATCTCAAAATATTTGTCATTTTAGAGGATTATGACGAAATTTATTTATTATAAAAGTGACAAAGTTAATTAAAAATGACATGAAAACATTCTTAATCTTTACAAAAATTAATTATTTTAAGTTGTTTTAAACTAAGAAGCTCGATTATTAATTTACATTGTGTAGAGTCAAAATTGGGTGTCAACAGAGACCATATTGGTAGATTCATATTAGCTTACGCCATATCACTAGGAGAAGGAACCGACAATCAAGCGGAACTAGAGGCGGCCATTTATGGACTAAGATGGTGTATACAACCGGACTTCCAGCATATTATTTTAGAAGTTGACTCGGAGTTGCTCACTAAATGGATTAATCAACAGACTAAACCTCCGTGGACTCTTCACCGGCTAACTCATGACCTTGTTGATATCTCCAAATTGTTTCACTTCTTTTCTTGCAGGCACGTCTATAGGGAAGCTAACTACAGTGCGAATGCTCTTTCCAAGCATAGTCACACCATCACCACTCCAGGTCACTACACTACTCTCCAACAGCTACCACATGGTGCTCATGGATACTACATGCTAGATAAAGTCAGCCTAGTTAGTTTCAGACGGAGGAAGACCAAATAGATTAAGAAGCCTCCATGATCTCCTATTTGTGTTGCATCCTTGGATTGAATATCTAGTTGCAGCCTATGCAGTTCTCATCCAGTTTTTGTTTGGGTTACTTGATGCTACTCGTTCTGGCTATTCTTGTTTGTAATTATAGCCTTTATGAGATTCACCCCTCGATTTTTTGTTTAGATTTTTCCTTTATGATGTAAAGGGAGAGTCTCCCTTATTTGTGTTTTCCTAGTCTCTTTGTATCCAGAGGAATCATCTCCTTTAGGTGCATAGTTTCTTGGTTTCATTTTCTAGAATCGGGGATGAGTCGGCTACCCTTAGTAGGACAGTCGACTTATGAATCATCATAGGATCGGAGGTTAGGTTTATGTCCCCCTCCTTGTATTTTTCTATTTTATTTATGATAAGGCTTGGGGGGGGGGTGTGGCTCAACCCCTGACCGCCACGAGGGATGAGAACCTTGGGTAAGGTTTGTTTACTAAAAAAAAAAGAATAAGCTAGCGATTGGCCACAAAATTTCAAGTATTTTTGGCAAATTATTTTTGCGTGAAGTTTCACCATACATTTGGTCAAAGATTTTGGAAGAAATATTTGATTTTAAAAAAAAGAATAATATGATTTATACCCATAAATTATAAAAAGGAAAAAGGGTCTGATTTACCCCTGAACTTTATGATATGGAGCTAATATACCCTTCGTTAAAAAACTAGCTCATATATACTCCTGTCTTTATTGAAATGACACATATAGGTCATAGCTCGAATAGTTACTATTTTTTTGATTTATTTTATTTGTCTATTATATTGATATTTTATTTTTAATTTTACTTGTTATTTTTAGCATATCAAGAAAAAAACATACTATTTTTTTATGTTTACCTTCAATATTAGTTACTTATTTCCTAAATTATTTTACCTAAACTTAAAATTTGTAATGATCCATTCCTGTCATTATGAATAAGTCAATAGAAAAGAAATTTAGGTCAGAAAACTTTTGAGTAGTAACTTAAAAATTTTGAGACTAGGCAAGACTTGGACGAAATTTGAGTTGGGTGAGGTCTAAGGTAATCTGGTAATGAATTCGGGTTGATTTTTGGATGTTGATTGTTTGAGATGATGGCCAAGATGTTAAGGAGCTCTTGACAAAATCTAACTCAGGCAAGTGTTATGTCGAAAAAAGATGATTTCAAATTAATTTCAACTTTATAGAAAAGAAATAAATTTTAGAAAAGAAAGTCGCCACTTAATTTTTTTAAAAAATTAAGAAAACTTAGTTTAAAAGATCCTAACAGATTCAAATTTTAAAAATTCAGAGAAAAAAGTATGAGGTTCTTATTTCCACTTTGAGAATATGTTAAGCATTCAAAGTGGCCGCTAACGTGCGGTATATCAATGTATACAACATATCAGACTATATAGATACTGTATCTTAGTGTATACGACACTGTTTTCCACCTATATTCCGTGTATACAACCCAATATCAATATTCAAATCATGTATAGTATCTTCTTTTCCATGTATCAACTTTCCAGCAATTTGACCAAGATGATGGGAGACTCAAAACTCAATGATATGCAAGGATGAAGTCCAAAGATGGACACGAATTGATATCACATGCACCAAAATAAAATTACATAAGCATTTACTCATTTTAAGCTAGACCAAGAAATATATCATGATATTTAAAGTTATCAAATTGATGGGCATCCTAGAAGTGACTAACAACATGCATATATGTAGACAAAGAAAAGGAAAGAAGAAATATATTCAAGTTGCTAAAGAACACAAATTTAATATATACGTTATACTAGCTCAAATTTTAAAGAAAAAATTAAATCAATTAGGCCTTGAAAGTTCTAATTAAATAACAATTTAAAACATATTTTTGTTATCTAAATCATGTTAAAAGAAAATTAAAAACATGAAAATCTATTTTGTCAAAGAAAACTATTTAAAAAAATAATGAACAAAACTAGGATCTTTCATGAAATAATCCTAACACATGATAGCTAATTAATCCTAACACATGCTAACTATAAATAATTTCTATCATTAATCTAATTATTCTTAATACATGCTAACTAAAAAAACAAGACTACGAATCAACTAAATATAAAATATGAAATAATTAAATAAAATAAAGCTGAGAAAAGATTTTACCTCTTTTCGGGTAGTGAGACTGAAGACGACGAGCGGAAGACAACTTCACCACCACCCAAAAGCTTAATGGAACTCCAATCCATAAAAATAAATTAAAAATTTAGACTCAAACCTTCGTGGATTCGATGTTATAAGAATACTGTTTTTAGCCTAAATTTTGACTTCAATCTTCTATTTTCCTTGAAGAAAAATATAGATTGAAAGTTAGAATTTTCACAACTTTTAGGCTGTGGATAAGAGTCCAAAATTCTAGTCAAGTTAAGAAAATTTCTAATTTTGAGGTGGCTAAAAAACCTCTCACTTCTTCCCTTTTTAATGATAATATGAGCCTTTATATAGGCTCCAAAACCCCCCAAATTCTTCATCAATTTTTGATGTGGGCGAATGTTTTTTTTAGAAAAAACTAAAAATTTCAAAAATACAAATTATAATTAAACTAACCTAACTAACATTGTATTTATAAAAAATAAAATCTTTAGAGATGACTTTCGAATAACCACATAAATAGTAATCAAAGATATAGTTATATAGAAATATGTATATTATACTAAAATTTATAAAAAGATAAAAAATTGTTAAGAATAACATGAAAAAATCTTTATTTTTATAAAAACCAATTATTTCAAAATGTTCAAAATTCAAAGAAACTCAATAGCTAATTTGTGTTGTGGAGGGTCAAAATTGAGTGTCAACAGTAAGTAGAACTTTCGGAATTGATCTTGGCATGAAAGGGTTGGTTTAGAACGTCAATATTTGAGAATGTGTTGTGAAATGGGGGTTTAGGACAAGAAATCCGAGTTTCTGTGTTCGTGAAAACCATTGTACCTGAATTAATCCCATTATGGTAGGGGTCTCTATGTCGGGATATGGGTCCACTATGATGGGCCAGACGCAGATTTTATCAGGTAAAAGTCCCTAAAATATTATTTTTGCTGCAACTTCATTTTTAGAGAGAAAAAAGGCGACCTAGGGCTATTTTTTTTCCAGTTTTCCATCGATTCTCGAGCTAGAGGTAATCACTCCCCTAACTTGTATTTTAATTCTTAGATCATAGAATTCATGGTAATTATCTGGTGAAGGGTTAGGATTTTTTTGTAATCCAGATAAACTAGGTCATTGTTCATTGATTACTTGTGTTCTTAATTTGTTTTAGATCAAAAATGAGTCAAAGCTTTGAAAAAAGTGAAAACTCCAATTCTTTAGAGTTCAAGGGTTTGTTTTGAGGTAGGTGATGCTTATGTTTTCCCGTTTGTGTTATAAGTGTCTGTTAACTGCTTCACTAGTATTTCATGCCTATATATATATATATATATATATATATATATATATATATATATATGATTAGGGAAAGAAAAGAACAGGAGGTGAAATGATAATCTATAATCAAACTGCATGCAATGAATGTATTACTTGGTTGCTCAAGTGTATATGTCTATTCATTGTGGTTGTGGTTTTGATTGTGATTGTGACTTCATGTTGGATTGGGTACCACGCCGGTACATTAGGATTAGATACTACGCTGGTATAATTGGAATGAATACCACACTGGTACACTTACTATTGAAATGGGTGTCATGCCAACACACTAATAGTTTTGGTTTGGGTCCTATGAGAAGACCATCTTTGGACTGTTATATTGTGATTGAGTATGTTGAATTGTATATTAATTTACGAATTGTCTTAACTGTGATATGATTGGATATATTGTTGTTGTACTATGTTGTGGTTTTTGTTCATATTTCACTTAATGGAATGGTCGCGTGATCCTACTAGTACACTGTGATTGTGTACTTATACTGCACTTGTTCTTTCTTTGTTGAGAACATGACATCTTCAGGCGACTGTTGAGAGTCCTCAACTAGGAGATCGTTGACTTCGTCGAATTCAAGGGTGATCCAGTTCTTTAAGGTTGCCATGAATTCATCTTGGTTCTTAGTCCATTCCTTTCGGACTTAGACCTTTTTCAAACTCTTGTTTTGTATTATTATTTTCGGGGTTACATCCCCTTATTCTAGAACTTTAGTTAGAGTTTTGGAATAATGACTTTTAGATTCTAGGTAGCATTTTTCGCATTTATTTTGAATAATATCCCAAGTTTATGAGAACTTAGTTTTTGAACTATTTATTTAAACTGTTTCCACATATTTAAATGCATGTTGGTTGATAATTTGTCTAGTTTGGGGGTGTAGTATTGGTTCTCCCACCTGAGGATTAATGTGGGTACCATTCACGGTAAATTGGGATCATGAAAAATTTATACATTAATTAATATGAATATTGAAATAAAATATTCATATTAATTATTGTTTATAAAGTGTGTAAAATTCAAAGTAGACAATTAATAAAAGTGGACCGAGGGATTACTTAAAAAAAAAAGACTTCTCAATTCTTAAAACTCCTGTTAGCATTTTGCTGATGTGGAAATGGTCCGTATTACATGGACCTATTATCTCACTAATATGAAGGTTGGTAATTTCTTTCCACTATTGTAAAATTACCCATAACTTCTTAGAAACTGTTTTCCATTACAGCAACCATTGAAGACCATTTTTGATGAAAGCACGGTTATATATATGTCATTTGGTTCAAGGGTCTCTAAGAACATTACTATTTTAAACTCATACCATCTAAGATTAAGATTTTGAGTGCTTAGAAGATTTTTAAATAGGAGAAAACTCATTGGAACACGGCTGACAAACATCATCATCGTCGTCGACAACAACGACTACTCAAACAATGACTGAAGGTATGTGATACCTACAATTTATACTATTCTATTGCTCTATATTGTCTTACATTTGGTATCAGAGCAATTTTTATACCTCTTCCTTGTTGTCTATTGAAATTTGCAAAAGAATTTTAAAAATCGTTGTTACAGATCTTGATTATTAGATTTGTCTTCAGAGTTTTCCGTTGGAAACTAATGTTAGAAATTATTAGGGATTTGATTTTTAACATATACGTAAATATTTGTGTCACTTTTTATTGTTTGTAATGGTCATATTGTGATGAGTCTTCAATTAATGTGAATCTGGATTTGTAACATCCTAAAATACTCTAACTTAGATTAGACCTTAAGCTTAGAGAAAAGTTAAAAATTTTACCCTAGGTAAGTCCTACAGATGCCACCTACGGCCCATAGAAGGTCGTATGAACCGTAGGAAGACTCGTGGAGTTGGGCCTGAGATATTGTTCCAAGTGGTCTCAGTTTATTGATCGTGGACCTATTTTGTAGACCAAGCCCTAAGAACTTAGTCATTAAGTGTTCAAGGTCAAGGGACCCTACGATGCGTAGAAGGGTCTACGGACTGTAGAAGGTCCCATAGACTCGAGTATTAAGAAGCCCCCCCTCTCTCGTACCTTCCTACGATCAGGGTCTACGATCCCTAGATGGGTATATGACCCGTACAAGGGTCTGTAGACCCAAACCCTCAGGAGAACCCTCAGTACTTGTCCTACGAGTTAGCAGGACGATCCATAGGTAGAGCTACCACTCGTAGAAAGAGTTCGTAAGACCCATCAGAGACTCAAGAACTAGTTTATCTTCCTACAATCGATTTTCTACGGTTTGTAGGAATTGCTACGATCTGTAGGTCGATCCATAGGCAGCACGGTCACCTTTTAATGAAGGATATTTTCATTTTTCCCCACTCTTTTCATGTCGATGCCTTGACGTTTTGGGACCAAAATAAGTCCTTTATCAGTATCATTCAACCCTTTCTTATGATAATTATTTCCACGACTTAGAGCGAGGTTTCGAGAGGAGAAAAGCTAGTGTTTCAAGAGCGTTCTTCAAGTTTCGTTAAGAACATTATTCTTCCAGGTATGTAAGGCTACTCATAGTGTTGGACTAAGTTCGTCCTCATGCCCTACATCTAAATTCAGTCACTAAGATTTAAATCTATGATTTTTACTCCAAGTTCTCTTGAACTCGAATATGTCTTCATTTTCTTATCTTGAGTTCTGAGCATTACCATTAAAATTATGTTTCTTCATGTGTTTTGAGTTTTTAAATTATTTTTCATGTTTTTTCCATCACATGAGCCCTATTTATTGAAGAAGTGTTAAAGCTTTTGCATAAATGATTTCATGCATTGATTTTCAATTAAAATAAAGTTCAATTATTTTAAGTTATCAGTTGAAGGAGAGTTTTAAAGGAACATTAATCGTTCCAACTATATTATTTTTATAGTAAAGAGCATGATTACTTTTAAAGAAAGCATTATAAGTTACAAAAAAACATTATCAGTTATGAGAAAGCAAATCTCAATTTAAAGAAAGTATTTTGAGCAAAGGCTCTAAGTATCAGATGTTCAGTTTTCCCCTAAAGTGGCACACCTTTAAAGTTAGTTAGCATTGTGCATGTTTTGAGAGTAGTATTGAGCACCGATTTGAGTAAGAATTTAGATAACTGAAACCTCATAAATTAGGTGGTCATCGTAGGATAAGATCGCACCACAATTACGTGCGACTCCTCATTGCCTTAGAGAAGGCCTATTAGATGGATCCATAAGTTACAATTTTATCCTCTATCCTGGCAACATTTAGGATGGATCTAGCAACGTGGGCAAGACGTTGTATCATCACGAGGCTCATAGTGATGGTTGTCAGTTAGAGAAACTCCCTAAGAAAAGAAAAATTATTATTTTAAGAATTGCATTTATTTCATTACTTTAGCTATAAAGCTTTGAAGTTTTCATTACTCTTGTATGCTTCACTTCAATCGAGTTATTTTCAGTATTTTCTTCTGCATGAGTATTCAGTTTAGTATTTTCATTCAGTTTTATTACATATCGTATATTTTATAGACTAATGTCATTTGGTGTTGCATCATTTATGATGCAGATTCACATACTCATGATTGCAGAAATATCAGTAAGATCTCTTTTCATCAGCAGTTGATGAAGCCTCCTTGGTTTCAGAGGGATCTAGTTTATTGTTCGAGGTCAATTATTTTATTGGTCAGTTTCATTTGATTTATATTCAGGTAGTTGTGAGCCTTGTCTCGGCGCCTATCTCCAGTTAGCAGATGCTTCATAGATAGTCAGAGTGAGTGAGTCAATTCAGTCGGATACATTAATTCAGTAATTCGGATACATTAATTCACACTAATTCAGTAATCTGAATAAATTAATTCTGATTCTTAAATTATTTTTTTGTCCAATATATCATGCTTTAAATGTTACCTGCTGATACTTAAAAATCCTAATTTGTTATTAATTTTTGTATTTGGGACTGAATTAATGTATTCTGATTGCCATATTTTTAAGAAATTTCTGTAAATTGAAAAAAGGTAGGAAAATGATAATTAACTCTTTACTGTATGTGATTTCTAAAAAAATTACTTATAATTAAGACGAATAAAATTGGGCCTATTAGCCCAACATTCTGAACTCGAGCCCAAATTTATTCTTTCCTCTATTATATTCTCTTTGATTTTAATTTACTGGTCTAACTTTATTCTAGTTTAACTTAATTAATTTCTCCAAAAGAAGAACTAATTTCTTTTGAGTTGGTTTATTTGTTTAAATAATTTTATCAATCCTTTTCTTTATTTAGCTAATCAAATCTTTGATCAAATTGTTGCTTATCATTAATTGCTTAAATTATTTCAAGATAGTGTTTTTTTTCAAAAGATTATTTCTTACTTGGTTATTTTTTTCTAAAATTGTATTCATTCCCAAATTAATTTAAATGCTTTAAATTAAGTTTCTTTTTCAAAGACTCAAGTTATCTTTCTTACTTAAATATTTTTTCTAAAGTTAGTCAAATAATTTTCAAATCGTTGGGTAACCGCGTGCTAGCAACCACTTTAAATGTTAATACCTTCTCAAAGTGGAAATTTGAATTCTTATCCTTTTCTTTGAATTTTTAAAACTTAATCTATTAAAGTCTTTTAAATTAATTCTTTTTTAATTTCTTTAAAAAACTAAGTGGCACCTTCTCTTTTAGTTGGTTTTTGCTAAATCAATTTTAACCCTTTTTTCGAACGACATAACAACGGTTGCTTTTCCAGAGTGAGAAAATTCTATATTATATTTTATAACTTTGGGCCTTCTGTATTTTCATGTGGGTCATAATGGGTTTGGAAAGTTTGGATTTTCTCACATATAAATGGATCCTCACGAATTTCACTCTTCTTTAATATTGTAAAGTATTTGGAGACATTAGTAGTGACCTGTTTCTTTTAAATTTTTCATACTCGACTTTCGTCCTTCAATTGGTATGACAGTTATATGTATATTATTTATTGCTTTACATATACAATTATGTAGGGAGAATTTTCAATCACACAAAATTTAATTTTATTGCATAATATTTTAGAAATTTTGATTTAATGGCTAGTGAATAGTGATTCATATAATTTTATTTAATTAAGATTTAGCCATAACAATCTTCACTATATAAAATGACATATTATATTTAGGATCACATAAAGAAATTATAGACATTAAATAAAGACTATTGTCTTAAGTGATCTATAGTTTTATTTGACAAAAGATTAGCCACATCATCTTTAATTGAATAAAATTTTAAAGTTATGAATCACATAAAGAAATTTTAGACGCTAAAATTGTGATTAATTATGAATGATATGATAACTTAATTTATTTATTATTATTTGCATAATTAGTTAAGATAAAATATTAAATACTTTTCATAATTACCTACAAGAATTATGAATGAAAGTTTAATAGTTTTATCATAAAGATAAAATATCATGCTAGTAAATTGATAATTTTATCGTAAAGTGTGAATTTAATTGAATTAAAAAATTAGCCCACAGACAATTTTTATGTCAGTAGATTCAATTTTATATTATTTGCCTCAAATTTATGTTAAGTATGTATGTATATTTTTACAGTTATACAATTTATAAATTTTTCTGATATTTGTGATATTCCCAAACTGAAAGGTGAGAACTATAAGATCTGGAAGAAGAGAATTCTCCTTACTTAGGGTGTATGGAGATTGATTATACTATCAGGAAAGACGAGCCACTTATTAATGAAATCAATAGTTAAGATGAGATTGCTCTTCATGAACAATGGAAATGCTCTAACCGTTTGAGTGTTATGTTCATTAAGACTATAATCTCTGCTAGTATTCGTGGTTCTGTCTAATAGTATAACAATGTTAAGACATTACTGAAGGCTATTGATGAACAATTTGAGATTTTAGATAAGGCACTTATCAGCACCTTAATTATGAAATTCTCATCAATGAGGCTCATTGGTGTGAGAGGTGTGCGTGAGTACATCATGAAAATGTGAGACTTAGCAACTCAACTAAAGATTCTTGAGGTCAAAATGTTTGAAATTTTTCTTGTGCACTATATTTTGAATACCCTGCCTATACAATAAGGTCCTTTTAAGATCTCTTATAACACACATGAGGATAAATGGCTTATTAATGAACTTATGTACGTGTGTGTTCAAGAGGAGGGCCAACTGATGATAGAAACAAGAGAAAGTGCATTCCTGACAATTCAAGAAAAGTAGACCAATCAAGCCAATACAAAGTGGAACAGGAAAGGAACAACTTGAAACTGACATTAAAAAAGAATTCAAGTACTCGCTTCTACAGAAAGAAGGGGCACATCAGGCATGATTGTGTCAAGTTTCAACAATCGCTTGTTAAGAAAAGTACTTCAATCTCTCTTATTTGCTATAAAGATAATCTGATTGATGTTAATCATAACATGTGGTGAATTGATTCTGCTTCTATAATTCATTTTATGAATTTTTTGCAGGATTTAAGAAATATGTGGAAGCCAGTGGGAGCTTCGCAAAGCATCTATTTTGAAAACAAGATGCAGTCGCATTGCCAGCAATTAAGACATGCAATTTAGTTTTTAATAGTGATTTTATTTTAGAGCTAGAAAAAACCTTTTATTTTCCTATTTTTTCTAGGAATTTAATTTTAGTATCAAGACTTGAACCTTTAGAATATTTCTTCCTTTTAGAAGATTATTCCAAATTATTTTATAAATCTAACACTTGTTGGATATGGTACATTGTCTGATGATTTTCTCTCTCTTAATTTACAAAATGATTCCTCATAATTTTAAGCATGTCCAAGCTAACACCAAAACGATGTGTTTTGAATGAAGATTTCTTTATCTTATGGCATCGGAGATTGAGACATATTTCCATAGATAGAATTAAGAGATTAGTTAATGATGTAGTACTTAGTACTTTAAATTTTATTGATTTCGATACTTCTGTGGATTGCATTAAAGGCAAGCAGACCAACAAGTCAAAGAAAGGTGTCACGAGGAGTTCAACCATACTAGAAATCATACATTCAGGTATATATTGTCCACACATAGACGCATATGGTCAAAAATACTTTAACACTTTTATAGATGATTACTCACGATATATGTATCTCTACATGCTTCATAATAAGAGTGAAGCATTAAAAGCCTTTAAAGTTTTCAAGGCTAAAGTAGAGCAACAATGCGAAAATCAAATTAAGATTGTAAGAACTGATAGAGGTGGGGAGTATTATAGTAGACATATTAAAGATGGACCAGCACAAGGTCCGTTTCCAAAGTTCCTTCAACAAAATGAGATTTTTGCCTAGTATATTATGCCTGATTCTCCAAATTAAAATGTTGTAGCAGAAAGAAGAAAACAAACATTTTTGGACTTGGTTCATAATGTGTTAAGTAACTCTAAGCTACCTAAGTCCTTGTGGATTGAATCTCTTAAGATGGCAGTGTACATATTAAATCGAGTTCCAACCAAGATTGTCCTAAGGACATCTTTTCAATTGTTTAAAGGTTGGAAGCTCTTTGTCACATATACGCGTATGAAGATGCCCGTCTAAAGTTAGAATTTACAATCCACAAGAAAAGAAACAGGATCCTAGTATCATTTGTGAGCATTTCATTGGATATGCCGAAAGATCTAAATGATACAGATTCTACTATCCATCTAACAGTACTAAGATTGTGGAATAAAGAAACGTAAAATTTATTGAGAATGACTTAATTAGTGGGGGTGATCAATTTCTAAATATAAATTCTACAAGAGATCGGCCTTCCACTTCAATTTAAACATTGATTGTTGTACATAATACCCCTTAAGTACAACTGGGTGTTAAGCAACCAATTAATGAAATTTCACATGCCGCTGAAAATGTTCACATAGATCAAGTTGTTCAAATAATTTCTGAAATTATTGAACAATATGATCCTCAAGAAAATGTTGGTGCAATATAAAGAAGATCTACTAGATGAAGACTAGTGACTTTGTTGTATATTTACAAAAATCTGACATTAGAGTCAAAAATGATCCCGAGTCTCACAAGTCATGAATTGCAAAAAGTCAAAATTATGGCACAATCCATGAAAGAAAAAATAAATTGTATGAAAAATAATAATATCTGAGATCTTGGTGAGTTGCCTAATGGTGTTAAAGCCATTGAATGTAACTGAGTCTTTAAAACTAAAAAGTACTCATCAAGAAACATTGAAAGATATAATGCAAGATTTATTGCTAAAGGATTCATCAAAAGGAAGAAATTGATTACATAGAGACCTTTTCTTCTATGTCTAAAAAAGATTCCTTGCTTATTATATTGACATTAGTAGCACACTTTGACTTAGAATTGCAGCATATGGATATGAAAATCGAATTTTTCAATGATGATCTAAAGGAAGAGGTTTATATGAAACAACCTGAAGGATATTTCTCTAGTAATGGTGAGCACTTGATATGCAGTTAAAGAAATTCATAAACGTAAAACAAGTCCCCCGTCAATGATATTTAAAATTTCATAATGTTATCTCTCCATTCGACTTTGTTCAGAATATTATGGATCAATGTATATATCAAAAGATCAGTGGGAGTGAAATCTGTTTCTTAGTTTTATATGTGAATGATATCTTACTTGCATTCAATGACAAGGAAATGATACATGAGGTAAAATAATTTCTCTCTAAAAATTTGATATGAAAGGCATGGATGATGCATCTTATGTCATTGGCATTAAGATTCATTGAAATAGACATCAAGGCACCTTAGGTCTTTATCAAGATGCCTATATCAATAAAATTTTAGAGAGATTTCGAATGAATGATTTTTCATCAAGTGTAGCTCCTATTATAGAGGGCGACAAGTTCAATTTGAATCAGCGCCCGAAGAACGATCTTGAGAGGACGCAAATGAAGGACATTTATTATACTTCTGTTGTTTGGATGCTTGATGTATGCTCAAGTTTGTACAAGACCTGCCACAATATTTGTTGTTGAAAATGTTACGAAGATATCATAGTAATCCAAGTCTTGACCACTAAAAAGCTACAAAGAAAGTCTTATGATATCTTCAAGGGATAAAAGATTACATAGTTATGTACAAACAATCAGATGACTTGAAAGTCATTGGCTACTCTGATTTAGACTTTGTTGGTTGTGTTGATTCATGGAAATCAAATTCAGGATACCTTTTTATATTAGTTGGTAAAGCTATATCTCAAAGAAGTTCCAAATAGATTCTAGTTACTACTTTCACTATGGAGGCTGAGTTCGTTTCTTTTTTTTTTGAGGCTACTTCACATGATGTATGGTTGAAGAATTTCATTTTTAGGCTTAGAATTGTCGACTCTATATCTAAGTCATTAAGACTATATTGTGATAATTCAGCTGCTGTCTTTATGGCTAGTCAAAGCAAGCATATCAATATCAAATATTTAGCCATAAGAGAAAGTGTTAAAGACAAGAAAGTGGTCATTGAACACGTTAGCACTGAAGTAATATTAGACGATCCTTTAACTATAGGTGTGCTAGCACAAATATTTAAGGATCATGTAGTCACAATGAGACGTGGTCCAACTATGTAAAATTTCATTGTAATAATGAATGTTTATGAAACTCAATTTTATATGATATTTTTCATTAACTTTATACACATTCAATTTTATTTTCAGAGATATCGCTAAAGCATGAACCTAGAATAATCATTGAATTTATTCATTAAGTGATATGGGCTAAATTTTGGAGACATAATGCATTGTGATACATGAAAATTACTACTCGCTCCTAGAGAAACTATCAAGAATATACAGACTAAATGGGAGAATGTTAGCATTTTGCTGATGTTGAAATGGTCCGTATTACATGGACCTATTATCCCACTAGTATGAAGGTTGGTAACTTCTTTCCACTATTGTAAACTTTCCAAAACCTCTTATAAACTGTTGTCTATCACAATAACTACTTAAAACCATTTTTGATGGAAGGACGATTATATATATGTCATTTGGTTCAGGGGTCCCTAAGAACATTACTTCTTTAAACTCATACCATCTAAGAGTGAGGTCTTGAGCAGTTGAAAATTTTTTGAATAGGAGAAACCTCATTGAACACTGCATGACAAATATTGTCGCCATGTCGACAACTACAACTACTCGGACAATGACTGGAGGTATGTGATTTTTACTATTTTCGCTGCGCTATTGCTCTGTATTGTCTTACAACTCCCTCTTAATTCATCAAGAGATTAAAAAAAGTAGGCAGCGGAGACATCAATTAATTGAAAACAGGTAAAAAATATCTCTGATTTATTAAATTTAGCTTAAAAATATTATTTTTTATCTATTGGATCAAAAATGACCTCAACATTTATATTTTTTGATTTAAAAAACACCCTTCTTCTATCTATTGGACCAAAAATGACTTAAACATTTATATTTTGGTTTTGAAAATACTCTTCTTCTGTGTAATAACCCTTTTTTTAATGAAGAGTTAATTGATAATTTTAACGCTTAATAATAATAATAAGGAGAATTAAAAGGTATGGGCCAAGCCTATTTTTTTATTCTTGTTACTTTGCACGTTCTGCCTAAAGAGTGGAAGGTAGGGTTATTATTTTTCTTGCGGACAACAGAAATCTCATAGAAGAATTTTTGGAGAGTTCATAGACGATAATAAGGAATTCTTTAGGCCATTGTTTCGGGTGACAAGCACCAGGTAATCAACACCAAATTTTGTTTTAGTGGTGTGTATATATATGTATGTATGTATTCCATATAAGATGCATAATGTAGTACGTTATCTCTACCTTTAAAATGATTGGGCAAGGAATTTGTGGTTAGTGAGTGGAGTTAGCAATAAAGTATTAATTGTTATAAAAGTTAGTAGAAATCATATTTCTTTCCATTGATTACCGTAAGTGTAGCCTTAGTTGAACAAATGATTGGTTAATAATGGAGGATTGTATAATTAGGTAATGATGGGATAATGATTAGAGAAATATTTTGCTATTGTAATGATCCTAAGGGCAGAAGTATAACCAGTGGTGTATATACAATGGCTTCATTAATATGAGGAACAAATGTTGGGCAGTATTTGATGCTTCTATTTTGGCAATTTACCCTTTAATTAGTAAAAGTTTCATGCTTAAACAGTGATGCTGGGATATATATATTGTGTTATCGTTAATTCATGGTTTAAGGTGCGAGATATTAAGGTTTGGATATAAGTTTAAAAGTTAGGGATATTGAGATTTGACTCCGACTATCTTAATTGATATTGTTAATCAATATTTTGCATAGATTGAGGCAAGTGAGGGTTGTTGTGGTTGGTATTCTACGCGTGCAAAGTTGTGAAACTTGTCATTAGCGAGGTAAATGAGACTTTAAGCTTTAATGCTTGCTTTTAAAACTTTTTTAAAAAATATATTTTCTCTGTCTGGTTCATGTGTTGGGACAAACGTGTGCTTGGTAAAATTGGTGGTCTTTGATCAGCCGTAGATATGCTATTTTGGGAAGAATATCGAATATTTTTTATAAGTTATATGTGGTGTGGAAATTGGATATCTTTCTTTGTTATCGTAATATAGTTACTAGGGGCATGCCTTGCTATCGTAATATGTTAGGGGCATACCTATGCCGCCGTAATATGTTAGGGGCTTTGTATATGCTGCTGTAGTACATTTTGAGGAATTATATATGCTGTCGTGGACTTGTCGGGGTGATGGGTTGATCTCCTTCATTGTAGTTTATGAAAAGCATTGAGTGTGAATTGAGGCGAAACATATAGTGTCTTTCTTTTTGGAATATTTGGTTTGACTTATTGAGCTTTATATTATGAAATACATTCTTGTGCATATCATTATGTGTTTATGGTGTAGATGTATTTTCTAACTCTTGTTCCAGCGGTATTAAAGTAGCGAGTCGAGGATCTTACTGGGTTATATTTATATATAGCTCACTCGTTATTTGCATGTCTATGCAAATACTGTAGCAGAGGGTGAGACTAGTGCCTAACTAGTTGGTTCGAGTGGATTCTGTCGCTGAGGTGAGCCTTCGCATTGTTCGTGGAGGCTACTGTTTCAGCTTTACCTATGTTTAGCTTATAATTTCTTTTTTTTCATGGGTTTGCATGCCCGAGAGTTGAACTCCTGTAACTCTATTTAGATGGTCCATGGTCTTATTGGGGGATTTGGGCTAGATATACATTATTTAAGTGCCCTTTTCTTTTCATAAATCGATATATGATTTTGGTTCGATACTTGTTTCATTTTTGAGTAGTATTGATGAGTTTTGGAGTTACATATTTTATCTCAGTGCTTAAAAAATTTGGTTAAGTATATGGATATTTGGTTCGCCCGATAGGTGGTGATAGCGGATGCCAGTCACGTCTAGGAGGTATTTTGGAATGTGACATTCTGCATATTATATCAAAAATATTCTCAATTTTATATTTTGACTCAAAAATGTCCCTAAGAGCCCTTGAGAGTATTTATTAATGTCATATTTTAATATTCGAGTTAGAAGCCAAAAATCAATAATCAAATCATACTTCATTCCATGTAAAAACTTATCTTTGCAGGTAAAAAAAGATACAAAGATGGACAATGTTGGCATGCTATTCTACTTTCTGTAATTACAAGAGAGGCCAACTTGCAAGTTCAAGGTGCATGTAAAACATGATTACGATCTGTAGAAATTAAATATGAGGGGAAGAAGAAAGGAATCGGGGATGGAGTTAAAAATTATAACATCAGAGAGTTTTTTGATTTAATAGATGAATGGAGAGACAATTTTAAGTCAAAATATAAATGTTAAAGAGCACATTTTTTTGGTCCAATAAGTGATGGATGGTATTTTAAAGCCAAACTCAATAAACTAAACATTTTTGTCCTTTTTTCATTTATTAATTGATCTTATATTCCTTCTGTTCCTTTGTAATTGTCATATTATTGTTTTTGATTCAAACAATATGAATTTTGATTAGTATTTCAAAATATATTTTGTTAATTACATTTATATATATAAAAATTGCATCTTGTTATTAGTATAATTTTGAAATATCTAATTTTTATTTTAATATATTAAATTAATATAATCTAATTTAATTTTGATAAATAATTAAATTAACTTTCAGAAAACATAACATGAGAATTAAATAGAAACTTGTAAAGTATCAAATAGTACCGCAGAGAGCACTAATTTAATATCAATCACTTGTACCAAATCAGGACATCTTTATATCTTTGTTAAACTACATGTAAAATATTAGAATAAGCGATTGGACAAGTTCTACCTTTCGTTCAACTCCAGATATTTTATTGTAGAATTTTTAGCCAAAGTATTTTGGTTCTTCAAATATAATTTGGAATATTTATAATTTTTCAAGTTTGTTAACTGGAGCCCCTTTGGTAATAAAAAAAGAGAGAGAGTGTGTGTGTGAGGTTAACAATTAATGGTGATTACAAAATAAAAAATCACTACTAAAAACACCATAAAAATTAATGAACTTCTATATCGTACTAACGATACAAGACCTGAAATAAAATATTATGTTAATTTACTAGCAAAATATAGCTTTTCTACACCAAAACATTGGGAAAAAAATTAAGCATATATTGCAATATCTAAAAGAAATTATTGATATGGATCTGTTTTATGCTAGATTTGAAGGTACTGTCTATAACGATCCGAACCGTCGTTGGATAAGATTAGAAGAAAACACAAGCATTTTACTCGACTGGATTCCACCATCCTGCCAGAGCGGCGCCGCCAAAGCAGGAAGGTGGTCGTCAGAGTGGGAGGACGTGGGTCAGAACTTAAGTTGCGATTTTTTTATTTCCCCCACATTCCCAAAGTTTAAGTTAGAAGCGAGGGTTACTACATAAACCCTCCAAAGGCTGCTCCTAACTTGGGAAGAAGAGAGGAAGGAATCTCAGAACCAGAAAACTTTCGACCGGTGAAATTCAATCTTGTCTTGCCCGTAGAACATCTGGAACCAAAGATTTCAACAATATTGTCCCTCCACAGTTGCTTGGCACCCAGGTAGTCTAGGCTTCTTTTCTCTGAGTAGTAAATCTATATCTATTGTGTAGTATGGAAGGAAATTTAATGAGAAATTCTATAACTAAGTCATGGGTCACGAGCCATGGGCAGAAATTCGGTTGTGTTACGGTCTAATTCGAATGTGGTCTGGGTAAAAAGGTGCTGAAATGATTTGGGGAAGTGTATTTGTGATGATATTATTGCATACATACAGTTATTTATAACGAACATAGTATTGTGTACAGAGATATAAAACAGGTAGGTATTGAAGATAAACCTTAAAGGTTTAGTAGTGAGTCACTTATGATATGCCTAGATGTGTATAGATAAGGGAAAAATGTTAGTCTTTATACAAATGATCACTAGCTGACTTGTTTTGTGATTAACCTGTTCTGTTAATATAACGTGATCTATTGTTGATAGTTGTGGTATGTTGGATTGGATGTCACGTTCTGATACATAAACTGAATCGGGTGTCACGTTCAGACACATATTTGGATCGGGTGTCACATTCTGACACATATTTAGATCAGGTGTCATGTTCTGACATAAATATTATTGGATTGGGCCCCTTAAGAGGAGCAAGTATGTGTGTGGATGGTCCCATGAGAGGACCTGATTATAGCTGTAGTTTCATGTAATAATAATGTTAGGGGTAAATGAACCATGGATGAAGGACCTAGGAAGGAAACCTTGAGTTGAGGTGTGTTAGTTATAAAAAGATGCGAGTATGTATAAACTTATTGTGGTAAGAGGATGGGCCGTATTAGGCTGGGTGTGGCATATGTGTTATATGAAGTATTCTATGTTCATTGGATTAGAGGTGGAAGTTTCTTATTCACAGACAATTTTATCATTGAGGGTTTCCATGAGTAACTATGGTAGCAATAGTGGTTACCTATGATCGAGTTAGTGTGGAAGTGTGGTTGTGGAATGGCTAGGCCCTATGTGGTTGACAATTGGAAAAGAACTAGTGGTGGCTGGGTGAAATTATTGAGTGGTAAAGGCTGTAATGTGGGAACTGTTGGGGTGATTGAACAATAGTAAGGTGGCCCCATAATCCACAGGTCATAAATTGTAGCTAGAATGAGTAGTTAATCTCTAGATCGTAGAGTGGTAAATACCTTAAGAGTGAGAGTAAAGAGTGTACCTATTGAATGGGGTGGATGAGATAATAAAGTTTAATTATTATGATCTCTCTTATTTTTCTGTTCATATACTATGCGGTAAGTATTAGATTGTATGATGATGCCTATCAGTACGTGTTGTTTGTACTGATATGCCACTTGGCATAGTCTGGTTGCAACATTAGTGGAGTTTCCTAGGTGAAGGTGAAGTTAATCTTCCAACAGCTCCTACGTTTTCTTTCCTGTGTCGGAGTTGTGTCTTTCACTTGTATTGTATCATGCATCTGTAGAGATCTTGTACCTGTTTAGACTAGTATCCTTGGTTTTTTTTTGTATAATTGTCTAATTGTCTAATCTAGTTTTAAAAATAACTTTCTATTGAATTTTGGCTTAAATACTTAAGTTTGACTTTAATTCCGCAATGATTTCTTAGAATGGTTAAGGGTCTTCCCACATAGGGTGTAGAGTGGGTGCCCATATGGACCGATGGGTTGGAAAGTATATATGTTTGCCCACAATTCTATGTGATTGATGTCAGAAGAGAGTCATAATTGAAAGTATGTGCATTAGACTTTGTAAGACCCAAGGTGATTAAAAATGTGCTCTGATGTGTTAAATGATGTACTCATGTGAGGGAATGTGGCCTGTAAATGGTGCATAGACTTACCATTGGTAAAACAAATTGGTAAGGAAAAATAACAAATTGGACTATAGAGAAAGCCTAGTTTCAGAGCAGTCGGAATTTGGTTGGAAATAAGGTGAGAAAAAGAGCTATTGTACATTAGTGTAAGGGTGGTCATAAATATTTTCTTAACATATTTCATAACTGGGCTAAAACAGGGTGTTGCTAAATTATGTCTATCTGTTATAACGGGTTCAACTGTTAGCTTGAGCTATTAAGAACTTAGTGTTGCCAACGGTTCTAAATTGTGCTTATTTTGTCTTGATGTCATTGGTCTAATGGGAAGCTGCAATCCTTATGTGTAGTGTTGGGTTCGACTGTGGGATAGTTTATGTTAAAACTTCTCGCGAAAAAGGAGTCAAAATGGGTTAAGTTAACTTTGGAAGTCTAAGGGGGATATGGGATAGAAAATACCTCAGAATGAAAATTTATAAGGATTTTGTCACGACCCAAGCCTAGGGCCTAGATGTAACACGACGAATGAGACACCCGAAGGTACCTCACCCAAGCCTCTTAGAATTCATTAAGCATTTCATTGGTAATGGCATACAATGATAAGTGGAATAAAATAAAGAAAAAAACATTTTCCATTTGTGTCCAAATATACCTCTACTAATAGACTTGGCGGGGCCTAAGACATGTCCCTAGCTCACCCTCAATATAAGTGTCAAGAAATGCCTTAATAAAAGTCTTACTATTCTACATAACACAAGCTTAGAATAAAAAGGATGTCGTTCCCAAAACATGGAAACTCACCACAAGAAATCTTCAACTAACTTGAGCTAGCCACGAAGACGGGGTCGGGGAGTGACATCAATTCCTACATGGTGATATCATGCAGGCAAAAGTATGCGTTAGTACTTTGAATGTACTAAGTATGTGAGTATGCAATGCAATATATCATTATACAATAAGGTGAAATAATGGACCATACTAGAACCTTGTGAAGCTTAGTCAATAAAATATAGAAACCATCATGATTCATAAAAGAAACTTAAATATTTTAGAGGTAGTCATAAGTCATTATAAGAAACCATATACTTTATTTTGTGATATACATAGTAGACATCATATGATACATCTTGAACATTGGAAGAGAGACCTTGTACCTTTGTGAGAGCGACCATCAACCGACATAAACCATGTGAGCCATAACATGGAGTCCCAATGTTTACCCATACATCGGAGGAAAGGGGAAGGCTACTTGCCAAGGTAGACTCTGTCATGCCTAAGTGGATCCACTAAGCTATTGTATAAACCGGGTACTCACCTCTAGTTCTTAGACTCGGGTACTCACCACTAAGCCTTGATATTTCGGGTACTCGCCTCTTAGAGATTGGGTATTCACCTCTATCTCCTTTATACCTATGGTAGCACATAGTTCTAGGATATGGGTATTAGCCTCTCATCCAACTCGGTGTTAGGTAAGCTCTTAACAGAATAGACAAACCATAAAACATAAAGTCAATCATCGTGTGGGAGGGGCCATATCTACTACCCGCCCATTCTTCATAAGAACAAAATCATAGAATAACTTTGTCTCATGTGATGCGAGTGTAGACATTCCTTCATCACATATCTTTATCCATAAAAATATCTTTAGGGCCTTAAATCACCCTATCATTAACTTACTTGAATATTATAGACTCATCGTTCACAAAACTTATTTGCAAAGAGCACTTTTAAACTCATTTATAGACATTGTCAAACATTCATTTCAATTTTGCTTTATCATAAGAAACTAGGTGGGTTCAAATAAATCAACTTTCAAGTCATTTAAATCAACGCTAGCATGTATGAGAGTGAAAGAATTTATCATTTAAAACATCTTAAAATAACCCACCAGTATACTCTAAAACTACTTTCAAGCCTTCATATAGGGGCCTTGATAAATCATCCATTTCATGTAAATAAGGATCACCATAGGTCAACATACACAAACAAACTTCAAATATTCAAGAATCTATACATTTGAAATCATAGTATGAAAATCCCTAAAATTTCTCATCACTTGAAATTAAAAGTCAATAAACATATATATCAATAGGAGTAAATAAACTTAAATATACCACAATCTATGCATTTGGAACCATTATGTAAGATAACATAAGATTTCATCATTTAAAATGGAAATACTAGATTGAGAAAACTTTTGGGCTCCATGGGTGGAAGTACCCATTGATGAAAACCCACATACCTTAGAGAGGAACTTGAAGAAGAATTGGAGAAGTTTTGATGTTAGGCCTTCAATTGGAAAGCTTAAATCCTTGAGTTTGAGAGCAAAAGTGTTGGAGATGATTTGAGAGAGAGAAGGACGAAGTTTAGGGTTCTTTGGAGAGGTGAAAGACTAAAAAATGACTTCCAAACATGCCCAAGTTCATGTATATACATTTAGTGAAAATGCCCAAGTTGCCCTTAATCAAAAAATCTGGAAAATAGGCAAAAAAATTGTTGGCGCTATAGCTGGCGCGACGCGCCAGCACCCAAACTACTGAGGCTAGTTGCCTAAAATTTCTGCAGAGATAGTCTGTGGTAAAATGGTCATAACCTTTGACTCCGAACTCTGAAAATTACAATCTTTGTGGATTTGGAAAGAAAACTCAAAGACCTTTAATGTGATAGGTCATGGTCCACCCAATTTGCTATATTCCAGGAGATATGGTTGTTTAAGGTTGACCCTTATACAAACTCATTCGGAAAATTAGCCAAGACGAATTCTTTGGACTTGGCTTGGTTTTAGGGATCCCTTATGACCCTAAATCACATCTAATACCCTTAAATTACTTATTAATTGATTCTAACTCATATATATACTTTAAAGTCATCGAGTACGATCTTATACATACATGAAGAATAGTTCGGGTCTTGGCATAGAAATTTTTGGGGTGTTACATTATCTCCCCCTTGGAAACATTCTTCCTCGAATGAGAACATTAGCATAGAAGGTAACATGGCACGAGGACTAGCAACCCAACATATATACAATGACACTTGAAATGCATCAAACACGAAATTTTTAAACTTTAACATAAAACATAGCTTTAAAATTCAACTTCATGAACATGCATGCATATGAGGACTTTGGAAAACTAAAACATAGGAGTCTTACACATTGAGCATGAGTAACTTAGTATCTTAGACTTGAGTGGAATGAAAAAGATGAGGGCAATGTTTCATCATATCCGTTTCCACTTCCCATGTAGCGCTTTCAACTTGTTGATTTCTTTAAAGTATTTCGACGGATGGAACTCCCCTTTTCCTCAATCTCTTTACTTGCCGATCCAAAATTTCAACTGAAACCTCATCATAGGTCAAGCTTTCTTCAATCATATAAAGAAGCAAAAGGTGCATGCAACCAATCCTTACCAATCATTACCATTTCAAAAAGGGAATTCACTCTTAACGGATGAGGTACCACACTAAGTTTTGGGACCCATAGAGGGGTAGGGCTGAGATCGTCGACTATCCTTATTATTTTTAGCAACCCGTGGACGATGCCTCAACTTATGATCCTTCGCCCCACAACCAAAACATGCATTCGAACCGGCTAAACAATCCCCCTAATGGTACCTTCCATACTTTTGGCATGCGGGAAATATTAGACCACTATCCTTGTTACCTTGATACCTAGGGTTAGGAACCCCATCGTTGTGATACTTAGGCACTGAGACACTAGCAAGAGATGATCCATCCTCAATCCGAGGCTTCTTGGTCACCCTAGCAACCTCCCTAAGCTTTTCTTCTTCAATTTGCTCAGCATAAGTCATTAATCGGGAGATGTCCATTTCCTTGACCAACATGGCCGTCTTGCACTCCTTGGATACCAAGCTTGAGACACCAAAAATAAACTTGCTCATTCTAGCATGGGGTCGGAGACCATGAATGGAGCATACTTGGACAATTTTATAAATTTGAGGGCATATTCCCTCACACTCATGCCTCTTTGTCGGAGGTTGATGAACTCTTGGATCTTGGCCTCCCTTAACTCTAATGGGAAGAAACGGTCTAGGAAGGCACCTTTGAACTCTTCCCAATCAGTTGGCCCTACTTCCTCACCCCTTTCAATAACCCATTGCTCGTACCACACCTGAGCCACACCCTTGAGTTGATAGGCCACTAGCTCGGCCTTTTCATTCGATAGCACACCCAAGATTGCCACAATCCAATACACCTCCTCGATGAACTCTATAGGGTACTCATCTAGTTTAGAACCATTAAAATTCGGTGGATTCTTCCTTTGAAACTCCCGAATCCTGGTGGCCAGATTTTGCATTTGGAGAGAGGGAACATATTAACGCCCTTGGTTGGCCACATCTTAAGCCAACAATGTGATGACATTTTGGAATTTGTCATAGGATATCCCTTCCTCATAATGTGGGATATCCAAAACCGGAGGAGGTTGGTCCTCATCATCAACCCTTGCCCTTCGAGGTGGTCTTCCACGAGGCATTATCTAAGAAACACGAAATAGGTCATTAGTTATAGGAAGGCTTAAAACACTCTGAGGCACGACATGAATTTAAAAGAAGTGAAAAACTTTCCTAAATGCCTCATAGTCTCCTATTCATAATTGTGGAGCGCTTCACAACCATGAACAAGACCCTATTTGACGCGGTATGTTGGACTCTGAGGACCATTTCAAAACTTTGTGCTCTGATACCAAGTTTGTCACGATCCAAGTCTAGGGCCTAGACGTCATATGATGAATGAGACACCCGGAGGTACCTCACCCAAGCCTCTTAGCATTCATTAAGCATTTCATTGGTAATGGCATACAATGATAAGCAGAATAAAATAAAGAAAAAAATATTTTCCATTTGTGTCCAAACATACCTCTACTAATAGACTTGGCGGGGGCTAAGACATATACCTAGCTCTCCCTCAATATAAGTGTCAAGAAATACCTTAATAAAAGTCTTACTATTCTACATAACACAAGCTTAGAATAAAAAGGATATCATTCCCAAAACATAGGAACTCACCACAAGAAATCTTCAACTAACTTGAGCTAGCCACGAGGATGGGGTCGGAGAGTGACGTCAGTTCCTACATGGTGATATCATGTAGGCAAAAGTATGTGTTAGTACTTTGAATGTGTATGTGAGTATGCAATGCAATATACCATTATACAATAAGGTGAAATAATGGACCATACTAGAACCTTGTGAAGCTTAGTCAATAAAATATAGAAACCATCATGATTCATAAAAGAAACTTAAATATTTTAGAGGTAGTCATAAGTCATTATAAGAAACCATATACTTTATTTTGTGATATACATAGTAGACATCATATGATACATCTTGAACATTGGAAGAGAGACCTTGTACCTTTGTGAGAGCGACCATCAACCGACATAAACCATGTGAGCCATAACATGGAGTCCCAATGTTTACCCATACATCGGAGGAAAGGGGAAGGCTACTTGCCAAGGTAGACTCTGTCATGCCTAAGTGGATCCACTAAGCTATTGTATAAACCGGGTACTCACCTCTAGTTCTTAGACTCGGGTACTCACCACTAAGCCTTGATATTTCGGGTACTCGCCTCTTAGAGATTGGGTATTCACCTCTATCTCCTTTATACCTATGGTAGCACATAGTTCTAGGATATGGGTATTAGCCTCTCATCCAACTCGGTGTTAGGTAAGCTCTTAACAGAATAGACAAACCATAAAACATAAAGTCAATCATCGTGTGGGAGGGGCCATATCTACTACCCGCCCATTCTTCATAAGAACAAAATCATAGAATAACTTTGTCTCATGTGATGCGAGTGTAGACATTCCTTCATCACATATCTTTATCCATAAAAATATCTTTAGGGCCTTAAATCACCCTATCATTAACTTACTTGAATATTATAGACTCATCGTTCACAAAACTTATTTGCAAAGAGCACTTTTAAACTCATTTATAGACATTGTCAAACATTCATTTCAATTTTGCTTTATCATAAGAAACTAGGTGGGTTCAAATAAATCAACTTTCAAGTCATTTAAATCAACGCTAGCATGTATGAGAGTGAAAGAATTTATCATTTAAAACATCTTAAAATAACCCACCAGTATACTCTAAAACTACTTTCAAGCCTTCATATAGGGGCCTTGATAAATCATCCATTTCATGTAAATAAGGATCACCATAGGTCAACATACACAAACAAACTTCAAATATTCAAGAATCTATACATTTGAAATCATAGTATGAAAATCCCTAAAATTTCTCATCACTTGAAATTAAAAGTCAATAAACATATATATCAATAGGAGTAAATAAAGTTAAATATACCACAATCTATGCATTTGGAACCATTATGTAAGACAACATAAGATTTCATCATTTAAAATAGAAATACTAGATTGAGAAAACTTTTGGGCTCCATGGGTGGAAGTACCCATTGATGTAAACCCACATAACTTAGAGAGGAACTTGAAGAAGAATTGGAGAAGGTTTGATGTTAGGCCTTCAATTGAAAAGCTTAAATCCTTGAGTTTGAGAGCAAAAGTGTTGGAGATGATTTGAGAGAGAGGAGGATGAAGTTTAGGGTTCTTTGGAGAGGTAAAAGACTGAAAAATGACTCACAAACATGCCCAAGTTCGTGTATATATATTTAGTGAAAATGCTCAAGTTTCCCTTCATCAAAAAATCTGGAAAATAGGCAAAAAAACTGTTGGTGCTATAGCTGGCGCGACGCGCCAGCACCCAAACTACTGAGGCTAGGTGCCTAAAATTTTTGCAGAGATAGTCTGTGGTAAAATGGTCATAACATTTGACTCTGAACTCTGAAAATTGCAATCTTTGTGTATTTGGAAAGAAGACTCAAAGACCTTTAATTTAATAGATCATGGTCCACCCAACTTGCTATATTTCAGGAGATATGGTCGTTTAAAGTTGACCCTTATACGAACTCATTCGGAAAATTAGCCAAGACAAATTCTTTGGATTTGGCTTTGTTTTAGGAATCCCTTATGACCCTAAATCACATCTAATATCCTTAAATTACTTATTAATTGATCCTAACTCATGCATACACTTTAAAGTCATCGAGTACGATCTTATACATATATGAAGAATGGTTCGGATCTTGGCATTAAAATTTTTGGGGTGTTATAGATTCTGTCTCGGCGAATCCCACCAGAGTGGGAATATTCCGTCAGAGTAGGAATTATCCCACCAGAGCAGAATTTTGCGAGATAGAAACCTCAGAAAGAGGTCCCTTGTTTTTCCCCTACTTTGACAATGATCTCTTTAACTGCAAATGACTAATTCTAAGGTTAACATAGTACTCAACAAAGAGTAAATAGCCATAAAATCGATGGTATTTATATGTACGATAATGTGAAGAAATTAAAAAGCATCAACATTCAGTGCTTAGAAAAATAAAGGAAAATAGTAAAGAAAGCAGTAAATTATTTGTTTCTTTTCCAAATGGGACAAACTAATCAAATAACCAAATCCTAATGGGGGTGAGGGGGAGTGTTGACATCTAAATTTAGGTCTTTCGGGGGGTACTCTCCTTTCCAGGCCTAGTTTAGGAAGGGAACTCGCGAAAATAGTCTGGTTCCAACCTAGGGAAGGGGAGCAAAGAAGGAGAAGATAGACTTGATAGTCTTCCATACCCTCATCATGAGGCGTTCCCTCTCTATGCTCTTCCTCCTCTCCCATCGCATCTGACGACAAAATATCTCTACCTCTATAGTAGTAACTAGTGGCACTAGAGCAGAGGTCTGGGAAAACTGGCCTCCTAGCCACCTCCGAACTACATCTAAATCCTCCTCTAAGCGAGGGTCGATCTATGGCTGTATCTGAGTAAGAAGGGAAGCATCTACGCCCTCTACTGCTGCTTCCTGGCTGCTCTCAGCCTCATTGGTCCTCCACTTCTTTTGTCCCCGAGAGAAGGCCTGCCTAATAAGCAATGGATGGAAAGAAGGGTCCATGGGGAGTATCTCGTCAGAGTCCAGGGGTGGATCCCCGGCCACCTTGCACATAGAAAAGATCAGGCCTTGCAGGAAGAATGCCTTCTTGTTACCATGGTAGAACATCTTCAACTCTAACATAATCTGAGCCCCCACATTCAGGCCTATACCCTTAATAGAACAAGCTACCACAAGAGCTTGCGGAAAGGTCACATCAGATGCAAGGCCACTGCCTGGTGAAATCCCACTAATGCGGCCCCGCTAGAGCAAGCTTCATTCGGGAAGAACATCACGCGCGATTCATGGCGCCTCCCTACCCCAAATCACTTATTTCTTCAAAAATTTTACATATCAGTATTCCTAAGTATCCTAACATCTTTATTTACAAAGGAAATTGGTTCAAAATGTCCAAATAGTTGACATGATCAAGGATTGGTCCAAGAAAAATCTTTCAACTTCTACCCCTAGCTTCTAGTCCTATTTAGGTAAAATCCATCGCTAACCTTACGCCCAAGATATCAAGAAGACATTGTGGACATAAGGGGAGGGTCCATGCTATGTTAATCTATCAATGCAAGCAACGTATTACAAAAAGAGTTGTAAACTACCCTATGGGCCTTTGATTCTACTAATTCTTGACATGTTATCACTAGCATGTAAGTAGTAGCACTAATCTAATGTTAAGGACAAGTTTCTTACCGTAAAACCGACGATCGGAGAGAGAAGTTGAGAGAGTTTTGGCAGAGATTGAGTGGGATCATATGGACAATAGAGAGAAACCATTCTTCTCCCTATTTTTTACTATTTGCATCATCTCGTTAGAGCTGCAGGATTCCCGCTCCAACGGCACCTCTCCAGCGGAAATAATCCCTCCAAAGCGAAATAAGGCGGGACAATGAGGTTATAAAATGTGGGTCAATTTTTTTTCTTTAAGTAATCCTTGTCGATTGTGTATTCATGGTAATTACATTCGCACCGTAATTTAGATCACCCTAAATCGGCTCATACTTTCCTCAAGTGTCATTCGGGGACTAACGTTGGGTAAATTGATATTTATTGTATGACCCAAACCATCGTTAGATAAGATTGGAAGAAAATGCAAGAAATTTACTTAATTGGGTCCCACCATCCAGCCAAAGCAGGATGGTCGCGCCAGAGCACGCCACTAGAGTGGGAGGACGTGGATCAGAACTTAAGTCATAATTTTTTTATTTACCCCACATTCCCCAAGTTTAAGTTAGAGGTGAGGGTTACTACAAAAAACCTCCAAAGGTTTCTCCTAACTTGGAAAAAAGAAGGGAAGGAATCTCAGCACCAGAAGACTTTCGACCAGTGAAATTCAATTGTGTCCTACCCGTAGAACATATGAAACCAAGGAGTTCAGTAGCATTTCCCCTTCACAGTTGCTTGGCACCCAGGTAGGCTAGGATTCTCTTCTTTGAGTAGTAAATCTATACCTATTGTGTAGCATGGAAGGAAATCTAATGAAAAATCGTATAACTAAGCTATGGTCATTTGTCAGAGGCAAAAGTTCGATTGTGTTAGGGTCTAATTTAAATGTGCATAGGTAAAAAGGTGCAGAAATAATTTGGGGAAGAGTATTTGTGATGATATTAGTGCATACAAATGGTTAATTATAACGGACATAGTATTGTGTACAGAGATATAAAGCAGGTAGGTATTGAAGATAAACCTTAAAGGTTTGGTAGTGTAGGCGATGGTTGTTTCCGGAAATTGTCTTATGTTTGTATTTGAGTCACTTATGATATGCCCAGATGTGTACAAGCAAGGGAAACATGTTAGTCTTTATACAAATGATCACTTGCTGGCTTGTTTTGTGATGAACTTCTTCTGTTGATATAATTTAATCTATTGTTGATAGTTGTAGTATGTTGGATAGGGTGTCATATTTTGATATATAAACTGGATCGGGTGTCATGTTTCGATACATATTTGGATCAAGTGTCAAGTTTTGGAACATATGACTGAATTGGGCCCCTTAAGAGGAGCAAGTATGTGTGTGGATGGTCCCATGAGAGGACCTGATTATAGCTGTAGTTTCATGTAATAATAATGTTAGGGGTAAATGAACCATGGATGAAGGACCTAGGAAGGAAACCTTGAGTTGAGGTGTGTTAGTTATAAAAAGATGCGAGTATGTATAAACTTATTGTGGTAAGAGGATGGGCCGTATTAGGCTGGGTGTGGCATATGTGTTATATGAAGTATTCTATGTTCATTGGATTAGAGGTGGAAGTTTCTTATTCACAGACAATTTTATCATTGAGGGTTTCCATGAGTAACTATGGTAGCAATAGTGGTTACCTATGATCGAGTTAGTGTGGAAGTGTGGTTGTGGAATGGCTAGGCCCTATGTGGTTGACAATTGGAAAAGAACTAGTGGTGGCTGGGTGAAATTATTGAGTGGTAAAGGCTGTAATGTGGGAACTGTTGGGGTGATTTAACAATAGTAAGGTGGCCCCATAATCCACAGGTCATAAATTGTAGCTAGAATGAGTAGTTAATCTCTAGATCGTAGAGTGGTAAATACCTTAAGAGTGAGAGTAAAGAGTGTACCTATTGAATGGGGTGGATGAGATAATAAAGTTTAATTATTATGATCTCTCTTATTTTTCTGTTCATATACTATGCGGTAAGTATCAGATTGTATGATGATGCCTATCAGTACGTGTTGTTTGTACTGATATGCCACTTGGCATAGTCTGGTTGCAACATTAGTGGAGTTTCCTAGTTGAAGGTGAAGTTAATCTTCCAACAGCTCCTACGTTTTCTTTCCTGTGTCGGAGTTGTGTCTTTCACTTGTATTGTATCATGCATCTGTAGAGCTCTTGTACCTATTTAGACTAGTATCCTTGGTTTTTTTTTGTATAATTGTCTAATTGTCTAATCTAGTTTTAAAAATAACTTTCTATTGAATTTTGGCTTAAATACTTAAGTTTGACTTTAATTCAGCAATGATTTCTTAGAATGGTTAAGGGTCTTCCCACATAGGGTGTAGAGTGGGTGCCCATATGGACCGATGGGTTGGAAAGTATATATGTTTGCCCACAATTCTATGTGATTGATGTCAGAAGAGAGTCATAATTGAAAGTATGTGCATTAGACTTTGTAAGACCCAAGGTGATTAAAAATGTGCTCTGATGTGTTAAATGATGTACTCATGTGAGGGAATGTGGCCTGTAAATGGTGCATGGACTTACCATTGGTAAAACAAATTGGTAAGGAAAAATAACAAATTGGACTATAGAGAAAGCCTAGTTTCAGAGCAGTCGGAATTTGGTTGGAAATAAGGTGAGAAAAAGAGCTATTGTACATTAGTGTAAGGGTGGTCATAAATATTTTCTTAACATATTTCATAACTGGGCTAAAACAGGGTGTTGCTAAATTATGTCTATCTGTTATAACGGGTTCAACTGTTAGCTTGAGTTATTAAAAACTTAGTGTTGCCAACGGTTCTAAATTGTGCTTATTTTGTCTTGATGTCATTGGTCTAATGGGAAGCTGTAATCCTTATGTGTAGTGTTGGGTTCGACTGTGGGATAGTTTATGTTAAAACTTCTCGCGAAAAAGGAGTCAAAATGGGTTAAGTTAACTTTGGAAGTCTAAGGGGGATATGGGATAGAAAATACCTCAGGATGAAAATTTATAAGGATTTTGTCACGACCCAAGCCTAGGGCCTAGATGTAACACGACGAATGAGACACCCGAAGGTACCTCACCCAAGCCTCTTAGAATTCATTAAGCATTTCATTGGTAATGGCATACAATGATAAGTGGAATAAAATAAAGAAAAAAACATTTTCCATTTGTGTCCAAATATACCTCTACTAATAGACTTGGCGGGGCCTAAGACATGTCCCTAGCTCACCCTCAATATAAGTGTCAAGAAATGCCTTAATAAAAGTCTTACTATTCTACATAACACAAGCTTAGAATAAAAAGGATGTCGTTCCCAAAACATGGAAACTCACCACAAGAAATCTTCAACTAACTTGAGCTAGCCACGAAGACGGGGTCGGGGAGTGACGTCAATTCCTACATGGTGATATCATGCAGGCAAAAGTATGCGTTAGTACTTTGAATACCAAGCTTGAGACACCAAAAATAAACTTGCTCATTCTAGCATGGGGTCGGAGACCATGAATGGAGCATACTTGGACAATTTTATAAATTTGAGGGCATATTCCCTCACACTCATGCCTCCTTGTCGGAGGTTGATGAACTCTTGGATCTTGGCCTCCCTTAACTCTAATGGGAAGAAACGGTCTAGGAAGGCACCTTTGAACTCTTTCCAATCAGTTGGCCCTACTTCCTCACCCCTTTCAATAACCCATTGCTCGTACCACACCTGAGCCACACCCTTGAGTTGATAGGCCACTAGCTCGGCCTTTTCATTCGATGGCACACCCAAGATTGCCACAATACGATACACCTCCTCGATGAACTCTATAGGGTACTCATCTAGTTTAGAACCATTAAAATTCGGTGGATTCATCCTTTGAAACTCCCGAATCCTGCTGGCCAGATTTTGCATTTGGAGAGAGAGAACATATTAACGCCCTTGGTTGGCCACATCTTAAGCCAACAATGTGATGACATTTTGGAATTTGTCATAGGATATCCCTTCCTCATAATGTGGGATATCCAAAACCGGAGGAGGTTGGTCCTCATCATCAACCCTTGCCCTTCGAGGTGGTCTTCCACGAGGCATTATCTAAGAAACACGAAATAGGTCATTAGTTATAGGAAGGCTTAAAACACTCTGAGGCACGACATGAATTTAAAAGAAGTGAAAAACTTTTCTAAATGCCTCATAGTCTCCTATTCATAATTGTGGAGCGCTTCACAACCATGAACAAGACCCTATTTGACGCGGTATGTTGGACTCTGAGGACCATTTCAAAACTTTGTGCTCTGATACCAAGTTTGTCACGATCCAAGTCTAGGGCCTAGACGTCATATGATGAATGAGACACCCGGAGGTACCTCACCCAAGCCTCTTAGCATTCATTAAGCATTTCATTGGTAATGGCATACAATGATAAGCAGAATAAAATAAAGAAAAAAATATTTTCCATTTGTGTCCAAACATACCTCTACTAATAGACTTGGCGGGGGCCCTAAGATTCAGACCTTTCTTATATTTGGGTAGGGTCGAACTCTATTATTATGGAGTATATGCTTGAGTTAAGATAATTCCCTGAGTAGTTGAAGAGTGTTGGAGGTGATGTGGGGTCACAAAGGACCCCTAGGACCAAGCTAAGTCTAAAAGGTTCGTCGTGGCTAAGTTTTTGGATGAGTTAGTTTAAAGGGTCGACTTCTAATGACCCTACCTTTTGAATAACGACAATCTGGGTGTCCCATGACCTATTAAATTAAAGGTCGTCGAGTCTTCTTTCCAACGCCACCAAGAATGTGATTTTTGGAGTTCGGAGTCAAAAGATATGACGATTCTAAGACGAACTAGCTCGACAGGAATTTTAGGCCTGGGCTGCAACTGCTGGGAATCTGGGCATGGCGCCACAGTGGCGCGATGCGCCACTATCGTGCCAGGAATACGCCTCAGTAGTTTAGTCCCTGGCACGGCATGCCACTACTAGGTGTGCAGGGTTTTCAAGCCTATTTTCCAGAACTCAAAAAATATGACCCTGGCGCTGTAAGGGCGCGACGCGCCACTATCGTGCCAAGAACATGCCTCAGTAGTTTAGTCCTTGGCGCAGCGCGCCACTAAAAGATGTGTAGTTTTTGGGCCTAATTAACCTAGCGCTGCAATGGCATGACGCGCCACTATCGCGCCAGGAGCATTTTTAGCCTATGTTTTAGAATTTTAGAGAAAGGGCAATTTAGGAATTGTCCCAAATTATATATGTATCAGCCTTAGCACGTTTTGGGACTATTTTTCAATCCCTCACTCTCTCTCTAAAAGTCCTAGAAAATTTCCCTCTCCTCTCTTCTCCAAATCCTTCTTCAACAAGATTTGTCTCCAAGAGCTACAAGACTTCAAGTTGCCATTCAAGACCCAACAACAAGGTTTCTTCAAAAATCTATTCTAAGGTATGTAAGGCTACTCAAAGCGTGGGTTGAGTCCACCCATGTGCCCTACTCTTATTTGAGGTTAGATGTCCATGAGAATGGAGTTTCTTGATATGTGTTATGTTTGAATGAGTCTTGTCTCCAATTAATTTGATTCTTATTGTGTTGAAGTTGTTAAGCTAAGAATTTCTAAAACCTTTTTGTTAGCATGAGTTGATGGAGATGGTTTGTTAATATGCTTGGTTGATTTCCTTAACCATGTGATAATGTTGAATGTGTCAATTTTCCTAAATGTGTTATTTCTCTTGAATTGTTGGTTAAAAACCTTAAAGTGTGATGAGTCATAAGGAGGTTATAAATGCTTATTTAAATTAGGCTTGATTGAATTGATTAGAGGATAGAATTGACGAGTGGACAAGGTCCTCAATTAGACTTTCCATTATGACTTGATTGAGTTGAAATAAGAATAGAGTTGATGAGTTGGCAAAATTCTAAATGAAACTAGCCGTAAGGACTTGTTTGAGATGATTGGAGGGAGTTTTATGAGCATAGAGTCATGGGAGGAGTATCGAGAACCAAAGCGGGTGAGAGTATAGTCCATACTCAAACCCGAAAAACTACGCCGCCAACGTAGGTAGGGATTGAATCGTTAAAGTCGGATGCTTCCCATGGGATCGAACCGTTAAAGTTGGATGTTTCCCATTTTATTATTCTGAAATGATAGGACTTGACTAATCGATGGAATCCATGATTAGGGAGGCGTTCATGCCCTGGCACGGTATGAACGGACATGGCAACAATGCCTGATTATTGTACTATCACTGGCTCATAAGTGATGGTTGTCGGATAAGAGAAACTCCCATTTAGGTCTTGATAGTGCTCCGAGTCAGTTGAGTTGAATGGCATATGAATTGGTCCCGTCTAAGCCATTTCTTGTTAGACTTAGGACACTTGAGTGAGTTCTCACTTCTTTATGAGTTGAGATTTCCGAGTTGGTTGATCCTCTTTTGATGTTGTTTTATTCGGCCATTTTACATACTCGTACATTCTATGTACTGACGCCATTAGGCCTGCATCATGAAATGATGCAGAGACAGGTACCATAGATCATTAACCGGCGCACCGTTGAAGATCTACACACTTCCAGCTACTTGGTGAGTCCTCCTACTTTCCGGAGGATGTTGAGTTCCTTGTACAGTTTTATGTTGTCCCCTTTATTTTTGAGTGTTGGTATCCATGGGCTTGTCATTGGCACCTCCTAGACTTTGATAGAGGCTTCATAGACTAGAGTGTGGGGAGGTTTGACTGTTATTTTGAGGAGTCTTATTGTATTATTTTGTTGAGTTGATAGTGTATGGCCTTCGGACCCCCATAATGTGAATAGTGTATTTATGATTGAATCCTCCATTGAGTGAATGAGATTGAATGATAGTGTGACTGAATCAGGTGGTTCGCTTGAAGGCCAGAAATGACTTTCGAGTGACGGTCAAATCTAAGGTACCCCCGGGGCGTGACAAACATGGTATCAAGTACAGAGTTCAAGAGTCCTAGGAAGTCTATGAACTCGTGTCTAGTAGAGTCTTACTTATCGGTGTATTGTGCGCCACACTTATAATTAGGAGGATATAAGACATTAGGATTTGTTTCTCTTCTTTCATACTCTGAATTCGTGTGATAGAGTTAAACTCTATAAAACTCTTTTCTAATTCGTGTGTTTATACGTTACAAATAATGCCTCCTAAACGTATGGCTAGCCAGAGGAATGTTGATGACGCAGAGATGCCCCAGTCAGAGGTACACCCATTGAGGGTTAAAGGCCGACCCGCAAGATATGCGGAGGCACCCCAGGTGCCTACTACTCCACCTACACCCACTTCAGAGGCAAAATTTTGAGGGGCGATCGCTATGCTCACTCAATTAGTGGCTGCCCGAAATGGTAACCAGAGCTCGCCAACTCTTAGCTCTAGTTCCCAAGAGCCGTCGGCTGCCACCAGAATTAGAGACTTTCTGAGAATGAATCCGCCGACATTCACGAGTTCTAAGGTTGATGAAGATCCCCAAAATTTTATTGATGAGATGTGGAAAATTCTGAAAGCTATGCATGCCATGGAAATTAAGGGGGTTGAGTTGGTGTCTTATCAACTCAAGGATATGACAAATATTTGGTATAACCAATAGTAACAAGGTAGAGTTTAGGATACTGAACCTGCTATGTGGGATGAATTTGAGGGAGCCTTTCTTGACCACTTCTTTCCCCGAGAATTGAGGGAAGCGAAAGTGGAGGAATTTGTGAATCTAAAATAAGAAGGTATGACTGTTAAGGAGTATGGACTGAAGTTCATCCAGCTATCTAGGTATGCTCCAGAAATGATCCCAGATGTAAGGTCAAAGATGAGAAAGTTCGTCTCCAGATTGGGGAGATATGTGAAGAGGGAGTGCAAAGCAGCATTGTTAATCTCTGATATGGATACTTCAAGATTGATGGTGTATGCTCAGCAGGTGGAGGATGAAAAGAGGAAAGACAAAGAGAAGCATATGAGCAAGAAGGCAAGGTCAGCTGGGCATGAGAATGAACAAAAGCAGAGCAAGGGCAACAGGTCCTTCTTCTAGAAGAGGTCTTTCGACTATGCCTCGTCCACAGCAAGTGCACTTATGCTGCAAAACAGGTATGATTGGCAAGGACAGAGTCGCCAGAGTTTCATACCCTAGGGTTCTCAATCCCAGACTAGTGTGAGTCAAGGTTCGAGAGGGAAGCCACCATGCGACAAGTGTGGTAGGCTCCACTTGGGGGAGTGCAGAATGGGAAGGGTTGGTTGTTATAAATGCGGCAAAATGGATCATATTTAGAGGGAGTGTCCAATAGGGGGAAACAAAGCCCAGCATTCTACCACCGCACCACTGGCTAGGGGTGATCAGAGGGTCACTACTTCAGGCACGAGGGAAGGTACAAACCGCCTATATGCCATGGGTAGTCACCAAGATCAGGAGAACTCTCCAAACGTCATGACGGGTATAATTCGAGTCTCTTCTCTTGACTATTATATTTTGATGGCTCTGGGTTCCACACTATCTTTTGTGACTCCTTACGTGGCTAGTAAATTCAATAAAATTCCTGAATGCCTTCTTGAGCCTTTCAGTATAGCTACTCCTATCGGTGATTCTGTCTTAGTTGAGAAAGTCTATAGGGATTGCACTGTTTCAATTTATCACAGGGATACCTTGGCCGACTTAGTTGAGTTAGACATGGTTGATTTTGATGTGATCCTTAGCATGGACTGGCTTTATGTCTGTTATGCCTCTATTGATTGTAGGACCCGGATTGTTAAGTTCAAATTCCTGAATGAGGCTGTCATAGAGTGGAAGGGGAGTCCTGTTGTGCCTAAGGGTAAGTTTATTTCCTACCTTAGGGCCAGGAAGTTAATCTCAAAAGGGTGTATTTATCACCTTGTCCATGTGAAAGATGACAGTATTGAGTCTCTATCCCTTGAGTCGGTTCCGATTGTCAATGAGTTTCCGAATGTCTTTCCTGAAGATCTACCTGGAGTCCCTCCTGATAGGGAGATTAACTTTGGGATTGATGTTCTTCCTGATACCTAGCCTATCTCAATCCCTTCATATAGAATGGCTTCGGCTGAGTTGAAAGAGCTGAAGGAACAGTTGAAAGACTTGTTAAATAAGGGATTCATTAGGCCGAGTGTCTCACCATGGGGTGCTCCGGTCCTATTCGTGCAAAAGAAAGATGGGTCCTTTCAAATGTGTATTGATTACAGGCAGCTGAACAAGGTCACCATAAAGAATAAATACCCTCTCCCAAGAATAGATGATTTATTTGATCAACTTTAGGGTGCCACTTGTTTCTCAAAAATAGACCTAAGATCGGGCTACCATCAGTTGAAGGTGAGGGAGTGTGATATTCTAAAGACAGCTTTTCAGACCCGCTATGACCATTTTGAGTTCTTGGTGATGTCCTTTGGGTTGACTAATGCCCCCGCAGCTTTTATGGATCTCATGAACCGAGTATTTAAACCATATCTTGATATGTTTGTGATTGTATTCATAGATGATATCTTGGTCTACTCCAAGAATGAGGAGGAGCACGCCCATCATCTTAGAGTCGTCTTGCAAACTCTGAAGGACCAGGTATTGTATGCAAAGTTCTCTAAATGTGAATTTTGGCTTGCATCAGTGGCTTTTCTGGGCCATATTGTATCTGGAGATGATATTCAAGTTGATGCTCAGAAGATTGAGGCAGTGAAGAATTAGCCCAGACCCACATCCCCGACAAAGATAAGACGCTTTTTGGGTTTGGCCAGCTATTATCAAAGGTTTGTAGAGAGATTCTCATCCATATCATCACCATTGACTAAGCTGACCCAAAAGAAGGCTAAGTTCCAATGGTCCGATGCTTGTGAGGAGAGTTTCCAGAAATTGAAGACCAAGCTAACCACTGCTCCTGTCTTGACTTCGCCTGATGGAACAGAGGGCTTTGTGATCTATTGTGATGTTTTTAGAATTGGGTTGGGCTATGTGTTAATGCAGTGGGGGAAGGTAATAGCCTATGCTTTAAGGCAGCTTAAGATTCATGAGAGAAACTACCCAACTCACGACCTTGAGCTGGCAGCGGTGGTATTTGTGCTTAAAATTTGGCGCCACTACTTGTATGGAGTGCATGTTGATGTATTCACTAATCACAAGAGCTTACAATACGTCTTCAGTCAGAAGGAACTCAACCTGATGCAAAGGAGATAGCTCGAGCTACTCAAGGACTATGATATGAGCATCCTCTACCATCCAGGTAAAGCTAACGTTGTTGTTGATGCTCTTAGCAGGTTGTCTATGGGTAGCACTGCCCATATGGAAGAGGGAAGGAAAGAATTGGCTAGAGAGGTGCACAGATTAGCCCGATTGCGAGTTCGTCTTGAAGAGAATAATGAAGGTGGAGTTAATGTTTAGGATGGGGCTGCATCCTCACTTGTGATAGAGGTAAAGGAGAAACAAGACCAAGATCCCGTCCTTCTCCAATTGAAGGAAGTTGTTCACAAATAAGAGGTAATGGTTTTTACCAAAGGGGAAGATGGTGTGTTGAGGTACCAAAATAGATTGTGTGTACCTGATATCGATGATGTTCGAGAGAGGATTATGGCCGAAGCGCATAGTTCTAGAGACTCTATTCATTCAGGCTCTATAAAAATGTATCATGACTTGAGGGAAATCTATTGGTGGAGTGGGATGAAGAGAGATATTGCGGAATTTATCTCCAAGTGGCTGAATTGACAACAGGTGAAAGTTGAGTATCAACGACCATGTGTCTTGGCTCAAAATATAGAAATTCTGGAATAGAAGTGGAAGATGATCAATATGGACTTTGTTACAGGTTTTCCGAGGTCCCAAAAGCAACATGATTCGATTTGGGTGATTGTGGATAGGATGACTAAATTAGCTCACTTCTTGGCAGTTAAGACTACTGACACCGCAGAGGATTATGCAAGGTTATACATTCAAGAGATCGTCAGATTGCATGGGGTTCCCTTGTCTATCATCTCAGACAGAGGAGCTCAATTCACTTCCCAATTTTGGAAATCCTTTCAGAGGGGACTAGGTTCGAAGGTGAACTTAAGTATGACCTTCTATCCCCAGATAGATGGCCAAGCAGAGCGCACTATCCAGATATTGGAAGATATGTTGAGGGCATGTATGCTTGACTTCAAAGGAAATTGGGACGATCACTTACCTCTCATAGAGTTTGCATATAATAATAGCTATCATGCAAGCATTCAAATGGTTCCTTATGAAGCTTTGTATGGAAGGAGGTGTAGATCACAAATTAGATGGTTTGAAGTTGGTGAAGTTAAGTTGATTGGGCCCGATTTTGTTCACCAAGCCATGGAGAAGGTGAGAGTCATTCAAGACAGGCTAAAGACAGCCCAAAGCCGCCAAATATCTTACACCGACATGAGGAGAGGAGACTTAGAGTTTGAGGTGGGTGATTGGGTATACTTGAAAGTGTCACCCATGAAGAGCGTCATGAGGTTTGGAAGGAAGGGGAAGCTCAGTCCTCGATATATTGGTCCTTACCAGATTTTGAGGCGGATTGAGAGTGTTGCCTATGAGTTGGAGTTACCCTCAGAGCTAGCCTCTATTCATCCAGTATTCCACGTTTCGATGTTGAAGAAGTACTTAGGCTATCCCTCGTTGGTAGTCCCCATTGATAGTATTAGAGTTAAGGATAATTTATCCTATGAAGAGGTCCCGGTCCAAATTCTTGATCGCCAAATCCGCAAATTGAGGAACAAAAAGATTGCCTCAGTTAAAGTCCTGTGGAGAAATCAATTTTTTGAGGAAGCCACGTGAGAAGCGGAGGAAGATATGAAATCTAAATATCCCCATCTATTCGTGCCTACCGACGAGAATGTTGAAGGTAATGTCCATTTCCTTGACTTCAATTTGTTTGCGCATTATGAGTTTGATTGGTAATTTGTTTGAGAATATGATTGATTAAATGACTGAATTCTGATTGTGATTTGTACCCCGAGTCCATTCTTGGTTACTTGTCATTCGAGGATGAATGATCCCAAGGGGGACATAATGTAACACTCCTCAAAAATTTTCCCTATGATTCAGACCTTTCTTGTATTCGGGTAGGGTCGAACTCTATTATTGTGGAGTATATGCTTGAGTTAAGATGAGTCCCTGAGTAGTTGAAAAGTGTTGGAGGTGATGAGGGGTAAAAAAGGACCCCTAGGACCAAGCTAAGTCCAAAAGGTTCGTCGTGGCTAAGTTTTTGGATGAGTTAGTTTAAGGGGTTGACTTCTAATGACCCTACCTTATGAATGACGACAATATGGGTGGCCCACGACCTATTAAATTAAAGGTCGTTGATTCTTCTTTCCAATGCCACCAAGAATGTGATTTTTGGAGTTCGGAGTTAAAAGATATGACGATCCTAAGACGAACTAGCTCGACGAGAATTTTAGGCATGGGCTGCAACTGCTGGGAATCTGGGCTTGGCGCCGTAGTGGTGCGATGCGCCACTATCGCGCCAGGAACACGCCTCAGTAGTTTGGTCCCTTGCGCGGCGCACCACTACTAAGTGTGCAGGGTTTTCAAGCCTATTTTCCAGAACCCAAAAAATATGGCCTTGGCACTATAAGGGCGCGATACGCCACTATCTCGCCAAGAACATGCCTCAATAGTTTGGTCCTTGGCGTGGCGTGCCACTAAAAGATATGCAGGTTTTAGGCCTAATCGACCTAGCGCTGCAATGGCGCGATGCGCCACTATCGCGCCAGGAGTATTTTCAGAATTTTGGAGAAAGGGCAATTTGGGAATTATCCCAAATTATATATGTATCAACCTTAGCACGTTTTGGGACCATTTTTCAATCCCTCACTCTCTCTCTAAAAGCCTTAGAAAATTTCTCTCTCCTCTCTTTTTCTCCAAATCCTTCTTCAATAAGATTTGTCTCCAAGAGCTTCAAGACTTCAAGTTGCCATTGAAGACCCAACAACAAGGTTTCTTCAAAAATCTATTCTAAGGTATGTAAGGCTACTCAAAGCATGGGTTGAGTCCACCCATGTGCCCTACTCTTCTTTGAGGTTAGATGTCCATGAGAATGGAGTTTCTTGATATGTTTTATGTTTGAATGAGTCTTGTCTCCTATTAATTTGATTTTTATTGTGTTGAAGTTGTTGAGCTAAGAATTTCTAAAACCTTCTTGTTAGCATGAGTTGATGGAGATGGTTTGTTAATATGCTCGGATGATTTCCTTAACCATGTGATTATGTTGAATGTGTCAATTTTCTTAAATGTGTTATTCCTCTTGAATTGTTGGTTTAAAACCTTAGAGTGTGATGAGTCATAAGGAGGTTATAAATGTTTATTTAAATTAGGCTTGATTGAGTTGATTAGAGGATAGAATTGACGAGTGGACAAGGTCCTCAATGAGACTTGCTATTATGACTTGATTGACTTGAAATGAGAATAGAGTTGATGAGTTGGTAAAATTCTAAATGAAACTAGCCGTGAGGCTTGTTTGAGATGATTGGAGGGAGTCTTATGAGCATGGAGTCATGGAAGGAGTATCGAGCACCAAAGCGAGTGAGAGTATAGTCTATACTCGAACCCCATAAACTACGCCGCCAACGTAGGTAGGGATGGAACCGTTAAAGTCGGATTCTTTCCGTGGGATCGAACCGTTAAAGTCAGATGTTTCTCATTTTATTGTCCTGAAATGATAGGACTTGACTAATTGATGGAATCCATGATTAGGGAGGCGTTCATGCCTTGGAAAGGTATGGACGGACGTGGCAACAATGTCTGATTGTTGTACTATCATTTGCTCATAAGTGATGGTTATCGGATAAGAGAAACTCCCATTTAGGTCTTGATAGTGCTCCGAGTTAGTTGAGTTGAATGGCATGTGAATTGGTCCCGTCTAAACCATTTCTTATTAGACTTAGGACACTTGAGTGAGTTGTCACTTCTTTATGAGTTGAGATTTCCAAGTTGGTTGATCCTCTTTTGATATTGTTTTATTCGGCTATTTTACATACTCATACATTTCATGTACTGACGTCATTTCGCTTGCATCATTTCATGATGCAGAGACAGGTACCAGAGATCATCAACCGATGCACCGTTGAAGATCTACACACTTCCAGCTACTTGGTGAGTCCTCCTACTTTCCGGAGGATGTTGAGTTCCTTGTACAGTTTTGTGTTGTCCCCTTTAATTTTGATTGTTGGTATCCATGGGCTTGTCATTGGCACCTCCTAGACTTTGATAGAGGCTTCATAGACTAGAGTATGGGGAGGTTGGACTGTTATTTTAAAGAGTCTTATTGTATTGTTTTGTTGAGTTGATAGTGTATAGCCTTCGGCCCCCCATAATGTGAATAGTGTGTTTATGATTGAATCCTCCATTGAGTAAATGTGATTGAACGATAGTGTGACTGAATCAGGTGGTTCGCTTGAAGGACAGAAATGGTTTTCGAGTGCCGGTCACGTCTAGGGTACCCTTCCAGGGCGTGACAAGTGAATCTTTGGAGCGTAGAGTGGTAAATACCTTAAGGATGAGAGTAAAGAGTGTACATATTGAATGGGGTGGATGAGATAATAAAGTTTAATTATTATAATCTCTCTTATTTTTTTGTTCATATACTATGCGGTAGGTATCAGATTGTACGATGATGCCTATCAGTACATGTTGTTTGTACTGATAGTTCTACTCTTGCTATGCCACTTGGCATAGTCTGGTTGCAAGTTCAGTGGAGTTTTCTAGGCAAAGGCGAAGTTGATCTTTCGATAGCTCCTACTTTTTCTTTCCTATGTTGGAGCTGTGTCTTTCACTTGTATTGTATCATGCTTCTGTAGAGCTCTTGTGCCTGGTTAGACTAGTATCCTTGGTCTTTTTTTTTGTAATTGTATAAGCTAGTTTTAAAAATAACTTTCTATTGAATTTTCGCTTAAATACTTAAGTTTGACTTTAATTCCGCAATGTTTTCTTAGAATGGTTAAGGGTCCTCCCACTTAGGGTGTAGAGTGGATGCCCATATGCCTGATGGGTTGGGTCGTGACACTGTCATATCGCGATAATCTATAAAACAGTTTGTTATTGCTACTTCTTTAAATTATGTTGAGATAATGACTATTCATGAAACAAGTAGAGAATGTGTGTGGTTAGTGTTGTCAAAAAGGATCAGCCCAACCCTACCCAGCCCAAGTCTCACGAGCCAAGGAATTTGAAAAGGCCTTGGAATGGTCAACCCCCCAAAGCCCTTTTTCATTTTTGTCTTTATTTTTTATGATTTTTTTTTCAATTTAAATTCAAATTTTATAATTCTACCATTATATTAAGTTTTTAACATGTCTAACAAAATTATATGAAAGTACATAATAATAACAATCATAACATACATTACACATATAATTAGCGGTGCTTCAAATTACAATTTCATATCAGAAATATATTACATCAAAAAAATGAGAAGATCTTCACCTCAAATGTGGCAATTAGTGACGTTGTTTCAATAATTCTTGATGAAAACAAAAATATTAAAATAGTAATCTTTTTGGATAAATAAATAAGTCAACAAAATTTGAGAAAACAAATTTGAAAACTAAAGAACAATTACAACCTACAATTTTACTTTATTTAATTCAAATTAAAATATTCTTTTGGTCCATAGGCCGACCCCGACCCAGCCTGAGTCAAGCCTCAAGGACCAAAAGCTTACTTGGGTCGAGCTTAGAAGCCTAGTTTTAAGGAAAAACTACATAGAATGGACCCTTTAAACAAACTATTTACCATTTCATACCTCACTACAAAATAATTACTTTCATTACCCATTCGACCCAAACTAATTATCCCTGTATTCCCTTTAATTATTTTTAAATTCGTGTGCTGACATCAGCGTCCACCCTACATGATACCGATAGGGTATCAATATACTGATAGAGTATCACAGAGGGTTAAGCTCAATTCTATATGATACCGATATGGTATCAATATACCATCGGAGTATCACAAAGAATATATTTACTAATTAGTTTAATAAATAAGATTGTCATTTTAATAATTTTCTCTTAATTGGTATATTTTTATTTCTTAAAAAAAGAATCAAATCCTATATGATACCGAGAAGGTATCAATATATTGTTATGGTATCATTGAGGATTTTAAAATATCCTCATTAAGAATTTTCAATATCATGATAATATACGAATATACTGTGGTAGTATCATTCATGTAATATCGAATAACTTAGGAAAACCTTTATGATACATCACAGTGTGTGTGTATGTATATATATATATATATATATATATATATATATATATATATATATATATATATATATATATATGAAACGACCCTTAATGATACCATGCCAATATATGATGGTTTTAATGGAGATGTAGCTGAAGGATTGAAGTAGACATCAATGATACCATGACAGTATATAAATATATTGTGGTGGTATCATTAAGGACTGAAGCAGCCTCAATGATACCATGTTAGTATATTGATACTGCGACGGTATTTTGGTCGCGAATCTCATGCTTTGGGGGATATGAATTGTAAAAGGATATTTGTCTGTAATAATTTTACTTTTATGCGGCATGGACTTAGTTTTTTCTAGTTTTAAATAGACTTAAAAAATCTTACCCCAACCTTACCCTAAAAGCAGATTGAGTTGGGGCGGCACCATGGGCCAATCCCATTTTAACGAATCTATGATTGAAATCAATGATACATTTTATTAAAGAAAGATGTAGTTTGGAGTATGATATCAAAATACGTACAATCATATATGAATACCATGATGCATACATATCCCAATTAAAGGGAGGCTCCACAAAAGAAGACAAAACGAAACAGATTTATTAAAATTATTCTTCACACTGATTTTAAGAAGGATGTTGATATTGATATAATTATATCGTCCTAGTGATAATCGACAGATGTGTTTACTAAGTCCTTACTAATTTCAGCTCTCAAAAAGATGATATTTAAGATTAGAATGTGGAGACTTAAACATATGAATTATGGTCTTCGTTAGGGAGAATAAAAGACGTGTTACGTTTTCCTAATTAATATTTTAGTGGGATAGCTAACACATGAGTATTACTAGATATATGTACTCTTTTTTTTTTATTAAGAAAATTTTCATTGGTTTTTTTCTAGAATATTTTTAATGAAACACATTATCTAATGAACATTTCAAAAAGAGTGTTATAAATGCAATATATTGTGAATGTCCGGTACACAATTTATTAGATAATCTTGAAATTGGATAAACCTGCAATAGAATAAGCATGCAATTGGATAAATTTGCACAAGTAGGTATCTTGGGCAATATTTTCGATTTTCTATAAATAGAAAGTTAATTAAGTTCATTTGTACAACAAAAACAACAACAATAACATACTCAGTAAAATTCCATAAGTGGAGTCTGAAGAGTGTAAAATGTAGGCAAATATTACCAATTAAGTTCATTTGTACATTGATTTAAAATTGAATAATATTTTATTTTTTCTCTATGTATTTTTCTCCAGTGTATTTATTATATAGTCTTTATTTTCAGAAAAAATAGCACAAATATTAAATATAATTAGGATTAGAATGATTAAATAGTGAGGGGCCTCATGTGTTGGTACTAAGGGGAAAAATGTTGATTACGATAATTTTCTCCTCATTTCAATTTATGTGGCATAATTGAAATTTCAAGAGTAAATCAAATTTTTTTACCGCAATTTTTTTATATAATTTAAAAATATTTTAAATTATTAATTATTATAATTTATAATACTTCTTAAATAATTTTCAAATATATAAATTTTATCAAAGCTTATGTGTTTGAACTTACTATCAAAGTTTAAAAAATTGAATTTAGAAGTTTAACGTGACAAAGAAAATATTTATTTAAGTTCCATTCAATGTGCAGTTTTTAACTTAGTTTTGAGTGAAGTCAATAAAAAAAAAACTTGTGACCCATGAACTAAATGTGTTACAAAAATTGTTCGTGCTACCAACAGTTGGAGGTGGTAATAGTCTTGCTCGTATTTTTCTTTCTTAATACTAACTAGGTAAACTTTTGTATCAAAGGTGCCCGAATATGATACGGGGATAATAAGATTAAATTTAATATATACTACCTTAATTCAGAGTCGAGGGTGGGTTGATGAACTCCTTTCATGAAAAGTTATATTGTTTATATATGATTAAAATTATTTTTTGATGTACACATAATAATAGATTAAATGTTGAACCTTCTTCGATTTATTCGTGTATTTACTTTTTTTATATTTTGAATCTTTTAATGAAAATTCTGATAGGCTTAAATCACATAAATAGAACTTTTAAAAGCTATACCTCCTCTGTTTTCAATTTGAATCCCCCTCTTCTCATTTTGCATTTGCAGAACTGCAAAAGCCGTCCATGTCTTGTATTTGCGTTTTGGATAGTAGAATTAAATCAAATGAACGTCCATTATTTTACTTTGTTTTTTTTCTTAATAGGAGATCATGTCAGCTGTTAGCTCCTATCAAAATTCAAAGCACAGATTCAACTTTTCTGGTGAAATGGCCATTTTTCAGCATGTACAAAAATATAGAACAAAAAACATAGAAAAGAACCATATATTAATAAAGCCATCGATGAAACAAACAAATTAAGGCTTGAAATCTTAGTAGCTCAGTTAATTGACTGATCTGAACTATTACCTTATTGGTGAGAGTTCGATTCACCACCTTGTAACCTTCTCCTCTTTTTAAAAAAGAAAAAGAAAAATGTCTAATTCAAGATTATCTAGACAGAGCAGGGTGAGAAATCAGTAATTTGTAATACTTTCTGAAGAAGTCAATAATTCCTCCAAATACTCAGCACCCAAATCTTCAAACACCACAATATCTTTTCTTGCTCTGTTTCTTCTACTCACACTGTTTCTCCTCATAGAATGTCTCTTCTTCAATTCAATCACGGGCGAACAATTCCCGTCAAATCTACACTTCATTTCACTTAAAGACTTTTTCACTATCTCCACAGGAAAATTTAGTATCGCCATGGAACCCCTCATAGCAAATGAAGCTTGATCATAAGCCAACGCAGCATCTTCAGCATTATCAAAAGTACCAAGCCATACACGAACACCCTTCCTCGTAGAATCCCGAATTTCAGCAGCAAATTTCCCCCATGGCCTCTTTCTCACACCTCTATAATTCTTTTCCTTTTCGGTTTTTTCTTCCCAAGAAGTGACCTCTTCTTCCTTGATGCCAGAGCTAGAGGATGAGTTTGTTGTTTCTTGCGATGATCCCTCAGCCACAAGATTAAAAAGGAGCATGTCTTCAGTGTCATTAACGTTAAATGGAAGAGAATTGTGCTGAAAAAGAAGCTCATCCCATGATGAATAATCCATTCTTCAACAATTTGGTATTTTTTGGTTTTGTTGTTGGAGTATTCTATTTGGAGAGTTGGAAGTTTAAACGATGACTAAAGCCTTTTATATACGTGAAGAAGAGGAAACTTCTAGGGAATGATATTTTATTATAAATGGGATAAATTAGTTAATTAATGCAAAATGATTAATTTAAATAAGTAATAATTACGAAAAGGATTTTGGGGGAAAAGGGTGTGTTTAAGCACGTGAGTCAAATGACACAATGCGGCATGGTCCAAGTCATTTTGGTTTTTCTTTTTCATCAATATCAGCTTGATGTGAATGAGACTTGTCTTTGGGGTTCACTAATACTTAATTGCTATTTTATTTGATAGTGTACCTTTGTTTATGAGGCAGTAGGAAGTACGTAGAAAAAGGTAAAATAATACGACTTCAATATGTTTGTTTCGCTCGTGAAAGACCAAATTTTGAGCAATATTTAATGCTACTTGACAACCACAGTAATCGATGATTGGACATTCATGTTTTATACCTAGACTGTGCAAAACACCTTTCAACTATTCCAATTCACAAACAGTCATTTTTGTTGATCTGTATTCCACCTGATCAGCCAAAAAATGAGGACATTATATGTTGTTTCAGTGTCTTTCAAGATAGAGGAGAGTCTCGGAGTGATATAAACCATACAGTGAGTGAATGTCTGGTCATTGGGTACCGTGCCCAATCCAAATCATACCAACCATATAGATGAGGATCACAATATTTCTTGTCTCGATTTTTTCATCAAATAGCGAAGCGCCGGAGAGTTGCGTCCCAATGTGGTTTCTTTAATTGTTGCATATGAATTGAGATAAGACATGCATGTTATATGACAACTCTAATAAGGTGAAACAAAGATATATGAGTCGACCCATTCATCAACGATATGACTCTGGATGGGCTAGGTCTGATCCATTGGCTAGTGCTAATCGGTTATTCTGTTCTATGGAAGTATTGATAGGCTTGGATCCTAATAGTATGACCTCAGAATTAAATTATGTCCAGAATATATATATTTTCGTTGGTATAGAAAGATCCTAGTGGGATCTCGTGCAACCTCAACTCCTAAAAAATACTTCAAATCACCTAAATCTTACATGTGAAAACACGTGCGAAGATAGTCTTTGAACCGTATAATAGCATTGTGGTCATTCCCAAAAATAAACAAGGGCATTATTTCCACCTTTGTCTGTTGCAAAGTGCAAACAGAATAATCTAAATAAGACTATTTAAAGTCATACTTATTAAGGGTGATTGACAATTTGGAAAACCAACAATGTGGTTCCTGTTTCAACCTACACAAGAATTTTTGGAGTCTCCACACCTTCCCTGGACTGGTAATCCGGAATCCTGATGGTAACTTCATAAATAATTCTTCTTAGAGATTTCCATATAAAAAGGCATTATGAACATCCATTTAGTATAAATCAAAGTTGTTGTAATAGCCAAAAATGTTTGAATGTATTGAGAGTTAGTTAGTTAGTTATCACAATTAGTTAGAGTGTCATGATTAATTAGTGAATGATCAAAGTTGGTTAGATTAATAACTAACTAATAGATGAGCTGGACACAGTTGGAGTGGACTATAAATGTTGAGATTGTATTCATGCTGAACACACTGAATGAAAATATCAAAATTCATTTCTTCACTCTGAGCTACTCTGTTAAGATTTTCGCTATTGATGTAGTTCAAATTGCTAAAGTTAACATGGTATCAGAGCGATCGTGACTAGGAACACACAAGCTCACACGTAAATCATCTGTAACCTTGATCGTGTTCTCCAAATGACATCAGAATTGAGATCACAAACCGTTATCAATCAACAACCACAATTAGTTACTGAAAAAATTAACAACACTCATCGGTTGTATGCTCATCCCTTTGATATCCCAGGATCGATGCTCATTCCTATGAAATTGTCGGGATTGAGAAACTATGGTTTGTGGCAGAGATCTATGGCAATTGCATTTCAAGCTAAGAGAAAATTGAGATTTGTCACAGGTACCTGCCGGAAGGATTAATTTAGTGATGAATTGCATAAAGATTGGGAGATTTGTAATGCAATCGTGTTATCATGGATCGAACAAAGTTTCTGCATCTCTTCTTAGTGGAATTTTATACTCATCTACTGCGCATCTAGTGTGGGAAGATCTAAAAGAGTGTTTTGATAGGTGAACATAGTTTGAATTTGTAGCTACATAGGAAAATAACTACAATCTCGCAAGGCATAGATTTTGTCACTATATATTTCACTAAATTGAGTGAGCTTTGGGATGAGTATGATGCCCTAGTTCCTACACCTGGTTGTGACTGCATCAAATCGAAGGAGTATATTGAACATTTATAGAGGTAGAGATTGCTTCAATTTCTTAGTGGGTTAAATAAGTCCTATGAACAACTACATCACCAAGTGCTGTTAAAAGTTGTCGAACCTTCATTTAATCAAGCTTATGCTATGCTAAGCGAGGATGAAAGTCAAATATCTTGTCTCTTTCAAGCTTTGATAGGCCAAGGAAATCCTCTAGCTATGCAATTTAGTAGGAATTAGTCATACAAAGGTAAGAAGTCCTTCATCAAATGCGACTGGTGTGGCAAGGGTGGACATGTTTGAGATGATTGCTACTGATTGATAGGTTATCTTGGATAATATGAAGATCCTACAAAGTTTTCTGATGATAAAGCTAAGAAGATACACTATCCAACAAATACTGAGAAGAAGCCTTACCACCAACAATTTGATAGAGCCGTTTAATTCGCGTTTTGAGAAGAAATGAAACTTTGTAGCAACCAATGTTATGAATGACAATAGAAGAACTCAGGTTAATAATTCTGATGGTTCTTGGAAGAATGGACATGGTGTACAAGTTTTTTCTAATGAACAATACAAGAAACTACAACAATTGTATGGAAGGAATGGTCCTAGGTTCTCTAATGAACAATATAGACAGATTCAGGACCTCGTGAATGATAAGAAGGAACCGACGGAACACCACGTCAACTTAGCGGACACTATTACCTCATTATTGGCTGAATTTGGTTCAAAAGAGTGGATCATAGACTCAGGTACTACATACCATATTACATCCTCTATTAACATGCTAAGGGACATAATTAAAGTATCATGCACTAATAGTCCACAAGTTTATTTACCAAATGGAGGAAATTTTGATATCACATACATAAGATCCGTTGATTTTCTAGAGAATATGACAGTATATAATGTCTTTTATGTGCAAAATTTAAGTATATAACTAACCAAGAGCTTATCCTACTTTGTCATATTTTCCCTTAATTTCTGCATAGTTTAGGATCTTTACAATGGCAAAAAAAGGAGGAAGAAAGTCTATACATTGTCAAGCAAGGTTTGAAGGGTGATTGTTTCATTAATGGTGAATTGAGATCCACAATACCAATTGAGAAGTCAATAAGTATTGAGTTATGACATCAACGATTAGGACACCCATCATTGTAGGCTATGCACATGCTTGGATTAGTTCAGAAAAAATTTCTTAGATGTTGCTGCAATCAAAGACTGTCCTATATGCCCTTTAGCTAAACAAAGTAGATTATGTTTTCCTAATAATATTTGTAGAAGTACAAGATCATTGAAAATGGTTTATTTTGATGTCTGGGTCCTTACAGGACACCTACTCATTATAGGAAATATTTCTTTCTTACTATTATTGATGACTACACTAGATACACTTGGATTTACATGTTGGAGATGAAGAGTGAAGTAATCATTGTATTGAATTCTTTCTTGTGCTTAATAAATAATCAATTTGATGTTGTATTGAAAATTGTTAGATCAGATAATGACACTGATTTTTTTAACAAATAGTGTCATGATTATTTTGATACTTATGGTATTGTTCATCCAAGTAGTTGTGTTTATACTTCTCAACAAAATGATATAGTTAAAAGAAAGCATAGAGATATTTTGAATGTGGCTAGAGCGCTGAAGTTTCAGGCTCATATTCCTGCTAAGTATTGGGGTGAATATATTCAAGGTGTTTTTTATCTCTTGAACAAACTTCCTATTGAGGTTTGGCAGAGTCATTCTCCTTATGAGTTACTCTATGGTAAGGTATCTTCTCTCACTAATTTGAGAGTTTTTGGTTGTCTTGGTTATGCCACCAACTTGGTGAAGTATGATAAATTTGATGTCAGGACTAGGCCTGCTACCTTGATGGGGTACTCTTCCACCTAAAAGGGTTATAAATTACTTGATTGTGTTACTAAGCAATTTTTTATAAGTAGGGATGTCCTCTTCAAAGATAATTTATTCCTTTTTACTTTTTCTTCTAGCAAAGTATTGGTTTATTCTGCTCATGATAGGCGGGCTATGCCACTGATAGATCATGGGATCCACGACCATAATCTTGTGGATACTGTGGTAAATCATGAGATAAAAGGTAATGAAGGTGTTATGAAAGACATGGAAGGTGATGTGGAACATGTCGAAGATGTTATTGAGAATGCAGGAAATGAGGACAATGAGCATATAGTTGAACTCAATCTTTATCCTCATCATGATGCAACAATTATAGATGCACCGGTTCCACGAAGATCTGGCAAGACCCTTAAACCACCATTATGGTATAAAGATTACGTTACCACAAAAGGAAAGTGCAAGTCATCTTATCCCATATCCAATTTTGTATCTTATCACAAGTTGTTTGCAAGCTATAGTAAAGTATTAGCTAATTTCTCAGATAGAGTTAAACCACACAACTTTTAAGAGGCCTCTAAAGATGATAAATTGGTAGAAGCAAGAAGTCAAAGCTTTACAAGACAACAATACATGAGATATAATTGATCTTCTGAAAGGTAAAAATGCCATTGGCTCTAAGTGGGTATATAAGATAAAATACTAGGCCAATGAAGAGGTAAAAAGGTATAAAGCCAGGCTAGTTGCCAAAGGTTATAGTCAAAAGGAGGGACTTGACTATCATGAGGGAAACCACAATGGTCAAAGTTAGGTCAATTATAGCTTTAGTAGCATCTCGAGGATGGAATCTATGTCACATGGCTATATATAATGCCTTCTTGTAAGGAGATTTAGATGAAGAAGTATACATGGCACTTCTACAAGGCTTTGAGAGATAGGGAAGAGTAAGGTGTGCAAGATAAACAAGTCTTATATGGACTAAAAAAGGCATAAAGGTAGTAGAAAATCAAATTGATAGAAGCTTTAATAGATGCAAGATATTGTCAAAGTAAATATGACTATTCAATGTTAAACAAAAGAAGAGATAATGACATAGTGATTGTATTAGTCTATGCGGATTACATGTTGATCACAAGTAGTAGTGAGGCTATCATACATGAGATAAAAGAGGTGTTATACAAGACTTTAGGGACAAGGAACTGGGAGAATTAGAATTCTTTCTATGCATAGAAGTTTTGAGGTCCAAAGAAGGGATCATACTGAATCAAAGAAAACACACTCTTCACGTGATATCAGATTTGGGATTAGGAGGAGAAAAACTAGTGAGTACTCCCATAGATGTGAATCATAAGTTTATTTTAGTAGAACATGATGAATGCACCGGAAATAAAGGTGATGCACTGCTGGCCAATGTAACAAGATATCAAAGGTTAATTGGAAAGTTGGTATATTTGACAATAACAAGGCTAAATATAAGTTTTGTTCTACAAACCCTTAGTTAGTTCATCCAGACACCTAAGAGGTCACACAGAGATGCAGCTTCACGGGTAGTCAAGTATCTAAAGCAAAAACCAGGTCTAGGGATCATTTAAGTAGTGATGCAACTGATTTATTGATTGTTTCTATGATGCAAACTGGGTTGCTGATCCGAAAATTAGGAGGCCAGTCTCAGACTTTCTTATCAAATTTGGAAAATCCTTGATATATTGGAAATAAAAAAAGCAACATACTGTTTTTCAGAAGTTCTACAAAAGCAGAATATAGAAGTCTAGCTACTGCAACATCTGAGGTAGTTTGGTTATTGGGATTATTCAATGAGTTGGGAATTGAAGTGAAGGCACCAGTTAATGTGTATTGTGACAACGAATCTTCCCTACAGATTGCAGCTAATCCCATTTTTCATGAATGCACTAAGCATAAAGAGATTGACTATCACTTGTGAGGGACAAGATTAAAGAAAGAAAAGTGTAGACTCATCACATTGGAACCAAAGATCAACATGCAGATATCCTTACAAAAGGACTTTGCAGGAGTCAACATGTATATTTATTAACCAAGCTAGGAATGCTTAACTTGTTACAACATCCAGCTTGAGGGGGAGTATTGAGAGTTAGTTAGTTATCACAATTAGTTAGAGTGTCATGATTGATTAGTGGATGATCAAAGTTGGTTAGATTAATAACTAACTAATAGATGAGCTGGACAGAGCTGGAGCGGTCTATAAATGCTGAGATTGTATTCATGCTGAACACATGAATGAAAATATCAAAATACCTTTCTTCTCTTTGAGATACTCTATTAAGATTTTCGCCATTGATGTAGCTCAAATTGCTAAAGCCAACACACTACTAAAAAACTGTCAAAAAGTGACGCAAAAAAGCGATGGACTGCGTCGCTTTTTTTGTCAAAATTGACGGAAAATCGACGCAGTCACTGCCATCGCTTTTTTGCTCGACTCTTTTGAAGGAGCGACGGACAGGGTCGTAAAAAGCGACGGACTGCATCGCTCCTAATTTTTTTAATTAAAAAAATATATAAAAAAATACGATGGAATCCGTCTTTTTATTTTTCTAAAAAAGAAATTATTTAATACAAAGCAACGGACATTTAGTCTCCGTCCGTCACTTTGTTTATCTGAAATTTTTCTAGAAAAACAACGAACAGGGTCCTTCTGTCCGTCACTTTTCTGGAAAAATATTTTAAAAAATCTAGAAAAGCGATGGACTAAAGGACCTGTCCATCGCTTTTTTTGCAACAATTTTGCCAGCACAAACTGCAAGTTTCTGCTACCCACCTGCAATCAAAATTCAATTCAATTGTATTCAATTCAGCCCATTCAAACATAAATAACAACAAATAAAATTCGCAAAATACATAATAACAAATATAATTAAACACTTAAAATGAATAAACTCATAATTTAGAATGATTTAAAGTCTTTCAAAGTTAACAAAAAATATTCAAAATGTTCATAAACAAACATAGAGAACCCCAAGGACTATTTGCTATATATTCATCACTATTATCGGAATCATCCGGAGTGGACGCTCTTGAATAACGGGGCGGAGGCTGACGGGCGAGGTTGAGCACTTATTCTTTAATTTTCGCAATTTGTTCATTCATACTTTTTTGATCCTCGATCCTTCATTTCTCTGATTCTGCCAATGCGCATGTAAGTTCTACAATTTGCTGAGACATTGCAGCTATCTGAACTCCGTCAATGACCTCGGCTTGACGCGATGATCCAATATCTTCTAAACCTGATTGTAGTCATCGTACATTATTCCTAGAGCCTATTCCATATATTCGGCCCTTGTGGCTGCCTCCAACCACTTTTTCTGTCCAAATTTAAGTAGACTATTCAGGCGTTAGCTGAATCGAATCTTCCATCTCACGTACGTGCCGCTCATAATCTTGCTGCATATTAGAAAATAAAAGTTATAATCAAACTATATATATACATATATTAAAAATAAAACTTAGAAACAAAATACATTATAATATATCTTGAATAACTTACATAGGTTCGTTCGGCCCTTTCCTCTATCCACTCATTCGGATCCTACTCATTAGTCTTCTTCTTCACATGAGTCTTTTTAAAGACTCCATGGCGATAGGGAGTGTGTCCCAATTCTTTTTCCTATAAATAAAAATACAATTAATGAAATAATATTTTGTGAAATAATTTATTTCAGAAAATGAATTTAAACTTAAAATTTAGAAACCTTACCATCTTCCTCTGAATCGTACCAACACTCTTTGCACCTCTGGTGTGCAACGAGCCACCCTTTAGGCTGGCTCTTGATTTTTTTCCTTGATTAGACAAGGCCTTAAATTCTTCGGTATTCTAATACAGGCATAATTATTCAAATATATGAGGCAGCATCCAACTCGAAGGTGCCCGATCATTCCTAGCTTTCTTTAGCCAGCTAGATAGTCTGACGCTCGCTTTTCTTTCAAAAGTGGTCGCAATGACCATATTGTACCTTGGCTCCCAAGTATATAAAGTCTGAAAAAAATGAATAACATAAAATAATTAGTTAAGTAAAGTAAAGTAAAACTATTAAACGTAACTTAAAAAACTAGAATTAAACATATATATACTTTGAATTTATTAAACATTGCCTGGCGAATATTGTTTGGAATCTCCCGCCAAGAGTGATAGGGCTCAGTATATAGCCTCCTAACACTCTCTTGAAGATCCCTATCAGCATCCTTCGAAGGATGCCACCTGCAAGACACATAATAAACATGTAATTATATCATTACTAAGTTATTAATCTAGCAATAATAAATAAATAAATAAAACATTAAACTTACGAGGATCCATCAGGCTCAATCATGACTCTCCCAAGTCTGTCCCTCTTCCCAGGAGCTAACCCAGACACATCATGTAATGCCTCTATTCTAGCAGTAGAAGAAAGTGTAGGTGATGCTGTGGGAGTGTCAGTCTCAACACTAAAATCTCTAAGTCTCAAATTAGATATGTGAGGAGACTGAGATCCGAGAGATGGAGTAGAAGAAGATGATACTCTCGGGGGTTGAGCAATAACCTCTGTGGGTAGTTGGTAGGTCTGATCATATGAAGTATATCTGACCTGTAAAGAAAAAGAAACGTTGCGTGGTCGGTGGAACTGACTATGGTAAACTAAAGGATCCATAGTCCCAAAAGGCACAACATGAATATGTGTACTAGGACTAGCTCAGCGGTGCTGCATCTCCGGCGCTGAAGAAATATATCCTGGGATATCCTCAGGATCAACAGGTCTTCTGGACTTCTTTTTACTTCTACAAGAATGGCTAATACCAAGATGATATCGGGATCTATCACCATCACCAAATGACATCTGCATGTAAAGTAACAATACAATATATAAAAACCACATAGTTGATTAAACTTAGGGTTAGAGAAATAAATAACTTACATACTAGTGATAATCTACCACTCTATTCCTCCTCACTCTTTTTATTTTCGTCATCTTTCCATTCGTCCTCCTCAGATGTTTCATATTCATTGTCAATCCATTCCCCCCTCAAATGATTCATATTCCTCGCTTACTTTTTCCTCAACATTTGGCATTATAAGTTCATCATCGAAAACCTTTTCTACTATGTGTTGAGGATGTTCTAGTGTGGTTTCCAACTCAACATCAACTTGTCGTTGAACAAGTGCAACATCATTTTGGTATGCCACATCTAATACATTCTCAATTTCAATTCTTTCCACAGGCTTTGTCTTAATAACAACTCACCAATCAGCCTTATCTCTACGCAATGATATGGAGCGTAATAGACTTGCTTAGCATTTTGGGCAATGATGAAAAGATCATAATTTCCGTATTGTCTGGTGTGCTTAACTTCAATTATATTATGTTGTTGGTACACCCTTGTGCCTCTGTGTGAAGGGTAGAACCACTTACACCAAAATAATACTATTTTTTTAGGCCAACCTGAATATGTTACTTCAATAATCTCCTGAATAATACCATAATATTCTACAATCTGGCCATTACCATCGATATCACCTTGAATGCACACACCACTTTATTGGTTTTTTTGTGCATAGAAACTTCTTCAGTTTGAAACTTAAAACCATTCACACAATATTTATTCATTGTATGAATATGAGATGCAGGCCCGAGTGCGATCTCTCTCACAAATGGCGAATGTTCGACACTTGAATATTCATCATAAACCTACAAATTGATTTCCAAATAATACAATTTACTATAAGGTTAAAACATTATACCTATAGATTCAATATAAGCTTTTACACTTACATAATTCTTTAGCCATTTGGAAAACCTCGTATATATGGCTTCATTGCTCCATGTGCTTACGAACGTGCTGATAGTGATATGTACAATTTTGATAGTTAGTAATCAGTTATTAATATGTAATTTGATAATTTAATTTCACACTTACTTAAGATATGGCTAAATTTCTGGACAGTTAAGCAATACATGGGTCACAGTTGATTGTCTTTCCATGTTAGTGAAGCTTCGTCTTCCACACTGTTTAGATCCTCGACCATAATGATTAAAAATTGAAATCGATAGATACATCGGATCACTATCACCTTCATCATTGCGATTAGGCCTATTTCTCCTGCATGGAACTTCATCCCCAAAGTAATAGGAATAAAAATCACCAGTTTCTCTCGCAATATGAGACTAAACAATTGAGCCTTCAATTTTTCCTCTCTGTTTAATTGTTTGTTTGCAGCTTCCAATTTTCCTAAATATATGTTAACTAATAACACAACAATGAATTCTATCATACGACAATCCTAACTTGAAAACCAATCTATTTGCTTGATAGAAGTTCTTAGGTATGTTAAACTCAGGATTAACCAGTTCACCCAAAATATCAACCATCGAGTCCATAGCCGCATGAGGAACACTCCAATTTGATTTTTTATTTATTAACCTGACTGCAACTGACAAAGTAGAATGTAGACTCCCTTCACATAGTGGACGATTAACATCTTCTAAATGTTGATAGAAACGTCTTGCTTCTTCATTAGTAGTTTCATCAAAATATTATTCGGGTTCCATCCCATCTTGAACCCCGAACACATCATTAACCATTTCATGAACTCTATCATGTTGAAATGCATAATGTTGAACTCTATCATGTAGAACCCTATCATGTTCAAAACTAATTTGACCATGTGGTGCAAGCATATTATATTCATCCACGGACAGTAGATTATAAAATATATTATTCAATCCATCTATTTCTCCATGATCAACCCATACAAAATATTTAGGCTTAAATTCATTACCATACAAATGAACCATAACTATATCTGGATTAAAAGCTCTCAAGCACCTATATTCACGACAAGGACGCCTAACCAATCCATTTCACTCAAAAACATCAAGTGTCATGACATGATCGATAAAACTTCTTACACAGTCAATAAATTTAGGTTTCAAACCACCACCAACTTTATAATGCATGTTATACATCCATAAACGATGATCCATCTACAAAATTACATATATTCAAGCATAATTAGTTCATAAAGACTACAATTCATCGAGACTACAACTGACATTAATTTAAGTTATAATTAATTAATTCATATAATAATTCAGTTCAAGTTATAATTAATTTAAGTTATAATTAATTAATTCATGTAATAATTAAGTTCAAGCTCTACTTAATTCAAATTGTAATTAATTCAAGTTATAATTAATTAATTCATATAATAATTAATTCAATTTATAATTAAGTTCAAGTTCTAATTAATTCAAGTTATAATTAAATTCAAGTCCGAATTAATTCAAGTTATAATTAAGTTCAAGTTTTAATTAATTCAAGTTATAATTAAGTTCATATTCTAATTAATTCAAGTTATAATTAATTAATTTATATAATAATTAAGTTCAAGTTCTAATTAATTCAAGTTATAATTAAGTTCAAGTTCTAATTAATTCAAGTTATAATTAAGTTCATATTCTAATTAATTCAAGTTATCATTAATTTCATGTTCTAATTAATTGAAGTTATAATTAATTTCAATTTCTAATTAATTCAAGTTATAATTAATTCAAGTAAAAATTAAGTTTCAAACCTCATGATATTCAGGTTGAAGTTATAAATTAAAATATCCTAAAATTCAAGTATCTAAGTTATTCAAACTAGCTATAAAGTTTAAAGAGTTCAAAATTTATACAAACCTAAAACATTTCTAAGTTTAACTTCAAAAGTCCTAAAGTTCAACTTCATGACTTTAAATATCTAACTCTACTTAGCTTAATTAGTTCTAAAGTCTAAAGATTTCAAATATTATACAAACCTAAAGTTCAAAATTAGTATCTAAGTTATTCTAATTATAAGTTCTAAATTAAAGTTCTATATATAATTCAAGTATCCAATTTCCAATATTTTTCTAAATTTCAAACTTCAAAATTTCCTATATTCATGTATCTAAGTTATTCTAAAGTTCATTAGCTTAATTAGTTCAAAAGAAAGTTTAACCTCAATAAGATTTCTAAAGTAAGCAAAAATTTCAACTTCAAAGTTCTAATTAAGTTCAACTTCTAAATTTAAGTATCCTAAAATTCAAGTATCTAAATTATTCTAATTATAAGTTCTAAAGTCCTAAAACTCAAGCCTCTAATTAAGTTCCAATATTTTTCTTTAAGTTTCAAACTTCAAAACTTCCTAAATTACAATCCAATATACAAACAAACTACAATAAACTAAATGAAATAAACTAATTAAGTAACTACTAAATCACAAATTACTATCCAATTTACAATCTAATTCAAAAGACTCAAATCTAACTTAAAGCTTAAAATCAAAACTATAACTACATTCACTAATTTTACAATCCAATATACAAATAAACTACAACAAACTAAATGGCATAAACTAATTAACTAACTAACATCACAAATTACTAAAAAAATTACAATCTAATTCAACAACTCAAATCTAACTTAAGCCCTACAATCAAAATTATAACTACATTCACTAATTTCACAATCCAATATACAAATGAACTACAACAAACTAAATGTAATCACCTAATTAACTAACTAACATCACAAATTACTAAAAAATTTACAATCTAATTCAACAACCCAAATCTAAATTAAGCCCTAAAATCAAAACTATAACTACATTCACTAATTTTACAATCCAATATACAAATAAACTACAACAAACTAAATGGCATAAACTAATTAACTAACTAACATCACAAATTGCTAAAAAATTTACAATTTAATTCAACAACCCAAATCTAAATTAAGCCCTAAAATCAAAACTATAACTACATTCAATAATTTTACAATCCAATATACAAATGAACCACAACAAACTAAATATAATCAACTAATTAACAAATGACCAATAAAAAAAATTAAAATTTAGTTTTAGGTTTAAACCCTAACCTCTTAAAAATAAATAATAGTCCAAAATCTCTACAAGACGGCAACGGTTGACTGACGGAGGACTGAGAAGGGGGTGGTGGGACGGCGGTGGGAGGCGACGGATTTAGAGAGAAGGCAAAGAGAAAAGAGAGTTTAGAGAGAGAGAAAATTGAAAAAAATGCGTTCCGTATTGAACATATTTAACAAAAAGCGACGGACAACGTCTCTAAGTCCGTCGCTTTTTAAAAAATATTTGACCGCCATTTTGATCAAAAAGCGACGGACAAAGCGACACCGTCCGTCGCTATTTTAAATATGTTGACCAAATATTTTGACTAGTAGCGATGGACTTAGCGACCCAGTCCGTCTCTACGTTAAAAAAACTAAAAAAAAATAAAAGCGACGAACGGCATCATAATATTTAATTTATAAATAATTATTTTTTAATAAAATATATAAAATATTTAAAAATAATATTTAATTTTAGCTGAAAAATCTGCCAAAATAAGCGACGGACTAGGCGTCACTGTCTGTCGCTCCTATTAAAAATATTTAAAAATAAAAAAAAAACGACGGACAGCGTCGTTTTCTCGGTCACATTTTATTTGCGACACAGTCCATCGCTTTTTGTTCTATTTTTTTTTTGGCAGTTTTTTTAGTAGTGACAAAACGAACACAAGATTTGATGATCGGAGTAAAATCTCGTTATAATTAATTCCTTCCGCTTGATGGTTACCGAGAATAACCAATCGAGTCTTATATGCACGATATTACCATCCGAGTTGTATTTGATCTTGTAGTAAACCCACCTATAATCGAGTGCCCTTATCTGAAGGTATTGTCTCTATTTTCCATGTCCCTTATCTTTCAACACTTGTATCTCTAATTTCACTCCTTTTCATCACCGTTCCATATTTATATACAAGTTTAATTACATCAATTTTTATAACTTGATCATTATATGTGCAATAATGTTGTGTCGTCTAATTGATATTTCCTTCTCGTGAATCACGTGGATTATAAAATGTACAATGAACACAATCAAGTATCCTAGCCTTATGTAGTACTGTTCTTGGATGAGTTGCAAACTGTATAGGACGTACAATCATGTTGCAAAGTTAGTGTAACATTATATATTGTTTGGATTTCTACATGCTTTAGTAATAGGTCTAAAATTAAAATTGTAGTAACATAAATGTGTTTTAGTTGATCAGGCATTATTGAGTAGCCCCTCGATTCGTTAGGTAGCATTTGTTTAATCATTAAGGTAGTGATTTGACATTTTTTAACTATACATTACACACCTCATGCCTTTTCTATGCCCCTTATATAACACCAAATTTATGCAGGGACCTCTGTTGCTCTTTCCAACAGCATCCTATCTAATTTTCGCTTAATAAAGAACACAAAATCAAAATTTTGATTTCTCATTTTTTTAAAACAATACAAAAAACTGTTTTGGCCATAAATTTTGAAATTATTTTTTCTTTTTGCCAAATATCTCTTTTGGCCATAGAAATCATCTAGTTTTTAGGAGATTAGTTTACAAATCTCAAAATATGCTTCAAACATGCTTTAGACTAATATATATTGTTGGTTTCTTTTTAAATTTTAAAGCTTGCCTCAAATATTTATAATTTTTTTCCTTTTGATGTCCATGGGTTTCGGGCTAGCTTTCGAGCATCTCAACTAATTCCACGAAATATCTATCATTTTCTACCAGTAATAGGTACTAAGTAACCCCGTCCACCAAAATTACGAAATATGAAAAGAATCACCTAGTGCTTTTTGGTTTCTGCTGAATTTTGAACCCGAGGCTTCAGAATTCTCAACCACTTCATTCACCACTAAGGAATACCCTTGGTGCCCAAACTTTTATATTTTATAGATATTTAAAATTAGAAAAAGGCCCTATCTATTACTACAGATTGTTTTGCTTGATTTTTAAGAATTTACTTGAGATTTGTTTTGCTTAATTTGTATATTTTTTTCTTAAAAATTGTGTAAATCTTTGTTAATATATGTGGTCTCTTATATCCAAAATTGAGTAATATTTGTTTCGTAACTAATTGTAATTTGATGAATTGTATAGCTAGCAATTGAAACCTTTTTTATTGATAAGTTATACGTAGTACTCTCTCTAGTCTATATTAACTAAATTTGTGATGTAATGCATAAAAAAAAAATTAGGATATAAATAGACTATCACTTTTCACTTTTGTCTTTTTAATTATTTTCTAACTATTTTTGAAAATAGAAATAATTCAAAGTAAAATTATAAATATAAGTAATTAACTTTCTTGAACTTATCACCTAAAAAATATAAATAAAGAGCAAATTATGAAAGAAATTTTCAACAACATTCTTTCATATTAAACAATTAACTTATTTTGAACACAAATAAATAATGAAAATTCAATTATTATGACCTAGAGGAAGTACCTATTACGTGCTTACACGCACAAACGTCATACCATATTAATTTTAAGGCCTCGACTTTTAAAGCTTTAATCAAAGGTCTCGCAGCTTATTTGAATTAGCTTATTTTAAGTGTTTTTAAATTAAAATAATTTTTAAGCAATTTGAAAGTGTTTGAATAAATTTTAAAATTAATTATAAGCACTTGATTTTCAGGTAAAATATTAAAAATAAATTAAAAAATTATAAGTTATAATTTCTATGACTTTTGACTTATAATTGAAAAGTAAAAGCCAATACAATCAAGACTCTTAGTAGCCTTATGTCATGACCCGCCACTTAAGTCTAAGTCCGTGACACTTATCTTTAATTTGAACCGACCTGAACTAAATCCTTTAAAATGGAATGATGGAAGGATGTCTTTTACTCCCTCTCCATTTTTATTTATCCACTATATTAAAAATAAATATTCATTTTTATTTATTCAATTTAAAAAATTAAGATATAATTTATTATTTAATTTCTAATTTACTTTTATTAATAATTATAGTCACTTTCTAATGCATTTTCTAAAATATTAAATTAATTATATTCAAAGGATGATATAGTAAAATTTTCATTATATTTATTTTTCCTTAAGGAGTGTGTGGTGAGCCAAGTTCGACAACTAAAAATGGATAGAGGGAGTAAGTACTGCTCATTTAAGTGTCTTATTTTTTCAGTTTAAGTGTCTTATTTTCCTTTTTGATCTATGTTACAAAGAGTGTCTTTTTCATTTAGTAAGTTTTTCAATTCAAATATTTTACATGACAAGATTAAGTTATACACATCTTTAATATGAGATTACAAAATTCCAAAAAATTACTTTATTTCTTAAATTACATATGCGATAAAAGCTAAAAAGACTCAAATTGGACGTAAAGAGTAACATTTACCTCAAAACAAAAAGAGTTCACTCTTATGTTCGGTACCAAGGCGGCTGGATTTTTTGTGGTCTATTTAGAAAATAGCCAAAAGTCATCCCATGAACTTTAAAGAATGGATCGTAGAACAGCTTACATTCTTGAAAACTCTTTTGACAATTTTCATATTTTCTTGCACTTCTAGACATATAGTGGATAATAATTATTCCTTTTTTTCTCTTAATTTTCTATAGTTGACTTGTACCTTTTAAATTCAGCACATGTAGTTATTCACAATGCTGCCCTCTAATTTTGAACAAGGAATTCATAGTTGAGTCTAAAAGCAGAGGAATTAGTTTTATTATATACTTGTGTCATTTCCTGATAATAAACCATGACATAAAATACTCAGAAACTGTTTATATATGGTTTTATTATTAGGTTAGGGACCAGTCTATGAAGAAAAAGAAATGAAATGATTAGATTCAGGACTTCAATCCTGTGTGTGTTTGTCTGTACCTGTCAAATCCAAGTACCATACGTAAAATTCTCCAATTTATTAATCTTGAACAGAGAATAAAGCATAGACAACTCATCCATTTTGGCCAATTCTTTTTTTAGCCTTTTATCTTAATGACCTTTTTTTTTCTCTCGTTGTAATGTATCAATCCCTCAATATATCACACATTCTGGCAATATTGAAGGTTTGATTCCTACCTTATAATCTCTTCCCTATTTTCTTTCCTCCATTTTTTTAAAATAGAAAAATAAATCAATCATCTATACTTTTTTATTTTAAAAATAAATTGTTTTAGCTTTTTATTTAACCTCTTCTAGGAGGATCCACATTTTTACGCTCTTGGTGGTGATCAGAAGCCACATCCTTAAGGTTAGAGGTGGAGACAAAGGGCACAACTAGTAAAGGGCCTAGGGGTCGGAATCCCATTCAGTGAAAAATTAAATTATTTATATATAATTAAATATTTATTTTATAAATATATAGTAGACGTTGATGCACCTCCTTCATTTATCAATCAATAGCTTTACTTTAATTTCAAGTTAGTTGAAATCTGTCATATAATTCTTCTTTATCAAAAAAGGGGAGACGAATTGTGGATTAATTAGCTAATTAATATGACATACTCAAAAATTTTACTTCTACCTTTTTAACTACTGACAAGAAATATGTCTTGGTCTTCCGTATTGACCTGTACAAAATTTAGTCTTAAAGAAGAACATTCAAATTTTAGTGCTTTGTATAAATTAGAGAAAAAATAAATGAAACCATGGACTCTTCCATAGGGAAATTCTAAAATGAGTAAATTATGCAGTTGCCTCGTGTGTAAAATCCAAGTAGGCAACTAGAGTATTATTTAATCAGTTACTTATCTGGAATGAGACATTGCCTATTTCATTGACCTTACTATAAATTGCATTAATCACTAAGAAAGTCATCAGGTTCATGGTATTTGGTCACAATGTAATTAAATTGTCTAATTCCTTAGATTAAATTTAAACACTACTTGATTACTCTATTACAACGATTTGCACAACAAATTTTACTTCACTCTATTAGGGCCAACTCTATAGGATAAAAATATGCTCTTGCTCCTACGCATCGACATTTGCTGTCGACAAATAATAGAGCTTAGCCATCATATATTTTTATCTTCGTTTCAATTTATATGACACCATTTAATTAGATAGAAGAACTTTAGAAATTGTCATTTAAAACAAACCTTACAAATTGTCATTTAATAGGACTATAGATTAGTCATGTTGGTATACTTACACTCTTATTTTTCAATTTTATTTATTTATTGGGTCTATATGCGCCAAAGACTTGTTGCTGCCAATAGCACACGCAAATGTACGTGATCAATCAAGTAATATCGTGACTCTTTTAAGCTGGATATCGAACCCAAAGGATTTTAGTTTAGCAAATACTTTATTCTCGATATAATTGTAATAAAATGAAAGTGAGATAAATAGCTTTGATTGATGTTTTATTCTAATAATTGAAAATAACTAACAACATTAAAGCTACTAATTAATGATTCAATTTCACGTGGAATTGTCAAGGATTAAAGAAATTCTAGGACTGAATCTTAGCATGAGTTCAAGCATAATACTCCTTTCTTTAGAATTTGATGGGTTATCAAGCTATTGATTTACAAGGTTAATTTTACGATCATGATCTCTCGACCTCTAATAGCCTACCACAGTTGACAGTCTAACTACATCGTTGATGTCACGCCCCGAGAGGGTACCCTAGACGTGACCGGTACTCGAAAGCCATTTCTGACCTTCAAGCGAACCACCTGATTCAGTCACACTATCATTCAATCACATTCACTCAAAGGAGGGTTCAATCATAACATACTATTCACAATATGGGGGCCGAAGGCCAAACACTATCAACTCAACAAAACAAATATAATAAGACTCCTCAAAATAACAGTCCAACCTCCCCACACTCTAGTCTATGAAGCCTCTATCAAAGTCTAGGAGGTGCTAATGACAAGCTCATGGCTACCAACAATCAAATTAAAGGAAACGATGACAAAACTATACAAGAAAGCTCAATATCCTCCGAAAACTAGAAGGACTCACCAACTGGCCGGGAGTGTATGTAGATCTTCAACGAAGCGCCGATTGATGATCTCTAGTACCTGTCGCTGCAACATGAAATGATGCAGGCCAAATGACGTCATTACATGGAATGTACGAGTATGTAAAATGGCCGAATGAAACAACATTAGAAGGAACCAAATCAACTCGGAATGTCAACTCAAGAGAAATAACAACTCAATCAAGTGTCCCAAGTCTAAACAAGAGTATGGGTTAGACAGGACCAATCGCATACCATTCAACTCAATCTGACTCAGAGTACTATTAAGACCTATATGGGAGTTTCTCTTATCCGACAACCATCACTTATGAGCCAGTGAAAGTATAACAAGCCGACGTTGTTGCCGCGTCCGTTCATACTTTGCCAGGGCATGAACGAATCAATTAATCATGGATCCAATCCAACCAAGTCCTATAATGTTAGGACAAACATTTTGGGGAAACATCCGACTTTAATGGTTCAATCCCTTCCTACGTTTGGTGACGTAGTTATTGGGTTCGAGCATGGACTATACTCTCGCCCAATTCGGTGCTCGATACTCTTCCCAAGACTCAATACTCTTAAAAATCCATCCAATCAACTTAATCAAATCATATCGACAAGTCTTATTACAACCTTGTCAACTCATCAACTCTATCACGATCAAACCTCTCCCAATCATACAATCCGATCAATCTCAATCATATTTTTCAAAGTAAATTTAAATGCCCATTTATAGCAACATGCAAACCCAACCAAACATTTTCTCTATCTATTTAATCAATCTTTGATACTCAACACAATTCCAAGGCTTTAAATCAACAATTGAAAATAAGCAACATTATTAAGAAAGTTAACATTTCTTTATCAAAATCATCATAGTTTGGAAATTAACAATATATGCTCGACACCTCATCTCAATCAACTCATAACAACATGTAGCATATCACTTTCTTGACTCTACAACATCATCATAAAGGGAATTAGGATAATAAATGAAAAAAGAACTTATTTGGACATACCTCTACCAATAAACTTCATTCTTATGGACAATAAATCAAAGAAGATGTAGGGCACAAGGGTGGACTCAACCCATGTTTTGGTTAGCCTTACATACCTTAGTGAAGATTTGAAGAAAACCTTGTTGTTGGGTCTTCAATGGGAAGCTTGAAGTATTGAAGCTCTTGGAACAAATCCTTGTTGGAAATGAAGAAGAAGAAGAAAGAGAGAGAGATTTCTAGGGCTTTTCTAGAGAGAGAGAGAGGCTGAAAAATATGCTCACAAAATGCTCAAGGATGATACATATATAATTTGGGACAAATTCCCAAATTACCCCTTCTCAAAAGTTCTTAAATAGTCTAAAACGCTCCTGGCGCGGTAGTGGCGCATTGCGCCATTGCAGCGCCAGGTCAATTATGCCTAAAAACCTGCACATCTGATAGTGACGCGTCGCGCCGCGCCAAGGACCAAACTACTGAGGCACATTCTTGGCGCGATAGTGGCGCGTCGCGCCCTTACAGCGCCAAGGCCATATTTTCTGAATTCTGGAAACTTGGCTTGAAAAACCCTACACACCTCATAGTGGCGCGCCACGCCAGGGACCAAACTACTGAGGCATGTTCCTGGCACGATAGTGGCGCGTCGCACCACTGTGGCGCCAAGCCCAGTTTTCCAGTAATTGCAACCCAGGCCTGAAATCCCTGTCGTGCTAGTTCGTCTTAGGATCGTCATATCTTTTGACTCCGAACTTCAAAAATTACGTTCTTGGTGGTGTTGGAAAGAAGACTCGATGACCTTTACTTTAACAGATTGTGGGACACCAGATTATCGTCTTTCAAAAGATAGTGTCGTTAGAAGTCGACCCCTTATACGAACTCATCCTAAAACTTAGCCACGACGGATCTTTCGGACTTAGCTTGGTCCTAAGGATCCTTGGTGACCCACATCACCTCTAACACTGCTTAATTTCTCAGGGACTCGTCTTAACTCATGCAAATGCCCCATAATACTCGAGTTCGACCCTACCTAAATACAAGAAGGGTCTGAATCTTAGGGAAATTTTTTTAGGGGTGTTACATTATCTCCCCTTTGGGATCATTCATCCTCGAATAATGAGTGACCAAGAATGGACTCGGGATACAAATCACAATCAGAATTCAGTCAATCAACCAATCAATTTCTCAAACAATTACCAATCAAACTCAAAATACACAAGCGAATTCAAGTCAAGGAATTGGACATTACCTTCAACATTCTCATCGGTAGGCACGAATAGATGTGGATATTTAGATTTCATGGCTTCCTCCGCTTCCCATGTGGCTTCCTCAACAAGTTGGTTTCTCCACAGGACTTTGACTGAGGCAATTTCTTTGTTCCTCAACTTGCGAATTTGGCAATCAAGAATTCGGACCGGAACCTCTTCATAAGATAAGCTATCCTTAACTCTAATACTATCGATGGGGACTACCAACGAGGGATTGCCTAAGAACTTCTTCAACATCAAAACGTGGAATACCGAATGGATAGAGGCCAGCTCTGAGGGTAACTCCAACTCATAGGCAACACTCCTAATCCGCCTCGAAATCTGGTAAGGACCAATATATCGAGGACTGAGCTTCCCCTTCCTTCCAAACCTCATGACACCCTTCATGGGTGACACTTTCAAATACACCCAATCATCCACCTCAAACTCTAAGTCTCTCCTCCTCATATCGGTGTAAGATTTTTGGCGGCTTTGGGTTGTCTTTAGCCTATCCTGAATAACTCTCACCTTCTCTATGGCTTGGTGAACAAAATCAGGCCCAATCAACTCGAATTCACCAACCTCAAACTATCCAATTGGCGATCTACACCTCCTCCCATACAAAGCTTCATAAGGAGCTATTTGAATGCTCACATGATAGCTATTATAGGCAAACTCTATGAGAGGTAAGTGATCGTCCTAATTTGTTTTGAAGTCAAGCACACAAGCTCTCAACATATCCTCCAACGTCTGAATGGTGCGCTCTGCTTGGCCATCCGTCTGGGGATGAAAGGCCGTACTCAAGTTCAGCTTTGAACCTAATCCCTTATGAAAGGATTTCCAACATTGGGAAGTGAATTGAGCTCCTCTGTCTGAGATAATAGACAAGGGAACCCCATGCAATCTGATGATCTCTTGAATGTATAACTTTGCATAATCTTCTCCGGTGTCAGTAGTCTTAACTGCCAAGAAGTGACTTGATTTCGTCATCCTATCCACAATTACACAAATTGAATCATGTTGCTTCCGGGACTTCGGCAAATCTGTAATAAAGTCCATGTTGATCATCTCCCACTTTCATTCCGGAATTTCTATATTTTGAGCTAACCCACATGGCCTTTGATGCTCAGCCTTCACATGTTAGCAATTTGGGCACTTGGAAACAAATTTTGCAATATCCCTCTTCATCCCACTCTACCAATAGATTTTCCTCAAGTCATGATACATTTTTATGGAGCCCAGATGAATAGAGTATCTAGAACTATGCGCTTAGGCCATAATCCTCTCTCGAACATCATCGATATCAGGCACGCACAATCTATTTTGATACCTCAACACACCATCTCCCCCTTTGGTAAAAACCATTACCTCTTGTTTGTGAATAACTCCCTTCAATTGGAGAAGAACATGATCTTGGTCTTGCTTCTCCTTTACCTCGGCCACAAGTGAGGACATAGATCCATCCCGAATGTTTACTCCGCCTTCATTGTTCTCTTCTAGTCGAACTCCTAATCGGGCTAATCTATGTACCTCATTCGCCAATTCCATACTTCCCTCCTCTACATGGGCAGTGCTACCCATAGACAACCTGCTAAGACCATCAACAACAATATTAGCTTTACCTGGATGGTAGAGGATGCTCATGTCGTAGTCCTTGAGTAGCTCGAGCCATCTCCTTTGCCTCAGGTTGAGTTCTTTCTGGCTGAAGATATATTGTAAGCTCTTGTGATCGATGAATACATCAACATGCACTCCATACAAGTAGTGGCGCCAAATTTTAAGTGCAAATACCACAGCTGCCAGCTCAAGGTCATGAGTTGAGTAATTCCTCTTATAAACCTTAAGCTGTCTTGAAGCATAGGCTATCACCTTCCCCCTTTGCATCAACACACAACCCAAACCAATTCGGGATGTATCACAGTAGACCACAAATCCCTCTGTTCCATTGGGCAAGGTTAGGACAGGAGCAGTGGTTAGCTTGGTCTTCAATTTCTAGAAACTCTCCTCACAAGCATTGGACCATTGGAACTTAGCCTTCTTTTGGGTCAGCTTGGTCAATGGTGATGATATGGATGAGAATCCTTCTACAAACCTTCAGTAGTAGCAAGCCAAACCCAAAAAGCTCCTTATCTCTGTCGGGGATGTGGGTCTAGGCCAGTTCTTCACTGCCTCAATTTTCTGAGCATCAACCTGAATACCATCTCCAGATACAATGTGGCCTAGAAAGGCCACTGATGCAAGCTAAAATTCACACTTGGAGAACTTTGCATACAATACCTGGTTTTTCAAGGTTTGCAAGACGAATCTAAGATGATGGGCGTGCTCCTCTTCATTCTTGGAGTGGACCAGAATATCATCTATAAATACAATAACAAACATATCTAGATATGGTTTAAACACCCGATTCATGAGATCCATAAAAGCTGCGGGGGTATTAGTCAACCCAAAGGACATAATCAAGAATTCAAAGTGGCCATAATGGGTCCGAAAAGCTATCTTTGGGATATCACACTCCATCACCTTCAACCGATGGTAGCCCGATCTTAGGTCTATCTTTCAGAAATAGGTGGCACCCTGAAGTTGATCAAACAAATAATCTATTCTGGGGAGAGGGTATTTGTTCTTTATGGTGACCTTGTTCAACTGCCTGTAATCAATGCACATCCTAAGGGACCCATCTTTCTTTCTCATAAATAGGACGGGAGCACCCCATGGTGAAACACTCGGCCTAATGAATCCCTTATCTAACAAGTCCTTCAACTGCTCCTTCAACTCAGCCGGAGCCATTCTATAGGGAGGAATTGAGATAGGCTAGGTATGAGGGAGAACATCAATCCTAAAGTCGATCTTCCTATCAGGAGGGACTCCAGGCAGATCTTTAGGAAAGACATCAGGAAACTCGTTGACAATTGGGACTGACTCAAGGGATGGTGACTCAACATTGTCATCTTTCACTTGGACAATGTGATAGATACACCCCTTTGAGATTATCTTCCTAGCCCTAAGGTAAGAAATAAACTTACCCTTAGGCATAACAGGACTACCCTTCCACTCCATGACAGCTTCGTTCGGGAATTTGAACTTAACAATTTGAGTCCTACAATCAATAGAGGCATAACAGACATACATCCAGTTCATGCCAAGGATCACATCAAAATCGACCATGTCCAACTCAACTAAGTCGGCCAAGGTATCCCTGTGATGGATTGACACACTGTAATCTCTATAGACTTTCTCATCTAAGACAGAATCACCGACAGGAGTAGCTACGCAAAAATGCTCACGAAGATATTCAGGAACTTTATTGAATTTACTAGCCACGTAAGGAGTCACAAAAGATAGGGTGGCGCCAGGATCCATCAAAACATAACAATCAAGAGAAGAGACTCGTATCATACCCGTTACGATGTTTGGAGAGTTCTCCTGATCTTGATGACTACCTATGGCATATAGGTGGTTTGTACCTCCACTCGTACCTGAAGTAGTGCCCCTCTGATTACCCCTAGCTGGCAGTGCAGTGGTAGAGAACTGAGCTCTGTCTCCCCATGCTGGACACTCTCTCTGAAAATGGACTCTTTGGACACACTTATAACAACTAGCCCTTCCCGCTCTGCACTCTCCCAAGTGGAGCTTACCAAACTTGACGCATGGTGGCTTTCCTTGCGAACCTTGACCCACGTTAGCTTGGGATTGAGAACCCTGAGGTCTAAAATTCTGACGACTTTGTCCTTGCCGATCATACCTTTTCTGCAGCATAGGTGCACTGGCGGTAGATGAGGCATAATTGGAAGGCCTCTTCTGGAAAAAGGGCATGTTGCCCTTGTTTTGCCTTTATTCATTCTCATGGACCGCTAATTTTACCTTTTTGTTCAGATGCTCCTCTCTATCTTTTCTCTTCTCATCCTCCACCTGTTGAGCATACACCATTAATCTGGAAATATCCATATCCGAGATCAACAATGCTGCTTTGCACTCCTTCTCCACATGCCTCCCTAATCCGGAGATGAACTTCCTCATCTTTGACCTTATATCTAGAATCATTTCTAGAGCATACCTAGATAGCTGGAAAAACTTCAAGCCATACTCCTTCACTGTCATTCCTTCTTGTTTCAGATTCACAAACTCCTCCACTTTTGCTTCCCTCAATTCTCGAGAAAAGAAGTGGTCAAGAAAGGCTCCCTCAAATTCGTCCCATATAGCAGGTTCGGCATCCTCACCTCTACCTTGCTCCCTTTGGTTATACCAGATGTTTGCCACATCCTTGAGTTGATAAGACACTAACTGAACCCCCTCAATTTTCGTAGCATGCATAGCTTTCAGAATTTTCCATATTTTATCAATAAAGTTTTGGGGGTCTTCATCAACCTTAGAACCCGTGAATGTCGGCGGATTCATTCTCAGAAAGTCTCTAATTCTAGTGGCAGCAGATGACTCTTGGGAACTAGAGCTAAGAGTGGGCGAACTCTGATTACCGTTCCGGGCAGCCACTAATTGAGTAAGCATTGTAATCACCCCTCGAAATTCTGCCTCTAACATGGGTGCAGGTGGAGTAGCGGGTACTTGAGGCGCCTTCACATATCTCGCAGGTCGGCCTTTAGCCCTTACTGGGCGTATCTCTGATTGGGGTATCTCAACGTTATCAACATTTCTCTAGCTAGCCGTACGTTTAGGAGGCATTATCTGTAACGTATAAACGCATGAATTAGAAAGGAGTTTTATAGAGTTTAACTCTATTGCACGAATTCCAGAGTATGAACGAAGTGAAACAATTCCTAATGTCTTATAGCCACCTGATTATAAGTGTGGTGCACAACACACCCATAAGCAAGACTCTACTAGACACGGCTTCATAGACTCCCTAGGACACTTGAACTCTGTGCTGTGATACCATGTTTGTCAAGCCCCGGGAAAGTACCCTAGACGTGACCGGCACTCGAAAGTCATTTCTGACCTTCAAGCGAACCACCCGATTCAGTCACACTATCATTCAATCACATTCACTCAAAAGAGGGTTCAATCATAACATACTATTCATAATATGAAGGCCGAAGGCCAAACACTATCAACTCAACAAAACAAATATAATAAGATTCCTTAAAATAATAGTCCAACCTCCCCACACTCTAGTCTATGAAGCCTCTATCAAAGTCTAGGAGGTGCCAATGACAAGCTCATGGCTACCAACAATCAAATTAAAGGAAACGACGACAAAACTATACAAGAAAGCTCAATATCCTCCGAAAACTAGAAGGACTCACCAACTGGCTGGGAGTGTATATAGATCTTCAATGGAGCACCGGTTGATGATCTCTAGTACTTGTCGATGCATCATGAAACGATGCAGGCTAAATAGCGTCAGTACATAGAATGTACGAGTATGAAAAATGGCCGAATGAAACAACATCAGAAGGAACCAAATCAACTCGGAATCTCAACTCAAGAGAAATAACAACTCAATCAAGTGTCCCAAGTCTAAACAAGAGTATGGTTTAGACAGGACCAATCACATACCATTCAACTCAATCCGACTCAAAGTACTATTAAGACCTATATATGAGTTTCTCTTATCCGACAACCATCACTTATGAGCCAGTGAAAGTACAAAGAGCCAACATTGTTGCGACGTCCGTTCAATCTTTGTCAGGGCATGAACGAATCAACCAATCATGGATCCAATCCAACCAAGTCCTATAATGTCAGGACAAATATTTTGAGAAAACATCTGACTTTAATGGTTCAATCCCCTCCTACGTTTGGCGACGTAGTTATTAGGTTCGAGCATGGACTTTACTCTCGCCCAATTTGGTGCTCGATACTCCTCCCAAGACTCAATGCTTTTAAAACTCCATCCAATCAACTCAATCAAATCATATCGATAAGTCTCATTACAACCTTGTCAACTCATCAACTCTATCACGATCAAACCTCTCCCAATCATACAATCCGATCAATCTCAATCATATTTTTCAAAGTAAATTTAAATGCCCATTTATAGCAACATGCAAACCCAACCAAACATTTCCTCTATCCATTTAATCAATATATGATACTCAACACAATTCCAAGGCTTTAAATCAACAATTGAAAATAAGCAACATTATTAAGAAAGTTAACATTTCTTTATCAAAATCATCATAGTTTGGAAATTAACAATATATGCTCGACACCTCATCTCAATCAACTCATAACAACATGTAGCATATCACTTTCTTGACTCCACAACATCATTATCAAGGGAATTAGTATAATAGATAAAAAAAGGACCTATTTGGACATACCTCTACCAATAAACTTCATTCTTATGGATAATAAATCAAAAAAGATGTAGGGCACATGGGTGGACTCAACCCCTGTTTTGGTTAGCCTTACATACCTTAGTAAAGACTTGAAGAAAACCTTGTAGTTGGGTCTTCAATGGGAAGCTTGAAGTATTGAAGCTCTTGGAACAAATCCTTGTTGGAAATAGAGAAGAAGAAGAAGAAGAAGAAGAAGAAGAGAGAGAGAGAGATTTCTACGGCTTTTTTAGAGAGAGAGAGAGAGGCTGAAAAATATGCTCCCAAAATGCTCAAGGATGATACATATATAATTTGGGACAAATTCCCAAATTACCCCTTCTCAAAAGTTCTAAAAAATAGGCTAAACCGCTCCTAGCACGATAGTGGAGCATCGCGCCATTGCAGCGCCAAGTCGATTACGCCTAAAAACCTGCACATCTGATAGTGGCGCGCTGCGCCAAGGACCAAACTACTGAGGCACATTCTTGGCGCAATAGTGGCGCATCGCGCCCTTACAGCGCCAAGGCCATATTTTCTGGGTTTTGGAAATTTGGCTTGAAAAACCCTGCACACCTCGTAGTGGCGCGCCGCGCCAGGGACCAAACTACTGAGGCATGTTCCTGGCGCGATAGTGGCGCGTCGCACCACTGTGGCGCCAAGCCCAGTTTTCCAGCAATTGCAATCTAGGCCTAAAATCTCTGTCGTGCTAGTTCGCCTTAGGATCGTCATATCTTTCGACTCCAAACTTCAAAAATTACTTTCTTGGTGGCGTTGGAAAGAAGACTCGACGACCTTTAATTTAATAGGTTGTGGGCCACCCTGATTGTCGTCTTTCAAAAGATAAGGTCGTTAGAAGTCGACCCCTTATACGATCTCATCCTAAAACTTAGCCACGACGGATCTTTCGGACTTAGCTTGGTCCTAGGGGTCCTTGGTGACCCCATATCACCTCTAACACTGCTTAATTTCTCAGGGACTCATCTTAACTCATGCAAATACCCCACAATACTCGAGTTTGACCCTACCCGAATACAAGAAGGGTCCGAATCTTAGAAAAAATTTTTTAGGGGTGTTATAGTTGAGCGGGGATAAACATGGACCAACTATGGAGTATTAAGCCATCTTCTTGTTTTGTAACCAACGGTATATTGAGTATATCTCTATTCTAGATACGAAACATTCTAAGATTTAACCTAGAATGAACACGTTCCATGCATTCCTCATTCTATCCCTCTATTCCTCTCTTGAGTTCAAAAGTGTACAAGAAATGTATTCTAATGGTGATCAGGCATTAAAGCTATAAAGGCAAGAACATAAGAATAACTTAAAGTGAAAACCCATCTTCATCCAAAGAAACTAATATTAAGCCATCACTCGTAGCCACAACCCTAGAATTAGGGAATTTTGCGATTCATGACAATAGTTAGATTACAAAGCATTCAGGAATTCAAACGATAGAAAGAGTAGAATAGAATCCTAGTATTCTTGAGAATAGGTCGTCCAAAACACTCTACACAATTAGAAAAGGAATTTCTAATAAATAATAAAACTTGGCTATTTATAGAGTTTGGAAAAAAAAACGCAGACAAATTTTCCTTTTCAGGTCCGCTCCCTCGCTTCAGGTTCAAATAAACTCTCTTCTTCGCGACGTAGCTCCATCGAGCACTCCACTGCCTCAATATTTCCTCCAAAGCTGAATTTAAGTGCCCAGATCCACGACACGGACATGATACTGATTCTACTATCTCGCCTCAACTTTGCTCCATCACTAGCCTTTAGCTTCCGTTTTCAGCTCGACTTCTATTTTTATCCCTTTTGTAGCTCGTTTTGCGCAATTTCCACCCTACAAACACCTAATCACACTTTTTAGCAAAAACACAAGAAAACTTAACTAACTAGCATGACCCACATAAGATTTGCTCTCGAAACTAACTAAAAGCATGGGTTCATTTGGCTATTTGGCGAATAAATACGCCTAAGATCATCTATGTTCATATGTCATAAAATATAGATTCTTTTGCCAGGACAAAAAAATTTATGGTGGATTAAGTTGAGTGATTTCGGAAGATGAAAGTCCTAAGTTGAGTCATTTTGTTGATACAAATAAAGTTTAATGACTTTGCTACATAAATTCTCATAGTTGAGAAACCTTTTGAGATATTAACTCCATTTAGTCCTATTATCTTATATTAATCTTTCTTTTTAATTTAGGGATAATTTCAAAGAACTCCCTTCAGGTTTCACTCTATAACACTCACTACCCATGTGGTTTACGATATTACGCCTACCTCCCTTATTTTGATTTTTTGCAACCATTATTTAAACCTATTAAAAATAAATATAAATTTATTACGATTTGACAAGTTTACTCTTCTTTATATTAATTTCTTCATATTATAAAAATAACTTATTTGATAAATATTTTAAAAATAAATAACCATAAATAAATATTATTCTAATTCTTTAGAATCAAAATCCCTCTTCTATCCAAAACCCTAGATGTGACCGACACTCGAAGACCATTGCTGGTCCCCAAGCGAATCACTTGGTCCAATAACACATTCATTCAATATCAATCAACCAGCAGTAGATTAAAATAAAGAAATAATTTAGTGGGCAACTCAAATCATCAATCTAACTCAAATAATAAAGGCCATGAGCCAACAAATTGAACTCTAATCTATGTCGTTAAAAATAGTTTGACAAGAATAATTCAAGGAAAGAAAATACTCAATCGATCCATCACTATCTAGTCTATGAAGCCTCTATCATTACTATCTAATTGGTGCCAATGACATGTTCATGGCTGCCTCAAATCAAAATAAAAAGGGCTAACTCGACGCAAGAATAGCATGAGCAGTGTCCTCCGAATATAGGGGAGGACTCACCAATACGCTGAGTGTGTATAGATCCTCAATGGTGCTCCTATTGACGATCTATTAAACCTGTCTCTGCATCATGAAATGATGCAGGTCCAAATGGACGTCAGTACATGGAATATACGAGTATGTAATATGGCAGAATGAAACATACCTCAAAGAAGAATAATGTTGGTTCAAATATCTCAAAATCAGATAGATAAGAGAGACTCAATCAAAGTGTCATAAGTCTAAAGTAAGAATACATTTTTAGACAAAGACCAATCATATACCATACAATCCAATCCAATCATGTACAATACAGTTCAATCAAATCATTTACAATTCGATCCTATCCAATCACATACCACTCTATTCAACCCAATCACATATTATTTTATTCAATCCAATCCAATCGCATATCATACCCAATCCAATCCAATCATATGCAATCAACTCAATTCAATAGATTTGCAAATTAAAATTTTGCAATGTTTTACAATTCAACTCAATCACCTACAATCACAATCAAACCAATCATATCAAGCGTAATTCATTCAATTGGGAGTTTCTCTAACCGACAACTATCACCATATGAGCGAGTTATAGTACAACAAGCCGATGTTGTTGCCACGTCCATTCATACCTTGCCAGGGTAAGAACGAATCAACAATCATGGATCCATAACCAATCAAGTCCTATCATGTCAAGACAATAATTTAGGAAGCATCCGACTTTAACAGTTTAATCCTCTCCTACATTTGGCGACGTAGTTTATTGGTTCGAGTATGGACTATACTCTTACCAATTCGGTGCTCGATACTCCTCCCAAGACTCAATATGCTCATATCTATCAAGTGAGTAAAATATTCAAAATACTCATTTAGTCTCATTGGAATTTTTCAAATCAACTCATTTAGTCTCATTGGACTCTTTTCAAAACTCAAATTAAATCTGGCCTCATTGGACCTTCTTTCAAATTGACTCATCTCAAATCATCAAACTCTTCTCTTTAAAAATTGATACAATCTCAACTCAATCTCAAAAATTGACATTTTAAAGTAAAAATGCTCAACTCATTTATACTCAAAACACTCATGTTCAAAAATGAGAATTTAAGAGACTTTTTCAAACTCAATTTATGCTTAAACTCTTTCTAAATCAAAGATGAAAATAATCACTCTTTAAACTCAAAATAGTGTATAAATAGTTTATGCAAAAATGTTCACAAATCATTTATTTAAAACTCCTTCTCAAAAGATCATTTATTTTCAAAATGTTTATAAGAATCTAATCAAATCAAATTATGCAAATCACATATCACATAATCACATTAGACTCCAATCCACTTCACCTCAAGCATCATCATCAACATACCTCTTCATCAATCATTCTACATATGTTTAAAGATAACCATCACTCACATCATCATCAAACATCACCATTTACATCATCATCAAATATCATTATTCACATCATTGTTAAACATCATCATTCACATCATTATCAAACATCTTGCTCCATAATACTTATTTAATTTTATATTCCATTTATAGAAACAAAAGTGACATTCTAGCTCTACCAATGTTTCATTTCTTTTTATGCCATTAACATTCATAAATATCCCAATTCTCATATAACTCAAAATCAATTTCATCAAACTCATGTAAAAGAATACCTCATTTCACTATGAAAATAATATTATTTTTATTATACATAAAAAGCATCAATCTCATCCTCAAGATAAATTATGACCAAAAAGAAATCTCATCTTGGGTTTATGTGAATGAATACATGAATCCATACTCTCAACAAAATCAACTCAAGAATATCATTAACACATTTTAGTAATATTCTATAGTTTAGGAAATTTCAAGAAAACCTTTATAGAAGGTTCAAATCTTTCACAACTTCTATCCAATACATCTATGGGCATATGGAAGAACTCAATCCATATTTTAGGTTAGCCTTACATACCTGGAAATGAAGAATATCCCACCGAAAACCAAAGACATGACTTGAAGATCTTGAATCCTTGAGATTTTGAGAGGATTTCTTGTTGGAGATGTTTGGAAGAGAAAGGGGGATGAAGATTAGGGTTTTTGGGAGGTGAGGGGACTGAAAAATGATCCCAAAATATTCCAAGTGAGGGTATATAATTAGGAAAAAAGTCCAATTTGCCCTTCCTCAAAATCTGGAAAACTGGGCAAAAACTCTCCTGGCGCTATAGTGGCGCACCGCGCCACCGCAGCGCCAAGTCAAAATAGGCTTAAAAACCCTGCAACCTAATAGTGGCGCGTCGCACCAAGGACCAAACTACTGAGGCTGTTTTCTGGCGCTATAGTGGTGCGTCGCGCCTTTGCAGCGCCAAGCCTAAATTTTTTGGGTTCTGGAAAATGGGCTTAAAAACCCTGCACACCTAATAGTGGCGCGTCGCACCAAGGACCAAACTACTGAAACTTGTTTTTGGCGCTATAGTGGTGCGTCGCGCCCTTGCAGCGTCAAGCTTAAATTTTCTGGGTTTAGAGTCTAGGCTTGAAATTCCTGCGGTACTATTCTGTAGAAAAAGAGTCATAACTTTTGACTCCGAACTCCAACAATTGCAATCTTTGTGGCGTTGGAAAGAAGACTCAAAGACCTTTAATTTGATAGGTCGTAGGCCACCCATCTCATTATATTCAAAGATATATGGTCATTGGAAGTTGACCCTTATACGAACGCATTCGGAAACTTAGCCGAGACTAATTCTTTGGACTCGACTTGGTGTTAGAGATGTCTTATGATCCTAAAACACATCTAATATACTTCAAATAATTAGGAATTGATTCCTAACTCATATATAAAATTACAATTCCTTCAGTTCGAGTCTACACACACGTGAAGAAATATTCGAGTCTTTGCGAAAATTTTTCTAGGGTGTTACACCAAACTTCCATGTTCTTGTTAAATTTCTCTTCTTTTTCTTGGTGAAAATGATGGGTTACCGTGAATGAAATTACCAGTGAATTAGTTCACTTTACTTTGTAAAGATTTTTAATTTTTGTTTGATAATTAAAAGAACACGTGTGTATATATATATATATATATATATATATATATACTATTATAGTACTGTAACATCCCCTAAAAATATTGTATACTATGTTTCAATTCTCGCCAAAACATGATACAACCTCTGTATTTTGGGCATAACCTTTCATAGGAATATTCGAATTGTGTGATTCAAATTTCTGCGTAACTACAAGATCATTACCTACAACTTGTGTGAAGACTATATTTTAAGTTTCGGAGGTTACGTAGGTCAAATAAATTAATTTTTGTAAGGTAGGATGTTGTGACGGAAAGGAGTATTTATAGAAGAAAACTCATATCTCACTGTACGTTTATCCAAATTGGTTGATTCTTGAACGATATGAAACGAGACTTCCAGATCTACAATTCTTATGAAGACACCAAATCCTAATAAGGAATTTATCTTATTCAAACGCAGCTCCGAAAAAGAGTATTCTGTTAAAAAGAACTCATCTCACATACCATGGAAAGATCTAGATACATTTGACATCACTCATGACATAAATTGTACTCTATTTAACATCATCCATGACATCAATATATTCCATTAAATTTTTAGATTTTTCTTTATAATTATTTTATTTATTATTAGGTCTCTCTTTCCCACCTATAAATACCCACCTTATTTCCTCATTTTATTCATCAAGCCTTCTCAAGCAAGTTTTCTCTCTATACACTTCTTTACTCATTCTCAAATATAGTTTTAGCTCTTAGTAGTGAAGAAATACTATTTTGGTGATTCATATACTCCGGATAGTACACAAAATGTTCCGGCGAGGAGAAAAGCTAGGACTCAAGAGTATTCATTAAGTCTTTCGGTTCCGACTAAAGCTTCGGATTCCAGGTATGTAAGACTTCAATGAGAGTATTCCTTCCACTCTCATGTCTAAATTATTTTGATTATATGATAAATTATGTTTATTTTCTTTAAGTTTTACTCTAAGTTATGTGGGTGTTTATCCATGGGTTCTTCCACCCATGTAGTCCAAAAACTCTTTCAATTAAGTCTCTTGGTTTCAAGTAATATTTTCTTATGGAAAATTCTTATTTTTACTTAATAGTATGAATCATGGTTAAACTAATAATTATTAGTTTATTTTGATGAAACATAATTTCATATGTATGAATTGATGGTTTGCAAATAATTCCTCTATTTATCTATTTAAAGGTTCTTGAAATTCATGGTGGGCTGTTTAAAGCATGATATTTAATTAATGGATTTCAAAGTATTTATGCATACATACATGTTTGCAAGTTTAAATAATTTGAACCCACCTAGTTTTACTATATCTTCAAAGAAGTTTGACTTGAAAGCCTTGACTCCAAATGAATGTTTATGAAAGCAATATCTATGATCAAAAGGGAGTCTTATGAAATGAAAGAATGATGAAATGATATGAATAATGGATTCTTTATGCAATAAGGACAATTTTTGCATATTTGAATTACCAAATGTTTAAATGAGCTATTCTATTGAATATGATGTTTGAATTCTCAAGTTATATGCTATGAATATTTTGAAGTATTAAACTATTCCGTGGGATTGACTTAGCACCTAATGGGGCATTGAGGTGGGATTCGGTAAGAGAATCCTAGTAGCAACCCCTTGTCTCATTAACTATGTGCCAACATAGGAGCCCTTGTAGGTTTAGGCTAATGGATCCATAAATAGCCCTTAAAGTTGAAGTTAAAGAAATGAATGAAGTTGACGGAGTTCTACCTGGCAAGTAGTCTCCCCGGCCAACGTAGGGGGTTATGTTGGATTCCATGTAATAGCTCGCATGGTCTTAAATGTCGGTTATGGTTATTTTCCCACAAAATGAATATTTTAAAGGATATCTATATGATTTATTATGCATGTATTACATTATGTTTCATATTACATAAATGTTATAATGTTTCCTCAATGTTCATGCATCCTTACATACTTAGTACATTCAAAGTACTAAGGCATACTCTTTTGCCTACATGATATCACCATGTAAGGATCGGTGCTCCTCCTTGTTCTCCTCCACGTGGCTAGTTGATACTTCGTTTGAAGACTACTTTTGGTGAGTTCCCATATTCCGGGAACAGTACTCCTTTATATTTCTAGCTTATGATATGTTGAGATATTTTACTATGGTATTTCTTCTATTATGATTAAGGGTGAGCTAGGGACTTGTCTTAGCCCCATTAAATCTAATAGTTAGAGGTATTGTTGGACATATGTAAGTTGAATATTTACTATTATGATTTCCGCTTCTTCATTTATCGCCATTACCTATGAAAGGCTAAAAGAATTCTAAGAGGCTTGTTTGAGGTACTTTCGGGTTCCTCATTCACCATGTCACGTCCAGACTCTAGGCTTGGGTCGTGACAAGTACTAATTTATTTGTGTTGATTTAGTACTAATTTCTTTGTGTTGATTTATTTTAAAAGATTTATTAAATAAGTTATTTCTTAATAATATACATTAGTATGAAGAAATTAATATAAATAAGGAAAAACTTGTCAAATCATAATTAATTTGTATTTATTTTGAATAGATTTAAAGAATGGTTAAAAAAATCAAAATAAGGGAGGTAAGCGTAATATTGTGAACCACAAGGAAGGTGAGTGTTATAGAGCATAACCTGGAGGGTGGTCTCTTATATTATTCCTTCAATTTATGTGAACCTATTTTATTGAACACGAAGTTAAGAAAAGAAAGGTTTTAAAAAAAATTCAAATTTTGTATAAACATGCTATAATATTTGTGTAATTATTAAAGTTTTAACACTTACAATCTTAAATATGAGATCACATTTGTATAGGTGTAAAAGGTGTCATTAAGAACAAAATAAAAAAATTAAGGAGGCATTTATCATGAAAATTATGAGTATTTAAAAAAATAGTTTTTGTTTTAAAGCAAAAGATGATATTTGAAATTTTTCCTAAATAAGAAAGAGGTCATTTTTCATGACCCAAACTTCCCTCTAGATGTGCATCACAAATAGGATCCCGAAAGACCCTAAGCAAGCCACTTGACATAAGCATTACGCTAAGATAAACAACAAAACAAAATAATTTGAAAAGCAAAAGATAAGTCTCTACATAGTCTGAATCAGATATAACTCAACATATGCGAAATCATCTAATGTCTGAAAGTCTCTATCATAGACGAGATGCTAGAACATGTCCCTAGATATCTCTAACATAAGGAAAACTGAATAAAAGTTTGAATAGAGACTAATATGAACGTCCTCGGAATATGAGAACTCACCAATACTGTGAAAGATGATAGGAGTCTGTACTAACCACGGTCCTGATGAGAAGCGTCGTGATCTATATTATAAAATAATATAGGTAAATATATGCGGTCAGTACTTAGAATGTATTGAGTATGAGGAAAAATGCATGAACATGAGAAATATAGCATGATGAATTTGAAAACATGATAATGCAATGACCAAGCTAAAACATGACATGATCTGAGAAATCTGAGTTAAAACATAATGCATGGTCAATGCAATAGTCATAAGAAAATCATACGCTTAACATAACATAAGTGAGAATCATAGGTCTTTGTGAGAGATATACCGTTAACTGACATAAACCATGTGAGCTATAACATAGAGGCAGTGTCTTTCCCACATAGAAAAGAGGTTGTCCTACTTGCCAGGTAAGAACTATGAACATGAGCTATTGTGGATCCACTAGCTAAAGGTGATTGTCCAATTAGGACATCGTATGAGGACATGCAGTTATAGGACTAGAGGATTGCTTCTATAGAACTCTGCCACTACTAATGGGTGAGCTTTATCCCAAAGACTCGGTGCTAAGTAAACTCTCAAAGAAATATCAAAAATAAACATATCATAGTCTTTGAAAATGGGAAGAATCTAGTAATACCAATTTCATCATGAGTAATACTTGAATCATAAGAATAGCTCATTTAAACATATCATGATTTCATAACATACTCATAGAAGACACTTATCTAAAGCATCTAGATCCTGATAGGGTTTTCATATAAAATCACACTTCAATCTAAAGGGTCTAAATCATGGAAATCCTTCGGAATGAGAATACTTCAATTTGAAGAAACTTTATTTTCATAAAATCATACTTGGTACTTTATATAAAAGCATCCTTAAATTATAGTTTCTTCAATCATGATGCATGCATAATCTCAAAACATAGTTCATAATCATAAAATAGGCATAATGCATGAGTTCATGAGAAAACCATTGAAAACATGTAATGTACATCCAATCATGCATAAAAAGATCAAATAGGATAAGTTTAGTCATAAACAATTGAACCCATAAGAAATTTGCCAAAACCCTAGAAAATTTCGATTGAAAATCATGGAAGAAGTAAAGAAATCTTTGGGACTCAATGGATGAAATGTATCTATTGATTAGTTCCCATATACCTTGATGATTCTAGCTTTGAAATTGGAAGAGGAGATTTTGTCACGATCCGACCTAGTGCCTAGTCCTAACACGATGATCGAAAACCCGAAGGATTACAACCAAGCCATCTTAGCTTACATAGCATACATAAGGCAATTAAACATAATGAAATGTAGTGGAAGAAACAACTCAACAATGAGAGTCTATGAAAAGAGTAAAACTCAAATCAATGCCCAACATGGACTACATCACTTGCAACGTCTAAACATGTCTCTAAGTCTATGCCTGATGGGGGATTTAGGACAAGCTCCTAGCTCACCCGAATCATAAGAGAAAATTCAAAATGATCAACATAAAAGAAAGTCTCATCCTCAATATATAAATGAGGACTCACCAATGACAACTTGAGAACGCTAATTCAACTCTAGCCACGAATAAGATGAACGTCGTCCGCCCCTACATTATGAGACAATGTAGGCAAAATATGAGTTAATACATAGAAGGTACTAAGTATGTGAGATATGCATGAACAATAAACATAGGGCATAATCAATATGAATCATGGATGCAAGACCAATATCTTTTAAAACATGTATAAAATCATGAAAACATTAAAAACATTCATCTCTTTGGTCAATGCATCAAAAGAATCTCATATTCATCATAAGAACTCATAACTCAACTAAAAATGTATGGGATAAGACCTTTAAACGACATATTAAGACCATGCAAGCTATAACATGTAATATGATGTAACTCCCACATCGAGAAGAGAGATTCTACTTGCCAAGGTAGGCTCGTGAGAACAACTTTAACTTTGTGAGCTATATGTGGATCCACTAGCTAAGCCATGAAGGTGTCACGATCTAAAACGGGGTCATGAATAACAAATAATAGAATCCCCAAATCTAACAGTATAAGAAAACTCCTTAGATAGATAAGTTAATATATAGGTAGTCACAACTCAAACTAACTACCAAAACCTGATGTCATGAGGGTAAAAATCATCTATTACAATAACTAGAGAAATAAGTATATCTCAGTCTTTGAATAGAAATAAGGACCACACAACTAAGATTGAGTCTAATGGCAACTCGAAGCCCCTGAGTCTTACCAATATATCTGGTATGAATCATCTGCACAAGCAAATCAACCACCATGTGGGTAATCCTGTCGAGAATCTACGGGAGGGGAGGGGGGAAGAAGTAGGGGTGAGTACAAATAATATGTACCAGCAGGTTTAACCAAATGGAAATAAAAAATTGAATAAACTATGAAATAATCTAGGAACGCTTCCACCTGCAATAGAAAAACCAGTCCGACATTGGTGCCACCAATTTATACATATAACGGCACAGATAAAGTAAGCTCATAGTCTCAAATAAAAGAAGTCAAATCAACCACAAAAAATACAATGAGGTGGTATGCAATGTAATACAATGCAATGCAAATACAAGGTGAGATCAAGATTGTCGCACAGTCTATCGTATACACCTCCATCGAGCTAAGACTCCATATACTAAGGGGACCCATGAGACCTCGCAGGCCATATACCTCAATCACAATCTCAATATATCAATATCTCGATATCTCATCTCTCCTTGCCACCTAACTCGTGGTCAAGGGTTTTGAAAGTGTTTCTCAATTCACAATTTCTCAATACATCATAACATGTGGTATGAGGATGCATGCAATCCAAACACGTGTAGAGGCAACATTCATATCAATAATTGTAATAAGTATCCAAAGTTCTCACAGTTTAGCAATTATAATTTCACCCTCTTTTGCACACATTGGGATAAAATTCTCCTTCAAATCCTCCTCCACATTTTAATAATTCATCATATCTCAATTAAATCATGATCCTTAATATCACATCTGATGTTAGGCAATTTTTTTATATATATTTTCAATCATTGTCTACCTCATATTTAATTCTTTTATTTATCCTTTTTGAACATAATTTTTATGAATTGTGCTAAATAGTGTATTTTATTTATAAGATTAAGTTGAAGTAAAAATTAAGAAGTTTGGAGCTAAACCGAATATTGTTGTTCTTATATATTGTTGTTGCATTTTAGTTTTCCTCTAAAGTATAAAAACTATTATATTTATCTGTCATAGTACCGTTACTCAATTAAACCATTTACAACAACTAAACAAGTAATTGAGCATATTAATACGCCAAGATAGAAAGGAATTGATGGGAAGTAGAAATACCCAAATCCATGCACTTTATATTCTTTAAATTATTTTCTATTAATCACTACCTATTCATTAGTCAAACTACTAACCCATAACTTTAACTTATAAATGGGTAAAAGTCAATAACAAAACTAGCAAATTTGAAATGCTTACCCTGAAACGAAGTGCAGTGATGCAACGAAGCAAGTATATTCTTCGTCCGAACCCTTCTTTTCTTCTCCTCTAGACTTATTTCTAATGTACAGACTTCTTCTTCTTCTTTTATATTACCATTATCATCATGATGTCCACCACTTTCTTTTACTTTTTTTTTCTAAAATTAATTAAGTGATATAAGATATTTTATAAAAGTGTGAGGACTAGTTCTCAAAATAACCTAATGGGTTATTACAGAAGGCAACCTACGGGGGCAACGTAATTTGGGACTTTAGGTTGCTACTAGGATTCCCTTAGGTAACTAACTACGTTACTGGACCGAACCCACCTAGAAGTCCTCTCGGTGCTTAATCAATATCCCAATAGAATTCATTAAAATCATCAAAACATCATCATTAACTTCATCATGAAAATAATCATAAGAGTACCTCATTAACTTTAGTGATTCACAAGAATCCATAAACTTTGATAGAATTGTCCATATCACTATCTTAAATCATAATTTGTGTGAGAATTGTCCTTATCACACCATAACATCTTTCTTGGATCATCATTGATCATCATTATAACTTTCATCATTAAATCATAAATCTCAACTTCATTCGTAAAAGCTTTTCTTTGAAAAATCATAGAACTTCATAATCACAACTCATGTAAATCATCATTGAAAGTAGCTTCATACATGATCGTTCATAATTCAAATTGAAATCATGCAATTAATATATAATCATGCTTGTAGTGATCATTGATAATAATTTAAAATAAAATTGAAATAACCCAATGCAATTCTGTCATGATCCGAACTAGGGCCAAGCCACAATACGACGATAGAGATTTTGAGGGTTTCCAACCAAGCCATCTTTGCATACACCGCATACATAGGGTAAAAAACATAGTAAAAATAAGAGGAAGTATCAATTTTATGGAATGGGTCTAAGTGATAGAGAACTCAATTGATGTCCAACGAGACTACATCACATAGCGTCTAAATAGGCCTCTAGTCTAGTCATTGATGGGGGATTAGGACAAGCTCATAGCTCACCCAAAACAATAGAAGTAAGTCAATGAAACAATGTCAAAAGAAAGTCACGTCTCGATGATATGAGGACTCACCAACTTCTTGGATAAAACTAAGCACTCTAGCCATGAATCGGATGATCGACGTCCGCTCCTACATTATGAGACAATGTAGGCAAAATATGCGTTAGTTCATAGAAGGTTCTAAGTATATGAGATATGAATGAACAAGTAATAGGGCATGAACAATATGACATAAGATGCATGACCAACATAATGAATGTGAGTAAAGCTTTAAAGCATTCGAAAATATATGAAAACTCATGATCAATGGATATCATAAAACTTCATCGTAAAACTCATAGCTTAACCTTCAAATTGTGTGAGATAAGACCTTTAATCGACATCTTAAGACCATGCGAGCTATAACATGAAATACGATGTAACTCTCATCGAAAAGGGGGAGGCTACCTTGCCAGGGTATACTCCATCATGGTACTCAACTCAACTCAACTGTGCTATAAGTGGATTCACTAGCTAGGCCATGAAGGCAATCTACATGGACAACATAGTTTGAGACTTTAGATTGCTATTAGGATTCCTTTGGGTAACTAATTGCGTTATCGAACCAAACCCCACCTAGAAATCATCTTGGTGCTTAGTCAATATCCCAACGAAAATCCATAAAAACATGATCAAAACAGTATAAGGAAAGATATAAGTACCTATCAACCCATCTTTATAAAACATATTAGGAGTAGCTCATTAACTTTAGTGATTCATAAGAATCCATAACTTCAGTGATAATTGTCCTTATCACCATTTTAAACATGATTGTGTGAGAATTGTACTTATCACACCATAATAACTTTCTTTGATCATAATTAATCATCTTCATAACTTCATCATTTAAATCATAATATCAAATTTAAATCATAGAAATTTTCTCAAAAATTATTGAACTCATAATTAACTCATTAAAATCATCTTTAACTTCATAATCATAACTTGGAAATATCTTTATGAATGGGCATTCATAAATCAACTTAAAATCATGCAATTCATATGAAAACATGTTTGTAAAGATCATTGATAATCATGTAAAATACAATTGAAACAACCCAATTCAATTCATCAAAACTAGGGTTATTATACCTTTGAAAATTGAAGGATACTTTGAGAAAACTTTGGGACTCCATGGGTGAAAGGAACCCATGGATCAATCCCACATACCTCGATTGAATTCACTTAGAATTTGAGAAGAAACCAAGGTGAAATATGAAACCCTAGCTTGGAGATTTGAGAGAAACCTTTAGAGAATTGAATTCTTGCCTTAGGAGAATTTTAAGGAGTGATTTTAGAATGAGGGAATTTCAAAGGAATTGGTAGTTATAGACTTGAACTTATTTATAATTGTGTCTAGTTTCATTGAATCGAACTTGGAAAATGACATAAATACACTTTATTAACACCCGAATCTAACCCTACGACTTAATTCCTATGAATCGTAGAAGAAATGACTAGTCGTCAAGATGACTCGTCCTGCAAGTTTGAGAAAAGGGATTGAATTCAAGTCTGAAGTTTTCAAACGAGGCATGTCTATGACTCATCTTCATGACTATAAGTTGTCGTTTAGACTCGTCTTGTAGGTTCCAAAACCTGCAGACTTAAGGGTCTCTGAACTATTGAAACAACTCATGTTTATGAGTCGCGGTCTTCCCTACGACTCATCCTGTCGAGTCGTAGAAGTAATCCTGAGGCTCAGTAGTTGCAGGTGTTTGAACCCTGCTCTACGACTGATGCCTACGAGTCATAGACTCCTTTACGATTCATCAAATGACTCGTAGACCCAAATTCTTCCATTATTAAATCTTTCATCCTCAATTTCATTTCCACAAGTCGCCTCTATGACTCGTAGGGGCCTCTATGAGTTGTAGACTAGTTCGTAGACTCAAAACTGATCAAATTTTTCTTGAATTTTCTCTTGATTCGTCTTCTCACTTTATGGTGTCTTATAATATCTCTCTTTTGAAAATATTCGTCCTCGAATGAGATTAAATTATCATAGAAAAGACACAAAAAGAGAAATAGCAACTCAACATAATAATAATGATACCTTATAATGTATGGAACATGAAAACTTCAAACTTTATTATAAAACATGGCTTAAAAATCAACTTTTATGAACATGAATGCATATGAATGACATAGGAGGAACTGAATATGTACGAGTTCAATTAACTTGAATAAGAACAACTTACTACTTTAGGCTTGAGTAGAGGGAAAGAGGTACGGGTATCGTTGCGCCATATCCACCTCTGCTTCCCAAGTAGCACTTTCTACTTATCGATTCCTCCACAATACTTTGCCGGACACAACCTCTTTGTTTCTTAGGTTCTTAACTTGCCGGTCTAAGATTTCCACTGGAACCTCCTAATAAGTCAAATTCTCTTCTACACTTACATCTTCCAATGGTACAATGGAATTCGGATCACCCACGAACTTTCTCAATAGATACATGAAACACCGGGTGAACCATAGTTAATTCAAATGGCAAATCTAACTCATAAGCCACCTTGCCAATTCGCCTCAGTATCTTATAATGTCCAACATATCTAGGACTCAGTTTTCCTTTCTTACTAAAGTTCATTACATCCTTCATTGGTGAAACCTTCAAATAGACCCAATCGTCTACCTCAAATTCAAGCTTTTTTTTCTAACATCTGAATAGGACTTTTGATGACTTTGAGCCATCTCCAACCTCTCTCTTATGAGCCTCGCCTTTTTCATGGCATCTATTACTAGATTTGGACCAATCAAGGCCATCTCACCTACTTCAAACTATCCCACCGGGGACCTACATCTTCTCCCATATAATGCTTCGAAAGGAGCCATTTGTATCATAGAGTGATAACTATTAGTATAGGCAAACTCAAACAACGACAAATGTTCATCCCAACTCCCTTTAAAATCAATAACACATGCCCTTAATATATCTTCTAAAATTTGGACCGTTCTTTTGGCTTGACCATCGATTTGAGGATGGAAAGCGGTACTTGTCGCACACTATTTTTGAACTGATCAAAATAGTTCTCTACATAAAATGACTATGCCTCTGATTTTGAAAAATGTTTAGAGTCTCCACCTAATTTTAAGGAAAAAATTAGGAAAACCATTTTCAAAGAATGTAAATGTAAACTCTGTTTTTGATTTGCAAAACCGGTGATATTCTATGTAAGGGTTTTAATTACTCGAGGGGAAGGTATTAGGCATCCTTCAGAGCCTATCCGAAGATAGTCCTTAAATTTAGTTTTAGAAAAAAAATAATTAGCGATATTTATTCATTTATTTGCTTTAAAAAATTATGCTAAGAAAATATTCATTGATTCAAGAAATAAAGAGGAAAAATACAACGTATGCCGTACATACGTCTATAATACGAGTGGAGCAAATATAATAGTAATATATTCATTGTACGGTAAAAATAAATAATAAATAAATATGCTTGAAATATATGGAGATTTTATGTATTAAAATATAGATGTATGTTTAAAATCATATGAATAAATAAGCTGACTTAAATTTACGGTAACTAATATGACTGTCGAGTATTAGAATTCATTACTTTATTTATACACACGATATAAAAGAAAATAAATAAATGAGTAAATGAAATAATGGATAAGTGTAGATATATGAGTATGTAATATTTAATAAATATAACTTAGGTAAAACTTCAAATAAAATTAGTGATGCCTAAAACATTATTAAGTTTTTTTAAAAAAAAGAAATATTAAGCTACCCACATATATATAAACGAGAATATTTAAAAGTTGATAGGAATAAAAATATCTACATTCTTATCTTCTTCGAATCAGCGCCGGCTTATTAATCGAAAGTCAAAATATATAAAGTTTTTTCATTTTTCTGCTCGGGTCAACTTCCATCATTTCCAAAGAATCTAACTACCCCTACCCCTCCTATGTTCATTTATTATTATAATCCTAAATCTATCTAAAAGAAATAAAAACTAACGTCCTAAAACGTGCCTATTGTCCCAACTTAATATTCAAGATGCATTGAAATTACTAATTGGGTAGGTTCTAGACTAAAGGGAAATGTAGGTTTCCTAATTAGATACATTATCAAACAAAACAAATAAGACGAGCAGTTAGTATGTAAAGTCTCAAATAAGCCTCTAGATTAATTAATTGGCATGCTTGAAAATACAAATAGATAGTGAACAGTCTTGACATAACGAGTGTGTGTGTCACAAATCACAGTTAAAAAATAAAAGTAAAAGTAAAAATGTATTATTAAACATACAAGAATAATTTATAACTAATTAAGAATATTCATTTAGGCCACTAGATATGATCTTACACAAATAATATGCTGAAATATTTATTAAATCCTATAGGCATGATTTTCATATGAATTAGTATGTTTGAAAGTGAATGAAACTCTATAGACATGATATTATATGAATCAGTATGTTGAAAATGAATGAAAATCTATAGGCATGATTTCAAGATAACATGACATGCTGAAAAACTAATTAAAGCTGCAGGCATGGTTTCAAAATAGAATGACATGATAAATATTTATTAGAATCTTATGGACATGATTTCTATATATAACATTATGCTAAAAATATTTATAAAGGTTTGTAGACATGATATCTATTTAATCGGCATGTTAGAATTATAATAGCTATAGATATGATTGTTATATGATAAAATATGCTGAAAATATTATTAGATCTCATGGATATAATAGACTCAAAAATATTCTTACCGACATGATTTTTATATGTTTGAAATAATATTAAATCCTATAGGCATGATTTCTACATGACATAACGTTCTAAAAATTTTATTGAAAAAACCGGTAACACCCCCTAAAACGTTGTATGTGGTGTTGTAATTCTCGACGAAAATGATATTGCTTCTGTATTTTGGGTATAACTTTTCATAGAATAGTCCAAATTAGGTGATTTAAATTTCTGAATACCCCCAACGGCATTACCTACAACTTTGATGAGACCATATCATAAGATTCGGAGTATACATAGGTCAAATAAATTAATTTTTGCAAGATATGGTGTTGTGATGAAATAGAGTATTTGTAGAAGAAAAATCATATCTCACGGTAGGATGCTCCAAATTGGTTGATTCTTGAATGAAATGAAAGTATACTTCTAGATTTACAATTCATATGAAACACCAAATCCTAATTAGGAAGTTATCTTGCTCAAACAAAGCTCCAAAAAAGGATATTCCGTTAAAAGAAGGTTCATCTCACCAACCATGAAAAGATCTAGATCCATTTGGCATCATCATGACATCAATAGTCCTCCATTTGACATCATCCATGAGATCACAATCCTCCATTGAATTTTCAAGATCATCCTTTGTAATTATTTTTAT